>NC_080680.1:78744394-79047019 GCF_030445035.2 Dasypus novemcinctus | reverse complement strand
CCGCGGCTCCCCCCTCTGTCACCATGGCCACTCTACAAGCATAGACGCACACTCCCCCTCTACTGTCCCTGGCTTGTTGTGCTGCCCCCTCCCATTTCCTGTCCACCTGTCAGGCAGGAGGCGGAGGGAGGCACAGGAGGGAGGTGTCAGTGTCCCTGGAGCCGCGGACGGACATTCCTTGCCTAGGTCAGATCACAGAAGCTGCCTCCTTCCAAGAACCTGAGCCGCCTAGCCTCACGCCTTGCCCAGTGCCCGAGGTTGGGACAGCTGGGCTAAGTGCTCACTGCAGCAAAAAAGAGTGTGACTAGACAGCAGAAAGGACTTCCCAAGTGTGTATGCATGGTCACGTGGGTGGTGTTTAAGCCCAGCTCTGCTGGCTGTGTGACCCCAGGCAGGTCCCCGTCTCTCTCTGGGCCTCCTTATTCTCCGATGAAGAAGCTGGGGCCTGGGGCTGGGACGAGGCCACACCAAGGGAACAGCAGTTTCCTCTCGGCAGGCACGAGTATGCACACACGCACATGCACACACACAGGCCTGCATTCTGAGAGCCGGGAACATTCGCCAGCTCATCCGCAGTCTCTCCTGTGTCGGTACCCACGTTCGGTTACCAGGTGGTCGTTCACTCGTGTAACCCACAGGCGAGCTGGCAATACACATGCACCCAGAGGCACCCACAGACACGCACACGAACGGCTGCCAAGTGCTGTTGTTCCTGTGCAGCCACCAGGCCTGTTCTCGTGTCTGTCTGTCTCTACCGAGGGCCTCCTGAAGCTGTCACCACCAAGCGAAGCCTGGTGTGTCTCTTCTTCAGGAAGTGCACCCTGGTCACCCCAGCAATCAGAGGAGCCACTCAAGGTCCCCTCGGCCTCTGTCGCATCTGCCTGCCAAGGCCCATCATTCTCTGGGAATTGACACGGTGTGGCAGGCGAGGTGGGGTTGGGGCCGATCCCCCCAGGCAGCACCTCCAGCCTGTGATTGATGAGCTGAGGCCCGCAGCCCCCAGCTCTCTGCAGTCCCCACCTCCGTCGAGCAGGTGGGGGGGGGGGCTCCTTCTCCGCACAGCCCTTGTTTTTCTTTAATTAAACATCTGGCTCTCTGTGGCCTGGGAAGCCTCAGACCTTCGCTGACAGCACCCCCCCCCTCACCACCTCTGGCATCCCTGATGGGTTCAGTGGGGGCTGGAGGGAGAGCTGGGGCTCTGGGGCCCACCTGTCCCCACATTAGTGCAGGGGATTGGGGGCTCCAAGAGTGCCCTGACCATGCTGTCCTTACCCCCCAGTGCCGCCGCGGGAGCCCGTGCTCAGCTGCCGCTCCAACACTTACCCCAAAGGCTTCTACTGCAGCTGGCACCTGCCCACTCCCACCTACATCCCCAACACCTTCAATGTGACTGTGCTGTGAGTAGCTGCGCCTGTGATCGGGTCCCAACCCTGACCTCTGACCTCTCACCCAACCCCCCACCACGTCCTCAGTCCAGACCCCAGCCCAGCCTTGGGCTTGACCTTCCCCCATCCTCTGCCCCATCTGACCCTTGTTGGTAACGGTGCCTGGGCCCCGCCCCTCCCCAGACACGGCTCCAAAATTATGGTCTGTGAGAAGGACCCAGCCCTCAAGAACCGCTGCCACATCCGCTACATGCACCTGTTCTCCACCGTCAAGTACAAGGTCTCCATAAGTGTCAGCAATGCCTTGGGCCACAACGCCACAGCTATCACCTTCGATGAGTTCACGATTGGTGCGTGTGGGGGAACGGGGTCCCTGCTGCATTCTCCAGTGGGAGTGTGGGAGCGGATGTGTGCCACAGGTGTACACGTGCATTGGTGGAGATGTTCACACATGCACAGGCACTTGCGGCATGTACATGCCTGTTCATGTGTATAGGTGGTGTGTGCATATGTGTATACATGCACATGTGTGTGGTGTGCACACACCTGTGATCGCGTGAGTGAATGTCTTTTACCTGTGGGGACCAAGAGACCTCTCTAGCAGCTCTTCCCATAGTCTCTTTGGCTCCCAGAACATGCAGGAGGGGGAGGGGGCAGGCCAGGCCAGACCCTTGTGCAGCTGCAGCCTCCACCCCCGCCCGCCCCCCCCACGCTAATGGCTTCCTTACGGCCTGTGATGAATGAGGTGTCAGAGCAGGAGACAGGACTGGGACAGATACCGCCCTCCCCCCCACCCCATCCCATCCAGTCTCTCTGCCTGCCCCTGCCCCAGTCCAGGCAGACCCTTTGCCTCCTGCCCCATCCCAGCAGACCTTTGCCTGCCCCATTCCAGCTAGACCCTTGTCTGCCCCACCTCATCCCGGCCAAGACCCCCTGCCTGCCCCTGCTCCATCCCAGCCAGACCCTCTGCCTGCCCCTGCTCCATCCCAGCCAGACCCTCTGCCTGCCCCCTGCTCCCCTCCCCTCCCATGGCTTGGTTCCCAGCCAGACTGTTTCTACATGAGCTGGGTCCTTAGATGCTCCCATTGGGTCTCAGCCCACCTCCAGCCCAGACCTGCAACACCTGTGGACTGTCTTTCAGCCTTGATCCACAGAGCAGTTTCAAACCCAGACTCTTCAAGGAAAGCTGTGTCTCAGTTTGGAACTGGAAACGATGAGGTGAAGAACCAGGCTCAGGGTAGTGAGTGACGCTGGTGCAGGAGGGGGTGAGCCAGGGATGACGGGGCGACAGTGGTAATGGTGGAGGCATCACATTGGCTTCGTGTATCAGGGTCCTGGTCATCATGAAGATGGGGCTGGGTGATGGGTTGAAATTTAGGATGTTGAGATCAAGAGCTGGTGACAGTAACTATAGTGACAGTCATTGGTTGATGATGGGGCATGTCAGAGGTGGAAGTAATGAGATGGCTGTTGGTGGCGGTTGCCAGGGTTGACAACACAGAAGAGGAACTGGCAACCACGATGACGATGACAGTGGTTGGCGGTATGAGGTTGACATGATGTTGGGGTTGACAAAGTGGGGCTGTTCCCAGAGATCAGTGTGGTAATGAAGCTCTGTCTCCTGAACAGTGAAGCCTGACCCTCCGGAAAATGTGGTAGCCCGGCCAGTGCCCAGCAACCCTCGCCGCCTGGAGGTGACGTGGCAGACCCCCTCGACGTGGCCCGACCCCGAGTCCTTTCCTCTCAAGTTCTTTCTGCGCTACCGACCCCTCATCCTGGACCAGTGGCAGCATGTGAGTACCCTGTCCAGCGCAGGGCCTGGGTGCCTGGGCCAGAGCCACGCATTGGGTGTACCCACATTCCAGGAAGCAGCTGCAGTGTGGGGCCTGAGGGAAGTCAGGGAGGCTTTCTGGGGGGAGGGAGGACCTGAGGTGGGCCTGGGGGCGTGGATGGAGCCAAGGGAGGTGTCCTGCTCCAAGGCCCTCAGGGGCTCCCAGGGAGCCCCACGAGTGCAGCAGGAACTTGGCTGCACTTTGTGGCACCCTAGGGTAGTGAAGAGAAATACTGGAAGGGAGATGGCAGGCAGTGCGGGCGGCACTTCCCTTCCTTTACCTCTGCTCTTGGCCTTGACCAGGCATCTCTCTGCATCTGGCCCAGGCTCTGAGCCTGAGCCAACTGGAGGGACAGGATAATCTTCAACGACTCACGGATGGGCTCAAGGGGTCAGGATCAGACAGTGGGGTCAAGCTGTCCAGGATGTAAGCTCAGGCCATGAGTCCAGTGTCATGTCAGGGCTCCAGGGTCAGGTCTAGCTGATGGTCGGCTCAAGGCAGCAGGTCAGGAAGTGACCTGGACTAGGAACCAAGCAGTGGACATGGGTTAGGGTGGGGTCAGGCTGTGGCCTGGGATGCTGATCAAGCTTTGTGGGGGGTAGTCGAGGGTCTGGGGCAGACTGGGGGTTTCTTACATGGAGACCACGCTGAGGTCTATGGGCCAGGACTGGGCCTGCGAGGGTGCTCCTGGGGGCAAACCCAGGCTGCCCCCTGGGGTCAACCTCACCCCCACTGCATCCACCAGGCTCCAGCTCCAGCTCCTCATGTCCCGCTCCAGTCTGGCCTTTAAAGTCCGTAATTTGATTCCCGGGCGCCTGTCCGGGTTGCGGGCCTGGCCCCCACAAAGGCTGCTCACGCGCTCACATGTTCCCTGACAGAGTCCGGAGCCCCTCCCGCCTGGCCAGCTGCCCGCGCCTAATGCATCACTAATAACCAGGGTCTAGTTTCACAAGGCCCCCTCCCCCGCTAACGAGCTACAGGCAGCAGCCCCGCGCGTCGCGGCGCACACGCCTTGCAGTGGACCTGGCACACTGCCCACCGCACACACGGGAACATGCATGCACACACGTGGCCCCCAGCAGGGACTGCGTTCTGCGCATACATGTGACTAACATGCCAGGACCGTGTACTGGCCTGCGCCACGGAAGAGCCGGCCCAACCCATGTGGTCCTTGCAGAGTGTGCGGGCTTCCGTGGTGACCACGTGCGTGGCCCATGGCACATCCTAGCCCCATTCCACGTCTCATTGGCATTGGGGCTGGCTAGATTTACGGCTCTCCTGAACTTGAGTTTTGCAATGAGCAGAATCTACTCTCCCACATCCTTGAACTTGGAGAGAGGCAGGTGTATGGTTGGGAGGAGGTGCAGAGGGTGAGCAGAGAAAAATGTCACTTGGATTTTCAGGAGGAAATGAGAGATTCTGACCAGGAATGAACAGGAATGGGCACCAGGAGGTCTGATGGGGACGGTCTCGGCATGGACAAGGGGGAGGAGGGAGGTGATTCCGAGACCCAGCGTAGGATCCCTGCCTCTTCTTCTCTGGCCCAGACTCCACAGGCAGGCCTGGAGGGCACGTCTGATGCCTACAGCAGATCTGACAGGAGGCCTGCCAGGCCGAAGCCAGCCACTAGGGAGCCGACTGAGCAGCCATTCCCTTAAGAGTGTGGATTAAAGGATCAGTGACAACCTAGGGAGATGAAGGGCTGTGCCTCGGACACGGACACGGGCTGCCAGGAGAGCTTTGGGCTCCTGGCCACATTCCTAGAGGTGCGGTGCCCACCAGGAGCTTCGCCAGGGAGGTGACGATTGGATCTGCTCCCCAGGGCTCCCTCCTTTTGGAGAAGGACAGATGTGGAGGTCCCAGGGACAGAAACAAAGGGGGGCCTAGGGGCTGAATCCTGGCCGCAGGGAGTTGTTGAAGGATCTGGGGCTATCAGCCAGAGGGTTCTTTGTGGAACAGAAAAGGGCCTTGTGGGCTGGAGATGAAACTGGGGCCTCAGCGCCAGGAGAGGAGAATCTGGAGCCCAACCATCTACTGGAGCCGAGAGAGGGACTTGCTGAGCCCAGGGTCTGGGTCCAAAATGGTTCTGACCCTCACCCTGACCCTGACCTTTAGCAGCACCTCCTGCATCAAGGCCATGGACTGGCAGGAATTGGAGGGGGGCTTCCCGTGTACCCGCTGTGCACACGAGAACACACACACACACACACATGCACAGGTCCCTCACAGGTAGCCAGAGCCCGGTTTTCCGGGGAGGAAGATTGAAACAGGTACCAAGAAAGCCCTGAAGCAGACGTGGCCCAGAGCGGCCCCCTCCTCCACCCCCGCCGGCTGCCCCTGTTTACGAGGCGTCTTAATGAGGCGGCGGGTGCTGCTGAGATGAACCAGAGCCCGCCCGGCCTGGGCCTGGGAGGGGTGCTGGACAGACCGGCCAGCCTGGGGCGGGGGGAGCAGCAGGATGGGGCCAGCCCGGGGTGGGGGTGGGGGTGGGGGGGGCAGTGGCGATGCCTCCAGAAGGAAGTGGAGCAGCTGTCCTGCTGTCTTGCTGTGCCAGGGACTGCCCTCCCAGCCTGTGTCTGCCTCAGGCAGAGATTATCACACTGAGGACTTCCTGAGGGGGTGGCCCCTTTTGGGCCAGGCTGGTGGGTGCAGTGGGCACCTGGGATCCCTGACTCTGAGCTGGAACCCCTGATGATAACCGTGCTGGCTGAAGTCTGGTGCTTACTGCATGCTGTTAGTCCTCATTACAACCCTCTGAGAGAGATACTGCTGTTTACCATTTTACAGATGAGGATGTCGAGGCACATGGAAATTAAGCAACTTGGTCACCCAGCTAGTAAGGGTCAAAGCGGGTAACCTAGCCCCAGTGTCTGTGCTCATAACCTTACTAAATTGCTTCTGGATGGGAGGAGAGCGGCATTACAACCCAACCCCCTACCCCCATCACTCGTCACCCCTCCGCTAGGACTGAGGCTGGAGTCAAGCTCAGGGTAGAGGGAGGCGTGGGATCTGGGTTGACAAAAGGGTCCTGATTCTTCCCTGGGGGTGTTGCTAGTCTCCTTAACAGGCTCCTTCCTTTCTTCGAGAAAGTTCTTCCCTCCCTCTGGAGTGTCCTCCCCGAGGTGGCTCGCTCTCCCGCAGGATATTCTCACTGCCCCCTTCTCTCCCCCAGGGAAGTCCTCATTCCTTCCCCTTGGGGTGTCCTCACTCTCCTGTCCCCGAGGTGTCCTCGCTTCCTCCAGGGGATGCCTCACTCTGCCGCCCCGGGTGTCCCTTCTCGCCCGTGTCCCGCCGTCTGGCTGCAGGTGGAGCTGTCCGATGGCACCGCGCACACCATCACGGATGCCTACGCCGGGAAGGAGTACATCATCCAGGTGGCGGCCAAGGACAATGAGATCGGGACGTGGAGCGACTGGAGCGTGGCCGCCCATGCCACCCCCTGGACCGAGGAGCCCCGACACCTCACCACTGAGGCCCAGGCCCCAGGTGAGCCCACCCCCCCACCCCACAGCCTGTGCCCTCAGCTGGCTTCCCTGTAGCCTGGCCCCTCCAGCTCCTCTCGGGACTTGGAGCCTCTGCTTCAGTGGTGGCCTCACTCCTGTCTGTCTGTCCTGCTTTCCCTGGTTCCTGCTGTTTGGCCATCCTTGGTAGGAGTCATCATTGGGTGGGATATAACCTAGGAGTCTTGGAAAGCAGGGTCTGTCTGATAGGGGAGGAAGAGCACATCTGAGCGAGTGCACAGGGGCTGCCTGATGAGGGAGGCGGTGCTGGGCTGGGGCGGGAAGCAGGAACAGAGTGCCTCACCAACCCCCAGGTCTGGGGAGGACCCCGGCCCTGCCCTGAGTTTCCCCCATGCTCCCCAGAGACCACGACCAGCACCACCAGCTCGCTGGCACCCCCACCCACCACGAAGATCTGTGACCGCGAGGAGCTGGGCAGCGGCGGGGGTCCCTCGGCACCCTTCTTGGTCAGGGTCCCTGTCATCCTGGCCCTGGCTGCCGCTGCCACCACTGCCAGCAGTCTTCTGATCTGGTAGGTCGAGTGGGGCTGGGTGGTGGGGGGAGTCTGAGGGGACCCCCACCCCGCCGTCATCCCTCACGACCCGCTCCCTTTCTCCCCAGAGCCGGCATCGCGAGGACTTGTCGGAGCAGCCCCGCGGAGCAGGAAGCTGGAGCAGAGCCGCAGACCCCGGCTCCTATTTTGCACACGGGCAGGAAGACCTTTTGCATTCTCTTCAGACACAATTTGTAGAGACCCCGGTGAGCCGGGGCCTGCCGCCCCCTGGCCCTGCCACGCCAAGCCGGCCCTCCTCCCTCCCTCCGCGGGGAGGGCCATGCAGCTAACCCACCCACCAAAGACCCACCCTCGCCCTGCCCCCTTGGGCCGGACCCTCCAACGCCAGCGACTCCCAGGAGCCCTTGGGGGACCTGAGGGGAGCCCTTCACATCCATAATCTCTCCTGCCCCAGTCTCCTGTCTGTCCCAGGGCCTCTGTCGCCACCATCAGATTATAAGCTCCTGACGCTGGGGGGACCCAGCCATCCCCTTCCCCCCAGCGCCCACACTTTTCAGTCCCCCCACCTCTGCCCCTGTTTTGTATGACCCTCCCCTGGCCCCTGCTCTTACCCCACAGTATTTAATGCCCTGTCAGTCCCTTCTAGTCTGACTCAATGGTAACTTGCTGTATTTGAATTTTTTATAGATGTATATACAGGGGTGGGGGGTGGGTAGGGAGTTCTCATTAAACGTCACCATTTCATGAGTCCTTGGACTAGACTTTGGGAGGGAACCCCTCTTCCCAGGGCCCCTCCCCTTCCAGGCCTGGGAGAGGAAAGAAATTAGGGATGGGGACCGTGAGGAGAGAGAGTTGAGCTCTCAGGCAGATGTGGGTGCAGGGGTGGTCCTTCCTGCTTCTTGGGGGGTAGGGCTTCTCTGGAGATTGACCCCAATGCCTCCCTAAAGCCTGGGACACAGAAACCTCGGAACACAGGCTGCGGCCAGGGGAGGAGTGGTGGGGAGTGAGGGGTCCCAGGGGAAGCCAGTCCCACATGGGGGTAACCAGAAGTCCTGGAGGCTGCTGAAGTCCTGCCAGGGCAGAGGCCTTTCAAGCTCTGGAGCTGCAGTCCATAAGCGCCCAGGCTCGGACTCTGCCCACAGAGTAGAGACAAGAAGGTGAGGAGACCAGGCTGGATCTGTGGGGGCGTGGGGGAGGGAAGCTGTCAGCCAGGAGACGCAGACCAGGAATTCATGCAGGTCAGACCAGGAGTTCAGCCAGGGGCCTGGGCCTGGACAGGCAGGGAGGCTTCCTGGAGGAGGAGGCTGCTTGGAGTGTGATTGGGGATTTGACTGGTGCTTCGGGACTCAGTTAAAGGGCACAAGGTCTACACTCAGATTAGATTACAGCTCGGACTCAGTGTGGGGCTGGGGGGGCTTCAGTTTTACAGGGTGGCTGGTCCACGGTCCAGCTTTATACCCTGCCTAGTCCTCCGGTCCCCAATCTGGGGCTCCAAGGTCCTTTTGATTTCTCCTCATATGGGGGGTGGGTTGCCCTGGCTGCCCAGGCCTGCTCAGGGCCAGCCCCCCTAGAGTCCCCCTCACTGAGGCTCCTTGGCTGGAATGGCTCAGAGCTGGGACCAAGTCGGTAGGCACCTCTGGCCCGGGGGTGGGGGGCTGGGGCCGGAAGAGGGTGGTGGAGCCAGGCTGTGAACATGCCAACACGTAGACGTGTCCGTACTGATGTCCCCACCCAGCAGGCACTGACCCCGATGCCACACGCACACCTGATTCACACCCTTCTCATACCACAGCCAGGAAACAGACGCTGCGCGCTGGGCTCACCAGGCTGGCGGCGGGTCGTGCCCTGGGAGGGGGATTCACTCGCCTCACGCTGAACTGGGCCTGGACGGCTCGCAGACCCTGACGTGGGGCCTGGTGAGGGGCTGGAAGTGGAAGATGGCCGCTCTCCTCCAGCCCGGGCACTGGAGCGGGGTACACCGGGCGGGAGCCCCATGGGAAGCAAAGCCCTGGCGTCAGGGTGGAGAGGCCTCAGGCTTTTTGAACTGGGAGAGGCTCCCAGGATAGACATCTGAGAGGTGGTCGTGGAGCGGTCTCTGTCCCCCGAACCCCAGCTCTGCTGGTCTGTCTGGTCCCTGTGAGGTGTGGCTCGGGCCTGCACCTGTACTTGGGGAGCAGGGGCCATCCTTTCTTAGCAAGAATATTGTATTCCTACAATCAGATGTGTCTGAACGTCCATCTGCCATCCATGGGGTGGGTGGAGGTTCAGGGCTCTCTGGCCTGTGCTGCCTTCCTGCTCTGAGAGCCTTGGTCAGCCCTGACCCTCCCGCCACCCACCCAGGGCTCGGGCATCAGCAATCTGGCCTCTATTAGCAACATAGGAAAGCAATTAACGTGGGGCCTAGAGAGGAGGAGGGGGCAGAAGGAGGGGAGGGGGCCTGCTGGAGCGTCAGAGGCCCATAGAGAGGAGGTCTAGGGGTATCTCCCTGCCCCCGACCCCAAGCCCCCTAAGGACAGATCCAGCCCTGTCCCAAGCCCCAAGGCAGCTGGTTGGGTGGTGTCTCACATCGGACTGCACTGGGCCTGGGGGCTGGGTGGTCACCCCTCCTCGGGGGTCCTGGCCCCTCAACCTCACAGAGGCTGCTTGCTTTGGAGGGTCTTGGCTGCTGCCCACTGCCCCCTCCTTTGGGCACACGCCCTCCACATCCGCTATTTCCCGTGATGGTTCTAGGGAGCCAGGGATAAGTACAGACGTCAGCTGTTGGAACTAAAACACAACCTGGAGAATTAAAGCGCTGCCAAGGGACTGGCAGGGGGCAGGGAATGCTTGGCTCTCAGGCCCAGTGTGCACAGCGGCCCAGCTTTTCTGCCAGCTAGTTCTCCTTGCTCGCCTAAGATGCGCTGGGAATGGGGGCCCCCTCTAGGCACTGGCCTATCAGCCCCCTGCCCGCCTGACCGCTCCTCCCAGTGTGGCTCTGCCGATTCCTAGAAGGCTGGCCTTGTCTCTGCTCCCGTTGTCTTCTCGCTGTCCCCATTCCCACCTCTGTCTGCATCTCTCTGTCCCAGTCCTAGTTCTGTAGAGGTCTTTGTCCTGGTCTCTAGCTTTGTTTCTTTCTGGGTCTCTATCCCATCCCCGTCTCTGTGTCTGTCTTCTTGTCTTTGTGTGTCTCCATCCCCAGCTCAGTGTGGGCCCCTAACTCTGTCTCTCTGTGGGTATCTCCAGGCCCATCTCCATCTCTGGGTCTCTGTCCCTCCTCCCTGGTTCTCATCCTCTCCCTGCCTGCCTCGTGTGAGCCCACTCTGGTCCAGACCCCGGCCTGTGGCTGCCACGCCTCTCCAGCCTGCACTGAGGGCTCTCCTGGCCTCTGCTGCCCCCTCTCGGCTGCCCACCCATCTTTCTTTGCAGCTCCCAGGCCAGCAGCTATCAGCACACAGGCTCACAATCTGTGTTCCCAGCAGCCAGCCAGGTGGGAGGAAGGCAGGAGGGAAACAGTAGGCTGGAATCCCTCCCGGGCAGCCTTTGGCCCCAGGAACTCCCCAGAGCTGGTGAGCTCACCCCTCCACAGGCTGAGGCTCTGAGGAAGGTCATTCTTACACGGGAGAGAATGGAATTCTTGGCTCCAGACCCCAGCTCTATGCCCTGGACCTGCATGTCTTTATATCCCAAGACCCACATGCCCCCTGTGCTCACAACCCAGAGCTACTGGACCTGGCCAGGCAGAGGCAGGACCCTCAGAAGGCAGCACCTGTCCACAGACGCAGGGCTGAAGCCCTGGGGGCAGGGCAGGCAGGTGTGATCCCCCACCCTACCCTCTCCTCAGAGGGGAGAGAGGAAGTGGGTCTGAGGAGGGGAGTTTGATGGAGCCAGTCTAAGGAAAGAGGCTGAAGGGACCTTTGACAGGGCCACTCTGATGGAGGAGCTAATCTGAAGGAGCTAATTAGAAGGCCTTGTATGACAATTATTTTGAGGGGGCCATGCTGACCTGGGGCCTGTTCCTGAAGAGATCCTGTTTGAAAGAACAAATCTGAGGAGGTAGGCCAATCTGGAGAGTGTCTGGTGGGTCCAGTCCCAATGAGGGAGGTTAATCTGTGAGTAAGGTACATGCAGATCTGAGTAAGGTGACCAGCTCGTCCTGGTTTCCCTGGAATTTTCCCAGTTCTAGCACTGTCCTGGGAAACCCCTCAGTTCCAGGAAAACTGGGACAGTCACCCTATCTGAGATGGCCTTGTCTGGCAGTGCCAGTCTGAGGGGGAGGCTGGTCTGGAGGATATCTGAGGGGCTCTGTCTGACAGCACCAATCCGATGGCAGAGGCTGGTCTGAGGCAGGGGGTGGGGGTGGAGCTGAAGGGACCTTGTCTGATAGGACCAAGCTGAAGGGGAGAGCTGTTCTAGGCCAGAAGCTTCTTTGTCAGGGACCAGGCCAGGAGCGGGGTGGGTCCTACCAGAAGGGCAGTGGCTTGGGCAGTGGCCACCAGGGGGCAGGGCAAGCTCTCCGGAGATCAGAAGGCCCCAGGGACTTAGCAGGCCAGTGTGGGGCTGTGTGCGAGGTGTGCTGGCAACAGCATGTTGTGGTGACAGTATGCACCTGTGGTTATGTTTCTGCGTGGCTAGATGACAGAGGGCCATCTGTGGGTGGTGCCTCTGGGACCAGGGGGGTTAGTGTGTGGTTTGCGATAGAGAGTGGACCTGGTGTGGCCATGGCAGAGGCCTTACCTGTAGCTGAAGAGAAGCTAAAAGGAGCACCTCGGGGCTCACCAGAGCTGGGAGGTAGCATGCGTGGAGAAGTCAGAGAGGTTTCCCAAGGAGGGGCTGAGGCAAGGAATCAGGCTTCCCCACCTGTCTGCCCTGCCCACCATAGTATTCCCTGAGGTTCTAGACACAGGAGCCAGGTGCTTTGGTTACATGCAAGCACAGGTCCATGCCAGCCTGCGAGCCAGGCCCCCCTGCTCACCTCTCCAGCCTCTCTCCTCCGCTCCCTTCAGTCAGTCCCCACCGCGCCCCGCCTTGAGTCCCAGGCATTGCTCTGTATTTTCCCACTCCCAGGACACTGCTCATACTGTGCCCTCACCTAGGATGCTCTCCTGGGAAGCCTGTGAGGTCCCTCCGCCTCTGCCTCCATGAAACGCTCCTGTTATTCCCTTCCCTACCATGGATTGAAAAACCACCATGTGCTGAGGCCTGGTCCCGTGAGACCCTTGCTCCAGGGACTTGTGAGGGTCGAGGGCTGGCCCACCTGGGTCTTACCCAGAGGAGGGGGTATCCCAGTGGAAAGGCATGGACAAGGCAAAGCTGGAGAATCTCTGGGTTAGGGTGATAAAGTGAAGCCATCCCAGAAACCCCCAACCTCCCACTAACAAGATGAACAAAAGCCAAAACAAAACAAAAATATTGCTACAAACTCTCCGAGACCAATCAAACAAGGAAATCCTTTTTATAAGCCTTAAAATGTGATAGCCAAGGAGAGTAACAGTAAATTCTAGTGCAATGAGTAAGTGGTGTGCCTTCCAGCGCCATTCCCAAGTAGAATTGAGAAAAGGTGAATCAACAAAATGCCAAGAATTCTCACTAATATCCTGTAATCTGAGAGAAGTGGATGGTGGGATGAGGAGGTACGTTAGGAAAAGCCTGGAAAAAAAAACATTTGTGACTAGAAGCCTCTATACTCCTTTGTGAGACCTTAGCAGGAGCAAGGGCTACCTTGGTGTGACATCTTCCAGGGTGTGACGCTGAGGTTGGGGGAGACAAGCCAAAGCCCACAGGAGTAAGGTATGCCCCATGCTCCAGCCAGAAGAATGGCCTGAGACCTAGCAGGGCCTTAGAGGAAAGATGGCATTCCAACCCCATCAAGACCAGTAGGCACCTCAGGCCACAGAAGTGGGCAGAGGGGATGGATTGTGGACAGAGGCAGCCAGCTTTCAAACCCTAGGTCCCAGGAGGTCCAGACAAGATGAGAAAGGCCTCTACACTCCAGAGCAAGGAGAGGTCTGTCAAACATGAGCCCTGGCAAGTAGGAGAGAGAGGAAAGGACATGGCAGGGACTTTAGGCACACAGACCACAGCTGGAATGTAGGCAGGCAGGAAGGAACATGAGAAAGAGGGAAGGAAGGGGTGGGAATGGAAGGGAGGAAGGAGAGGAGAAAGGGAGAGAAGACTGAAAAATAGCTGAAGAACCCAGTCCAGAAGAAAAGGAAACCAAAGGAATGAAAGCAGATTCCTGGCAAGCGCTTCTTGTTATAGAAGGACTTAATAATGGTGTGAAATCAATGAAACACGTCAGTAAAACAAGAACTCAAGGGCAAGACGAAACAACAGAATGAGATGAAAAGGGAGATTACAGAGCTAAGGGAAAATAATAAAGGACCAAAATAATACCGTTACAGATGTAATAAATAAACCAGAAACATGAAATAACAGAATAGATACAGTTGAAAATCAAAGTAATGGTGTGTAGGAAAGGCCTGAGATAATGAGAGTAAATATGGCAGGGCAAGAAAAAGATATTAAGACAATTAGAGAGAAGATAATAGAGAGGACAAAGAGAAACTAACAAAAGCATAATTACTGGCAGCCCTAAAATAGAAGTTCCAAAAATGGATCAGAAAAAGATATTAAGGTATGAAATACAGAAAAACTAAATATTCAGATTGAAAAGGCACACTGTATCTAGTAAAACTGATACAAAATCATTTAAAATTAAAATGTGGGAAGCAAACTTGGCCCAGTGGTTAGGGCGTCCGTCTACCACATGGGAGGTCCACGGTTCAAACCTCGGGCCTCCTTGACCCATATGGAGCTGGCCCATGTGCAGTGCTGATGCGCACAAGGAGTGCTGTTCCACGTAGGGGTGTCCCCTGTGTAGGGGAGCCCTACACGCAAGGAGTGTGCCCCATAAGGAGAGCCGCCCAGCGTGAAAGAAAGTGCAGCCTGCCCAGGAATGGCGCCGCACACACAGAGAGCTGACACAAGATGACGCAACAAGAAGAAACACAGATTCCCATGCCGCTGACAACAACAGAAGCGGACAAAGAAGAAGATGCAGCAAATAGACACAGAGAACAGACAACCTGGGTGGGGTGGGGTGGGGTGGGGAAGGGAGAGAAATAAATAAATAAATCTTTTTAAAAAAATTAAAATGCATACTGATTTAGTGACCAAAACTTTAAGGATAAAGTAAGACTACTTTAGGCACTAAGGCAAAAAAAGTCAACTTAACAAAGAAGAAAATTCAGGCTGATCTCAGACTTCTTCACAGTAGCAGTCAATATCTGAAGATAAGGAAGCAGTAGCTCCAAAATGGTGAGGGTTAAAAAGTGTCATCCAAAAGCATATCCAACAAAGTGGTTGATCTTAATAATGAATTTGGGGGATATGAAACTCAGGAACCTTCTGGGGAAACAACAGCAACAGCAAAACATTCGGGGCAAAACCTGATCGGCCAAGAGATAAACAAAATAAGGAGGATGGGAAATTTTTAGTAAAGGAACTGATGGTAAACATTAATTCCATTTAGGTTAAAAATAAACTGTGGGGGGGAGCAGATTTGGCTCAATGGATAGAGCATCCACCTACCACATGAAAGGTCCAGGGTTCAAACCCAGGGCCTCCTGACCCGTGTGGTGAGCTGGCCCATGCGTAGTACTGATGTGCGCAAGGAGTGCCCTGCCATGCAGGGGTGTCCCTGCATAGGGGAGCCCCACATGCAAGGAGTATACTCCGTAAAGAGAGCCGCTCAGTGTGAAAAAAGTGCAGCCTGCCTAGGAGTGGCACCACACATGTGGAGAGCTGACACAGCAAGATGACGCAACAAAAAGAGACACAGATTCCCGCTGCCACTGACAAGAATGCAAACGGACACAGAAGAACACACAATGAATGGACACCGAAAGCAGACAACTGGGGGGCAGGAAAGGAGAGAAAAATTAATTTTTAAAAATTAAAAAAAAAGAATAAACTGGGAATTTTGGTTACACAGGCAGTAAATATTACAAATACTGACAAAGGAAAAATATTGGCAATACAGTCTGGTGAATGGGGAGGTGTAAGAAGGAGGGCAGAAGTACTAATCACATTTTCTTTCATAGTTCAGAGTCAACTAATAGCATATAAAACTAAAACATATTGATAAAAATCCTGCTCCAACTTCTAAATCAAAATCATTTTCCTTAACTCAAGAGGAGTCTTTTAGGAATGGAATATATTTTGAGGTGAAGAAACATTTAGCTGAAGTTTAGCTCTGTCTTCATTTTCACTTCAGTTTCTTTTTCCTTTATTAAATTCAAGTAAAAGTACTTTCTACTTTAGGTTTGGAAAAAAATAGCTTCTATAGTAGCCCATTCTTACATAATTTTTCTGTCTTTCTGCCTTTCTCTGTCTCTCTCGATGCTTTTTTCTCTGTATTTGTGTATGCCAGCCAAATGTTAATACTGATCATTTTCTGGGTGGTGGGATTTGAGTGATTTGTTGCACTTTTTCTGTATTCTGTTGTATGGCTTATACATTCTTTGAATATAAGCATGCATCTTTTTTTTAGTTTATTTTTTTAAATGTTTAATTTTTTCAGTCTTGAGTAAACCACGTAACCTCTATGAACCTCAATGCTTCATCTGCAATCTGTGGATAATAAAATTAACATTAGAGGGTGTTTTGAGAGGATTACGACATAATATGCCACTCCTTTGTGGGAAGCTACATAATAGTCCCCAAATATGTCCATGTCCTAATTCAAGAACCTGTGAATTTTACCTTGTATGGTAAAATGGACTTTGCTGATGAGATTAAGTTAAGGATCTTGAGACGGGGAGATACCCTGGATTATTTTATGGGGGGCTGGTGCCTGATGTAATCATAACGGTCCTTATAAGTAGGACACAGGGGGAGTCAGAATCAGGGGAGAAGGCTATGGGGTGATGAAAGCAGAAATTGCAGTGGTGCACTTTGAAGATAAAGGGCCCGCAAGTCAAGGAATACAAGAGGCACTAGCAGCTGAAAAAAGCAAGTGAACAGGTTCTCCTGTCAGAGCCTCCAGAAGGAACCAGCCCTGCCAGCACCCTGACTAGCTCAGTGAAACTGGTTTTGGGCTTCTGGACTGCAGATTGTAAGAAAATAAATGTGTGTTGTTTTGAGTCACTGTTTGTGGTAATCTGTTACAGCAACAACAGGAGACAAGTATTTGTACCTTCTCATGTGCTGTTGTCTTAGCCTGAGTTGCTCTCCCTATCCCTCATCTTCATCCAACTAACTCCTACTTGTTCCGCATTTGATTCAAACTTCCTTGACATCTCTTATCTTCCACTACTGCCCAGAGGCTGGATGTGTGTCCCCACCACGGCACTCGCCCCTCTGTGTTACAGTTGTTCGTGGACGGGTCTCTGTTGCCCGTGGGCTGTGCATATGTGAGGACAGGGCACAGCCTCTCTGCCTACCTAGCCCAGCAGAGGCCCCAGTTCAACAACTGTTGAATGAAAAGATAAATACATGAAGGGTGAGTGAGTAGTTGGCAAACTATGAATAACCATTTTCTTTTTATCCTTGGTGTAGGCTCTCTCCCTTCCCTATTTCTGCCATCTGCTGAGTATGACTATTCCAATTATGCATTCTGAAACTGGGGAAAGAACCACAGAATGGATCTGGGAACCCACTGGACCTACTGTGAGACAGACCTGAGCTAAAGCTCCATCGATCACTTGACCTCCATAAGCCCCTACTCTGACTGGTGGACCACAGTGATATTTTGGGTTTCCTGGAATTAATGTCACTTCTGAGCCAGTGTCTAATAATCCCTGAAATGTCTCATCATTTCCTTCTTTCCAACGCACAGTTACCCTGGTAGAAGGTCATAGGTCTCTTTGAGGAGGGCTGGGAGGAAAATTAACAGTATAAATATTTTGCAGTGTAACAGTCCTTCCCCAAGGCGACCTGGCCTTCCCCTCATTCAAGGGGCTCTGGATCTGTAAACTTTCTTATGTCTGGGAATTGATTAAGTGGCCATGACTCTCTGTTTCTGTAATTCAAGACTTTTGAATTACAGAAATAGAGACTTTTGTTCACTTCACCTAGAACTCTTCTGCATATACAGATCAAATAGGACTTTAGTAGACTGCTCATCTAGTTTACTTCTGGGTACCCCATAATCTATTGGCCAACGCCATACATTGGGGTAGCCACGCCCACCTTGTCTTTGGTGATTAAGTGCTACCACTTGGCTTCTGCAGGCCCCGGATCCCATCATCCCCACAGTGTTTAAGGATCCTAGTTCTGTGCTAGCAGTTCCCCTGGTAATATCTGACCTACAGAGAAGAGCAACCACAGAGCTCTTCAGGGAAGATGGAGTTAGTTTCACAAATTTATTCCTTGCAGTCCTGGTGAAAGGTGTGCCTTCTGGACATTCTCGGGGTGGGTGGCAAGTCTTAGGTAGTAAATCCATTCTAACATTCCAATCTCTCTAAACCTTTAGATCCCCTCATCTACAATATACCATGGCAATCCTGGCATCTCGACCTTAGGCAGTGTCAGCCATCTTTTGGTCAATGCTTCAGCCACCCATCTGAACAAACAGCTCGAACCCTTCTAAGCCCTGAATCCAGGATCTCTGCTTAGTGGGACTGTATCAATAAACTCAGCCTGATCCAATTTTATATTCCTTTTGCCGTTATTCCACACCCTTAATGTCCATTCCCACACATATCTATAACCCTGATTTCTGTCTATATTAATTGGAAAACACATTCAGTTCTTTTGGAGTATAGCATACTTCTTCATGGGTTACACTTTGTACTTCGCCCTTGGGCTTGTTATGACTTTAGTTATTGGTCTGGAAGAAAATAGGGGTGGTGGGGGTGAGTAATGAGACGCATTAGAAGTATCTTGCATGCCAATTACCTCAGGGCATTCCACTGCAGTTTTATCTGATGAGACAGGATTAATCTCTTCAAGCGGAGGTTGGATGGCAGGCTTCTTGGGGTAGGCTGGAAGTTGGGTTGTCGCTTCCTTAGGGCAGGCTGTTTTGGAGGTCAAGCAGCCATTTCCTCAGGGCAGGCAGGAGGTCTGGTGGCTGTGTCAGGGCAGACCATTACAGGTTTATCTGGCAAAGTCTCAGCAGAATTTAGGGTTTCAGTGTGCCCACTGCCATCATCATCAACCCAGCAATCCTCAGGATTCTATGCCTTTCCTATCAATGCCCCCACTTTAAGAGAAGATACCCTGCAAGAGTGATATTTTAGTGTCTGTTGTAACTCTGCTAGTCTCATGAGATTGTGGGTCTGGTTTTCAGAGATCTTAAGTCTGCTCCTGTGTGAAAGGAGATTTTCTTTCAGGACACACAGAAATTTTCACATCATTCATGTGATACTGAAGTTGCAAATTTGAAGACTTCAGCTTATCCCTTTCTTTTATAATTGTATCTAGCATATTCAGGAACAACCAGCCAACATCATTGTGACTTTTTTAAAAAGACATATTTATTTATTTATTTGTTTGTTTATTTATTTAATTTTCTCCCCTTCCCCTCTCCCTGCCCTGCTGTTTTTGCTGTCTGTTTTGTCTTCTCGTCTCATTTTCTCTCCTCTAGGACTCACCAGGATTTGATCCTAGAGACCCCTGATGTGGGGAGAGGTTCCCTGTCAATTGTCCTGCCTCAGTTCCTGGTTTCTGCTGCACTTAACCTTGACTCTCTCTGTCTCTCTTTTGATGCTTCATCATCTTGCTGCATGACTCACTTGCACGGGCACTTGCGCTCACCACACGGGCACTTGTGCAAGCACTGGCTCGCTGTGTGGGCACACCTTCTCTTCTTCTTTTTCACCAGGAGGCCCCAGGGATCAAACCCAGGTCCTCCCATACAGTAGGCGGGAGTTCTATCACTTGTGCCACATCCACTACCCCATTGTAACTTTTAATGCCACAAAACTCTGCTAAGGTGTCAAAAGCACTCTCACCTAGAGTCTTGCCTCTTATAAGTGTGGATACAGTCATATTCAGTGGTGATATCTTGCATATCTCTATTGCCAACTCATGCCATGGATTATCAGTGGCTTCCTGATTTCTGGGAATAGAGTCATTAGAGCCTTTGAATCTAATCAGAGCAGGGAGCCAATTGCAAAAACCCCAGAACCAATTCAGAAACCCCATTTTTAAGATTGCTTCTCAAGGACCACTCTTGGTACCAAGCTGTATTAGTCAGGGTTCTCTAGGGAAACAGAAACAACAGGAGATATCTGCAAGTAGTATGAGATTTTACAAAATTGTCTCATGCGACCGTGGGGATGCATGAGTCCAAATTCTGTAGAGCAGGCTGGAAGCCAGGAGCTCCAATGAAGCTTCTCAATGAGTTTCCCAGGAGATGCTGTCTGTCTGAAGTAGAGATGAAATTCTCTTTGAATGCTGAAATCACTTCTTTAGAGGCCTTCAACTGATTGAATGATGTAACTCATTGCTGAAGGTAATCTCCTCAGTTGATTGTAGATGTAATCAGCATAGTTGCAATCAACTCACTGATGATTAAAGTCCATGAAATGTCTTTGCATTACAATTAGCCCAGTATTTGTTTGACCAAATAACTGGGCACCATTACCTGACCAAGTTAACACATTAGCCTAACTACCACACTCTCTCCCACTAGCCTGCCTTCCACGTACACACTTTTCTTTAGTCTCTAGAAAACTGATCTGTCTTTATCTCTGACTTCTTCAGTCACTGATCCAAAACACATTTGCTGACACCTGTTGTGGAACTCTGTTGGTAGGTTTATCTTTCTGTGTGTGTGCACCTCTTTGCGTCAGATTCCCTAGATGTTTGGTATGTGTGTAGTGAGTGTTATACATGTGTGTCTCTGTGTGTGGACATGTTTTTGTGTGCATGCCTCTGTCCATGGGTAGCATGATACTGTCTGCATACGTGTATTTGCTTGTAGCATATGTGCCTCTGCTTTGTGGGTTGTGTGTATGTGTGTTTGTATATACAGGAAATGATACCTTGTGATTTCTGCCCTCGAGGAAATGATCTGGTGTGCCAGGAAAACTTACCAAGATATTAACTGAGTTTTGTTCCAGTTTTTCTCCCTGTTTCTCTGGGTAAAGATCTCAGGCCTAAAGCTAAAGTTAACAGTGGACATCTTCCTGATTCTCACCTTCTGGAAGCCTAAACTTCTTGAGGGGTTATGCTACAGAGCACAAGACAAGGGGCAAAGCAATCCAAAGAGCTCCTCTTGAATGAAGACAGGAAGAACTCTTTGCATGGGACAGAAAGACCCAAGAATACTTTCTCATGGGAAGGGAGGGTCCTGGACATTGGGCTCTCAGTCTGGGCATCTCAAAAGAGACCACAAAAAATCACAGCCCAAAATATCCAGAACCTGCATCAAAGCACACATTATCAAGGCAGTGAAAAGACAACCTAGAGAATGGGGAAAATATTGGGAAGTCATAAATCCAATAAGGGTTTAACATCCAGAATAAATAAAGTAGACCTACTACTCAACAACAAAAAGACAAATAACCCAATTAAAAATGGGCACAGGTCTTGAACAGACATTTCTTAGAGGAAGATATAGAAATGACTGATAAGCACATGAAAAGATGCTTAACATTATCAGCCATCAGGTTAATGCAAATCAAAACCACAGTGAGATATACTTTACACCCACTAAGATAGCAATAATTTATAAATGGAAAATAAGGAATGTTAGAGAGGATGTGGAGAAACTAGAACCTCATGCATTGCTGGTGGGAATGTAAAATGATGTAGCCACAGTGCAAAACAGTTTGGCAGTTCCTCAAAAAGTTAAACGTAGAATTACCATATGGCCCAGCATTTCTACTCTTAGGTGCATACACCAGAGACCTGAAAGCACAGACTCAAACAAATAACTGTACTCCAATGTTCATAGCAGCAATATTCACAATAGCTAAAAGGTGGAAACAACCCAAGTGCCCATCAACAGTTGAACAGATAAACAAAATGTAGTATATCCATACATGGAATATTATTCACCTGTAGAAAGGAATGAAGTTCTGATACATGCTATACTATGGATGAACCTTAAAAACATTTTGCTAAGTGAAATAAGCCAGACACAGAAGGACAAGTATTGTATGATCCCACTTACATGAAATATCTAGAATAAACAAATCCAGAGAAAGAAAGAACATTAGAGGATACCACAGGCTGGGAGGGAAGGGAAATGGGGAGTTATTGTTTATTGGGTAAAGAGTTTCTGTTTCAGTTGATGAAAATGTTTTAGCAATGGAACGTGGTGAAGGCAGCACAGCACTGTGAATGTAAGGAGTGTCATTGAATTATACACTTAATAAAAGTAAATTTTGTTATATATATGCTATCCCAAAGAAAATAAGGAAATGACACAAATGAAGAAAAAACAAAAACCCAGGACCACTGTACAGTTGGGGAGGATGGGGTGAGGAGGGACCCCAATAAGGACCTTCCCACCAGCTCCAGGGACCTGGGAGAAGACTTACATTTAGTTTTTTAAGAATAGACAAACATTATAGATTTTGCACTCTGGAGCACACTCACCGCTGGGCTCAGCGTCACTGGAAAACCACATAGCAGTGTATGTGGGGAGGGTGGGGGCTGTGGAGAGCAGAGAACACCCCTACTCCTCCTGCAAAGGACCAGAGGAAGGGTGGGAGGAGAAGTCGGAAGTGGTCCTCCAGTGGTCATCAGCTGGTTTGGGTGTAAGCTGGGGATGCAGAAGTAGGGCAGGGGGAAGGCTGCTGCGGCTCTCAACGCTGGGCTGAAGTTCAGGAGCTTCTTCTGAGAATCAGGGGGCCCAGGGAGCTGGGCAGAAGAAGTGGTTAGATTTGAGTTTTGGAGAGACTGCTCTGGGAGCTGTGCAGAGGAGGGTTAGGAGGGTAGAGACTGTGAAACCCACGGTGGCTGAGAGCACGCACAGGCCTGAACGAGGTGCTTTGCATACATGACATGGAAAGCCAGAGAGAGGGCTCTTGCTATGTCCCGGTAGGAGAAAGACTAGGACCGGGGCAGTGAGAATGGTGCTCTTCAAGGCATGAAGTCACTGAGTCCTGAAGGATGTGGGGTAGGGAGGGAAGGGAGAGGAAGAGTCGGATACAGCTCTTGAAGGTAGGATTGTTTACTGAAGTAGTAAGCACAGGAGCAGGACAGAGGAGGACGGGCCTTGGGGAAAATGATAACAACCATGACTCAGATTCACATTTACTTACGGTCACATAGCAAGTAAGGGGAAGATGAGTTCAGATGTGGACATGTCAAATGGACTGTACTCGTGGGACTTTTATTTTCTTTTTTCTTTTTTTGGTGGGGGGACATCTTGGTAGAAGGCATCTGGTCAGTAGTAGGGCCAGACAAACCAGGGCTCCTGTTGACTTTGGACAAGTTGATTAATCTCTGTAAGGCTCAGTCACCTTAAATGGAGGATGGGATAACAGTATCACATAGGGTTGTTGTGAAGATTTAACGAGATGATGTATATAAAACCAGCACAGTGGCCACCATGTTGTAAACACTCCTTAAACCTTAGCTCTTTTCATTTTACTTTATTTTTATTTATTTCTCCTCACCCTTTTGCTGTTTGCATTTGCTGTGTCTGTTTGTTGTGTGCTGATCTTCTTTTTTTTTTAGAAAGCACCAGGAACCTAACCTGGGACCTCCGATGTAGAAGGCAGGTACCTAATCACCTGAGTCACCTCCACTCCCTGCTTTGTTGTGTCTCTCCTTATGTTTTTCCTCCTGTGTCTCTTGTTGCATCATCTTGTTGCATCAACTCACCAAGCCACTGTCTTGCTTGTCTTCTTTAGGAGGCACTGGGGGCTGAATCCAGGACCTCCCATGTGGTAGGCAGGAGCTCAATTGCTTGAGCCACATCCACTTCCCTTAACCTTAGCTCTTTTTTTTTTAAGATTTATTTTATTTCATTTTTTCACCCCACCTCCACCCCCTAGTTGTCTGCTCTTTGTGTCCATTTGCTGTGTGTTCTTTCTGTGTCTGCTTGTATTCTTTTTTTTTTTTTAAAGATTTATTTATTTCTCTCCCCTTCCCCCCACCACCCCAGTTGTCTGTTCTCTGTGTCTAATTGCTGCATCTTGTTTCTTTGTCCACTTCTGTTGTTGTCAGCGGCACGGGAATCTGTGTCTCTTTTTTTGTTGCGTCATCTTGTGTCAGCTCTCCGTGTGTGCGGCACCATTCCTGGGCAGGCAGCATTTTCTTTCACACTGGGCAGCTCGCCTTACGGGACAGACGCACTCCTTGCACGTGGGGCTCCCCTACGCGGGGACACCCCTGCGTGGCAGGGCACTCTGTGCGCATCAGCACTGCGCGTGGCCCAGCTCCACACGGGTCAAGGAGGCCGGGGGTTTGAACTGCAGACCTCCCATGTGGTAGACGGACACCCTAACCACTGGGCCAAGTCCGTTTCCCTGCTTGTATTCTTAATAGGTGGCTCCGGGAACCGATCCTGGCACCTTCCAGAGTGGGAAAGAAGTGATCTTTCTCTTGCACCACCTCAGCTCCCTATTCTGCTACGTCTTCTTATTGTCTCTCCTTTGTGTCTCTTGTTACATCATCTTGCTGTACCAGCTCTCCTTGTCGGCTGGCACTCCTGCATGGGGCAGCACTAACATGTTGGGTGGCATTCCCATTTGGGGCGGCACTCCTGTGTGGGCTGGCATTCTGCATAGGCCAGCTTGCTGCCTGGGCCAGCTTGCCTTCACCAGGAGGTCCTGGGCACCAAACCCTGGACCCTCCATATGGTAGACGGGAGCCCAACTCCTTGTGCGCATCAGCACTGCGCATGGGCCAGCTCACCACATGGGTCAGGAGGTCCTGAGTTTGAACCCTGGACCTCCTATGTGGTAGGCGGATGCTCTATGCATTGAGCCAAATCCACTTCCCAACCTTAGCTCTTAATAACAATAGCAGCAGCAGCAGCAGCAAATACTAGTCTGGAACTAGATAGTGAGATATGGGTTGATGCTAAAGCACTGTGAGCGCAGAAATGGGCACTGAAGCCACAGATACAGAGGAGTTCACTTAAGGAAAAGAGAGAAGAGGGTGGGTGCAGAGAACAGAGCCCACCAAAGCTCAAGTGGGGCTAGAGGGGTGACGGTGACACACTGTGCTGGAGTTGAGGGCAATGCAGCAATCTGGGTTCTAATCTAGATTCTATCACTTATTGCTGTGGAGCCTTGATTGCCTTGAGCCTCAGTTTCCTCATCTGTTCCATGGATCTGTCTTCATCCAGGTGTGAATTACCTATGACAGATGTAAAGTCCTGACAGAGTTCAGGTGCTTACTAAACAATAATTGCTGTTTTAGGAGGAGGAATGAATGTTCCCAGAAAGACAGGCTTCGTGGAAGACAAGGGGAGACAGAGTTTCAAGAATCTATCAACCACCTCAGTGCTGCCAAGCAGTCAACAAAGATAAGGACTAAAAAGCATTCAATGGATGTGACAAGGAGGTGAAAGTGACCTTGGCGAGGCAGCTTCCAGGATGGTGAGAAAGGAAGGTGTGGGCTGCGGCTGAGGAGTGACGGGAGGTGCGGAAGTGCAGCTGAGGGAGAAAGCACAGCCTGGCAGGGATGATGAGAACTGAGTAGGTGGGTGGGGGGCAGTGGCAGGGATGGTTTTGAGATGGGAAAATCAGAGCACATGGGCGAGTTTTCTGGTGTAGCTGCTATGTACCCACCTGCCCCCTGAGTGTAGCTGCTATGTACCCACCTGCCCCCACCCTGCCAGTGAATGGCTCCAGCCTTGGGACCTTTTGTTTTCCACCCAAGGCCTCTTGTCTGGGCACAGACCATGGGCATTCCTGGGCTACTGGGTGCTCCCTGGGCGCTGACCTGGGCCACCTAATGCTGCTCCACAGGCCCTCAGGCCAGGCGCTGCTTCTCTCTGCCCTTCTTTCCAGTGTGGCCTGGAAAGGGTTTAAATGGTCGATAACTCCTGCCAGGACCTTCGCTTTTAGCCTTGTCCTTGCCTGGACTGTACAGCCTAGGGGAAGATGGGCAGTAATAATAAAAACAGCCATTGATTAATTCCTTTCTCCTGATTCCTTCCTACCAGTATTTTTTTTTTAATTTATTGCGGTAAAATTATATAACATAAAATTGCCATTTTAACCATTTTTACAATTCTGTGTACAATTCTGTGGCATTAATTACATTTGCAATATTCAACCATCACTAGTATCTATTTCCAAAACTTTTTCCTTGTCCCAAAGAAAAACTCTTTTTAAGCAATAATTCCCCTTCCTCCCTGCTGTTGGTAACTTCTATTATACTGTCTTCATGAATTTACCTATTTCAGATATCTCATATAAGTGGAATCATACAATGTTTGTTCTTTGGTGCATGACTTATTTCACTTTTCATGTTTTCAAGATCATCAATGCTTAGTATGTATCACAAGTTTATTCCTTTTTATGGCTGAATAATATTCCATGTATGGATATACCACATTTTGTTTATCCGTTCAAACATTGATGGACACTTGGGTTGTTTCCACCTTTTGGCTATTGTGAATATTGCTGCTGTGAACATTGGTGTACAGTTATTTGTTTGAGTCTGTGCTTTCAGGTCTCTGGTGTATATACCTAAGAGTGGAAATGCTGGGCCATATGGTAATTCTACGTTTAACTTTTTAAGGAACTGCCAAACCGTTTTGCACTGTGGCTACATCATTTTACGTTCCCACCAGCAATGCATGAGATTTCAGTTTCTTTACATCCTCTCTAACACTCATTATTTTCCAATAATAGCTATCCTCGTGGGTGCGAAGTGGTATCTCATTGTGGTTTTGATTTGCATTTCCCTGATGACTAATGATGTTGAGCATCTTTTCATGTGCTTATTGACCATTTGTACATCTTCTTTGGAGAAATATTTGAATTCTTGGTCCTTTTTTAAATTTGGTTGTCTTTTTGTTGTTGAGTTGTAAGAATTCTTTATTCTGGATATTAAACCCTTATCAGATTTATGATTTCCAAATATTTTCCCATTCTGTAGGTTGTATTTTCACCTTTACTTTCTTGACAGTTTTTTTTTTTTTTTTTTTTTTTTTTTTGAGGTACCAGGACTGGGGATTGAACGGGGGGACGTCATTTGTGGGAAGCCAGTGCTCATTCACTGAGCCACATTGGCTCCCGAGTTGGTTTCTTTGTTTGTTTGTCATTTGCTTTGTTTTTTTACAAGGCATTGGGGACCGAACCCGGGACCTCTCGTGTGGGAAGCAGGCATTCAACCACTTGAGCCATATCTGCTTCATCTTGATATCTTTTGATGCAGAAAAGTTTCTAATTTTGGTGAAACTCAATTTCTTTATTTTTTTCTTTTGTTGCTCATGGTTTTGGTGTCATATCTAAGACTTCATTGTCAAATCCAAGATCATGAAAAATTGCCCCTATGATTTCTTCTAAGAGTTCTATGGTTATAGTTCTTATATTTAGGTTATTGAGCCATTCCAAGTTAATTTTTATATGGTGTGAGGTAAGAGTCCATCTTCATTTTTTTGCATGTGGATATCCAGTTGTCCCCCAACCAGTACATGCCCATGTAAGAAACATGTGAGAAATTTTTAAAATAAAAAAACAACAACTTCTGATACCATATCCTTCTGCATCTATTCCCTTTTCTATTTTTTTTAAGTCAGTCCTCTTGAAATAATCATCTGTATTGCATCTACTCCCCCATCTTTCCCTTTACTGTTTCAGCTATCCAGAGTGGATTCTATTGTTTGTGAAAAAGAACCCCAACTGATAGAATTATCATATTTAATAAATCTAAGATTCCATCAATTATAAGAAGCAAGTTATGAATTACTAAGAAAAAAGATGTTTAAAAAAAACATACATGCCATTAACTATGAGACACATTCTGACCTCAGAGGTTTTTTTTTCAAGATTTATTTATTTCTCCCCCCACCCCCCAGAGTTGTTTAGAGAAAAAAATTGTGCCTTAGAATCAATGAACTATGTTATTAGCAACTGGAACTCCCCCAAATGAAACTGGCAGGCAATTGATTATGGTGTTAAAGAGACTTAACATCATCTGCGGGGAGAAAAGCAAACCTAGTCCTCATAAATGCAGAGAACTGTAATTGCTCAATCCTAGAATAATCCCTAAAACACCATCAGAAGGTGAAGTGCTAATCAGCACAGGGCCCCACAGAGAAATCCTCCACAATGGCTCTCTCAGAACTGGATAAGGGATCTCATTCCTGCAGGCAAAATCTGACGGAGGAACTCCACAGCCAAGGCAGTGAGTCCACAAACAGATGCCTGTGACATTTTCTAGTCCCATAATTAATTTTATTATTCATCCCCAACAAATATAGATGATGCTCTGGACTAGTGATCAATGTATAGGGCTTTCTGTTTACTTCATTTTTTTTTTTTTTAAGATTTATTTTTTATTTATTTCTCTCCCTTTCCCCACCCCCTTTGTTGTCTGCTCTGTGTCCATTCGCTGTGTGTTCTGTGTCCGTTTCTATCCTTATCTGCGGCACTGGGAATCTGTGTTTCTTTTTGTTGTGTCATCTTGCTGCGTCAGCTCTCCATGTGTGTGGTGCCACTCCTGGGCAGGCTGCACTTTTTTCGTGCTGGGTGGCTCTCCTTACAGGGCGCACTCCTTGTGCGTGGGGTTCCCCTATGCAGGGGACACCCCTGCGTGGCACGGCACTCCTTGCGCACATCAGCACTGTGTGTGGGCCAGCTCATCACACAGGTCAGGAGGTCCTGGGTTTGAACCCTGGACTTGCCATGTGGTAGGTGGATGCTCTATCCATTGAGCCAAATTTGCTTCCCTATTTAATTCATTTTATTTTCTTTTTCCTCCATCACTAAATATCTGGAATTTTGGAGGGAGTGGTCCTAAAGGTAGTGCAAAGGCAGTTCAAACAAAAGTAGTGGGATTATTAGAATTCACAGTCATACTTCATGTAGGGTCAACTAGAGCATGAATGGACATTATCTAAAATGAAGTGAACCTATATTTGAAGAATAGTGGTCCTATAATATAATCTCTAGAAGCAGTAGCTGGAATAAATTCACCATTGGAGAGGAGGCAAGTTTATTGTATAGTGGGTTGGCTGGATTGCATAGATGAGGGCATTTTTGGAATCACAGATAGAGGAAAATGATGTGTGTGTGTTGGGCAAACAAGGCGTGGACTGTAGGGAACACCTACCATTTTGTTTATTCAGGATCGCTCTTCTGGAAACCTCCCCTGCTTCTCCCCTCAACATATCCATAGGATTTTCAAGTGGGCCATGTTAGTCAATTTGGTCCTCATTCCTTGACCACAGTTGATTGGCCCAAAACAATCCACAAGAACGCAACTAGAGCTAATAAACAAATTCAACAAAGACACAGAGAGTACAAGCTCACACAAAAATCCATTGTGTGGCTATATACCAGCTATGAACAATCCAAAAAGGAAATCAATAAGAGTTCTGTTCAATAATTGCTCCTAAAAGAATAAAAGATCTAGGAATAAATTTAAGCAAGAATGTGAAAAACTTGTACACTGGAAACTATAAAACATTGCTGAAAGAAATTAAAGAAGAGCTAAATAGATGGAAAGACATCCTGTGTTCATGGATAGGAAAACTTAATATTGTTAAAATGTCAATACTACTCAAAGTGATCTGCAGATTCAATGCCATCCTAATAAAAATTTCAGCAGCCTTTTTTTGCAAAATTGGAAAAGCCAATCCTCACATTAATATGGAATTGAGTGGGACCCCAAATATCCAAACCATTCTGAAAAAGAACAAAGTTGGAGGGCTCACAGTTTCTGATTCAAAACTTACTATAAAGCTACAGAAATCAAAACCATATGGTACTGATGTAAGGATAGAATATAGACCTAAGGGATAGACCCTCACATCTATGGCCAATTGGAGCCAAGTCCATTCAATGAGGAGAGAATAATCTCTTCAAAAAATGGTGCTGGGAAAGCATGCAAAAGAATGAAACTGGACTCCTGCCTCACACCACATACAAAACTAACTCAAAATGGATCAGTAACCTAAAGGTAAGATCTAAAACCATAAAACTCTTAGAAGAAGACACAGGGGGAAATCTTCAGGCGCTTGTATTTGGCAATGGATTCTTAGATATGACAGTAAAAGCATGAGGAATAAAAGAAAAAATCGAGAAATTGGACTTCATCAAAATTAGCAACTTTTATGCATCAAAGGTGTGGCAGTTTGTGATTATTTTATGAATCCAAAAAAGAGAAGGATTATGTTTGTAAACTAATCTATTCTTCTGGGTGTGAGAGCCCTTTGATTGTATTAAATTCAGCTGAGGGGACTTTGATTACCTGTTAAGATTGTTTTTAGGGCTTTTTTGATTTGACTATGTCAGTAAGGTATGACTCAGGTTTGAGTCTCTGCCCCCTTTCTGGATCTGATATAAATGGACACTCACAAAAACAGACACACAAGAAGAGAGAGCTCTGTCATTTTTGATCCTGCCATGTGACTGAAAGAAGAAGGCTCATACAGCCGAGGCCCCAGGGAGACATGAACCATTTGTCTGATAGTTTATAGCTGACCTTAGGAAGAAAGCAGAACAGCTGAGACAGATATAGAAGGCCCAGAAAGAAATAAGCCGTGCCAGGAGAGAGAGGACTACAGGATCACTTAAGCATGAAGCCTCAAGAGGCTAGCCCCGTGGAACTCAAGAAGAAGAGGAAGCCTGGAGAGGCAGGGGAGACCAGGCAGAGATTGGTGGCCATCTTGCTTCAATACGTGGCAGCTGACATTGGTGAGAAAGCATCTCTTATGCGACCTTTTTTTTTTTTAATTTCTAGGCCTCATTTGCTTCCTGTAAAGCACCAATAGGTGCACTATGGAAGCACATATTATCCTTGTGTAGGGGTCATGCTAATCTTCTCTGTATCGTTCCAATTTTAGTGTATGTGCTGCTAAAGCAAGTGCTCTTATGGTCCCTTGAGCTGGATTTTCCACAGCCTTTGAACTTCAAGCTTTTACCCCAAATAATTGCCTTTATAAAAGCCAACAGATCTGGTACTTTGCATTGGCAACCCTTTGGCAGACTAATACAGAAAACATTATCAAGAAAATGAAAAAAAAAAACCCTATAGAATAGGAAAAAATATTTGGAAAGCATATATCTAATAAGAGTTTAATATCCAGAATTTGTAAAGAATTCCTACAACTTAATAACAATAGGACAAGTGACCCAATTTAAAAATAGGCAAAGGACTTAAACAGACATTTATCCAAAGAAGAGATAAAAATGGCTAATAAGGGAAGCGGACATAGCTCAGTGGTTGAGCACCTGCTTCTCATGTACAAGGTTCTGGGTTCAATCCCTGGTACCTCCTAAAGGAAAAAAAAAAGGCCAATAAGCACATGAAAAGATGCTCAACATCATTAGTCATCAGAGAAACGCAAATCAAAACCATAACTATTTCACACTCATTAGAATGGTTATACCATAACAGCATTATTCACAATGGCTAAAATGTGGAAACAACACAAGTGTTCATCAGCAGATGGATGGAAAAACAAAATGTGGTCTATCCATACAATGGAATGCATTCAGCCATAAAAAGTAATGAAGTGATCCTTCAGAACACTTTGTTTTCACAAAAGAACAAACATTGTATGATTTCACTTATGTGAAATATCTAGAGTAAGCAAATTCAGAGAAACAGAAAGTAGATTAGAGTTTACCATGGGCTGGGGGGAGGAGACAGAGAGAGGTATTACTTAATGGGTACAGAGTTTCTCTTTTGCGTGATGAAAAAATTTTGGTGGTGGATAGTGCTAAAAGTAGTACAACATTGTAGATGTAATTAATGCCATTGAATTGTACACTTAAAAATGGTAAATTTTGTTATATATGCATATATTTTACCTCAATAATTTTTTTTTAAAGAAAGAGTATCAAACAATATCCCTAGTCACCAACCTGAGAGTTATCCCAGACATTTCCCTCCCTCTTCCCTTCCATATCCTATAACGGGTCTGTAAGACTTGCTAATGGTAGCTCTCAAATATCCTCAATGCTGTCCTGTTGTCTCTGCTCCTACTTTCCTCCTTGATTTCAGTCCCTCATCATTACTCATTGCCTTCCCAGTCAAATGCCTTTAACCCCCTTCCACCCAGCAGTCCAAACCATCCTTTTAATGTCTGGATATGATCACATTACTCCTCTGCTCAAAATTCTTCAGTGGCTCCCCACTGTTTTCAGGATAAAATCTGAACCCTTGAACTGGGTCACAAATTCACTCACATTACGCTCAGATGTACAAGGATATGTCTCCTTTGTTTCCTATAACTGATCTGATCTTTCTCACAATGTCTTCGTCCTGCTGGGTAACAGGGAGGAAAAACTAAATTTAATCCACTCTGGTAAACTCAGTAGGATCCAATAATTTATTTTAGACGGTCTCTAAGTAATTCAGTAGCATTGGATGACTCAGTCTTTCAGATTATTTTACTCTTCCCTTTCTCCTTTTCAAGATCGTATCTGGATTTATAGGGATCTTACGTGAATTTCATGGCATTGGGGGACAGGCACCTTAGCCACGTGGCCCTCATGGTGTGCCAGCTGGCATTTGCTGAGGGGTAGTGGGTCTCGTATAAATGAATTCGTGAATAACAACCCTAAGGCCCTATTACCGTAGCCATTTTACAGACGAGGAAGCAGAGACTAAGAAAGATTAACTAATCTGCCCAAGGTCCAAAGCTAGTAAGTGGGAGGACCAAGAATCAATGCCATCCTAATTCTGATAGGTACTGGTCTGTTTGAGTCAAGAATTCTAGAGGGAAGTTAAGATTGGATTTGGCGGGTACTGGGAGTCTACAAGGTATAGCTTCAGGGATGAATATATAGAGCAGGATGAAAAAAGGGCCCAGAAAGGAAGGGCCAGGGAGAGGAAGGCATCCTGACTGTACCCCTGCCCACACTGGTCTTCCTCTTGGAAGAGCTTCTAGGATGGGGACAGTCAGGTTCTCCACCATGTCCGGTCCTATGCCAGCCAGGACGCAGCCATCTCTCATCCCACTACTCCTCTCTGTCCCAGGCTCCCTCACAGCACACCAAAGCATAAACTGGTGACCAGCACTGGGTGGGAACTCAGGAAATGTGTCCAAAGACTCACTCCTCCTGGGGTCAAGGGAATGTGGGGTCACCTACAAACCCTCTAAAGTCGGGGTGCGGAGTACACTCCCAAGAGGGAGTGGGATGTGCAGGAGCACAGGGGGCTTCCAGGATGAGGAGGTTCAGTCTTCTCCCAAGTGTGGCATGTCCGGATGTCGGGGACACAGACCTTCCCCAGAAACGGTGGGACGGTCCTCTCAGATGTGCGGATGCAGAGACCCTTCTCGGAGGTTGGGTGTGCAGCTCTTCCAGGTTCGATAAGTGTAAAAAGTCCTTGCAGACAGTTGGGCCTAGCCCCCAGGGTCGTAGCAAGCAGTCTCTACAGCCCTCCTCTCCCTCTCGCCCCCGCCCCTCGCCGGCACAAGGGAAGGGACAGTCCCCGCCCCAGAGCAAGACCAATGGCGCGGGAGTCTGGCGCGGTCAGCCAATCGGACTGCAGCAGCAGTGCGGGAGTGACCCCGCCCCCGGCAGGCCGCAGGCCGGCGGCTCCCCCAGGAGGCGGGGCTCTTCGCTGTTTTTGCTGCCGGCAGAGGCCCGCCGAGAGTAAACCGAGCTCAGCCGAGCCCAGCCGAACGGAGCCGAGCCCAGCCGAGCCCCGCGCCGCGCGCCGCGGCCGCCGCCGCCCGAACCCCGCGGAGCGAGCGAGCGAGCGGCCGCGGCCGCGGAGGAGGAGCCGCCCCAGGGGGAGGAGGTGCCGGCTCGCCGCAGACCGCCCGCGGCAGAGGCCGCCCGGGTCGCGCCGCCGCGGGAGCGGCCGGCGGAGGCTGCGCGGCCGAGGGGGAGGGACGGAGGAGGGGACGTCGCCCCTGCCCGCCTCCCACCGCCCCCCGCCGCGCGCCCGCCCGCGGCTCCCGAGCCCCAGTCGGCGCCCAGCATCCCGCTGCCCCGGACCCTCTGCGGGCGCGCGCCAGGCTCAAGTCAGGTAAGGGGGGTTCTAGCCCCAGGCCACGGGGGCGGGAACCAGAGACCCAGAGACAGAGAGATACTTACAGAGCCGGGGAGAAAGCGAGACAGACACAAAGACAGAAACACACACGAGACGCACAGAACCAGAGAGGCAGAGAGACTCCACAGAGGGGAAAAGAGACAGATCCGCGGGGACAGAGGGGCACGCGACCGGGAGGAAAGGCACAAGAGACCCAAAGACAGAGAGACAGACTCGGAGAGAAGCGAGACACAAAGGGACACAGACCCTCAGAGATGGGGACACACAGAAACTGATACAAAGAGAGCTTCACAGAGAAAGAGCCAGCCACACAAACACGAAGACGGGTATTCAGGGGCAGGGGCGCACATCCAGGTGAAGCAACGGAGAGACAGCATTAGACCGCCAGACCCCCAGGCACGTGCACCTGACCTGAAGGGACAGTCCTACAGAAAGGCACACCCAGGTCCACAGCCTTGGACACAGAATCCACACATGCCTGCCAGGGCCTCCACAAAGTTCCCTCTGTGTGAGCTGGCACCTCTGAGGTCTCCTGGGCCGGCGGGCTGGAATCCTGAGGGGGGAGGCCCTCGGGCTACACTGATGCTGGCCACAGTCCCTCAGCCTCCGAGGCCTTGGGCTACCTCATCCCACCCACCCACCCACCAGAGTGCTTTGAGGGCTGGAAGTTCCAAGGAGAATGAGATACAGGCTGCCTGCTCCAGCTCCCTCACTGCGGCTACACCCCCACCCAGGGGCCCAGAGCCAGGCCTGAGGATGGGGGCGTTGACTCTGGGGGGTATTTGGGCCTGCTGTGACCCAAGGTCCTCCGCCAGGGAGGCCAGGGATGTGGGAGGGGGAGGCTTTCTCCTCCACCCCTCTCCTCCTGGGCCTCATCCTACTCCTCCCTCCTCACCACCCTCTCCTTTGCTCTGTACCCCAAAACCCCTCCTACCCCCCCCCCTCACCCCCACAGGCTCAGGACTGCAAGAGGACATCTCCACTGCCCAGGAATCATTGGGTGTGCGGACAGGACAGCCTCCTTGGAGGGCCGGCCGTACAGAGTCCTGCCTCGGCATGGGCCTTGCCACTGAGGCAGCCCCACTGTCTGTGCTGGCCTGAGGTGCTGCGCGTCATGGGGGCAGCCATCTCTCAGGGGGCCCTCATTGCCATCGTCTGCAACGGTCTCGTAGGCTTCTTGCTGCTATTGCTCTGGGTCATTCTCTGCTGGGCCTGCCACTCCCGCTCTGCTGACATTGACTCCCTCTCCGAATCCAGTCCCAACTCCAGCCCTGGGCCCTGTCCTGAGAAGGCACCCCCACCCCAGAAGCCCAGCCATGAAGGCAGCTACCTGCTACAGCCCTGAAGGCCCCTGGCCTAGCCGGGATTCTGGGACCTAACTTCACTCTGCCCAGAGCCTGGAATCAGGATCCCAGAGTCCAGCGAGCCTGAGGTCCAGAACTCGGAGTCCAGCCTGCCTGGAGCTGCACCCAGCAACCCTGAGGCTAGCCAGCCTGGCTCGAAGAGGGGCTCAGGTGGCCTTAGGGTGCCTGGCCTGGGGTGGGAGTCTGTGAGTTGGTGCTAGGGCCAGGACCATCTGGACTCTGCTCCATCCCAAGGGCCAGGAGCTAGGTCCACCTTCTCCCTAGGCTAAGTGCCTCGAGGCCCTCTAGGTCGGGGAAGCAGACTGGAACCTATGGCAATAATGGGAGGATGTCCAGGCCGGGCCCCTCCCCTGGTCCTCCTGCTGTTTGCTGGTTAATAAATGGAACTCTGGCTCTACCCTGAGGTTTTTTTCCCTCTTCCTGAGGGAGCTGTGATAGCACGATTAAAGGCGTGGAGTGGACTTTCTGACACAGGTTTATTTATGCAAAGGGGAGGGAGTAGTGGTGGTGGAGGACTAAGTCCTGGAGAGAGGTGTTGGAGTCAGGGCTGGGGTGAGAGGCTACGGGAAGATGCTGGGCTCATGTGCTGGGTGCTAAGACTGGGACGAGTAACGGGGTCAGGGGCTGCAAGTCTAAGAACTGGGATGGGGACTGAAGCCAGGCCTTCAGGTCTTGCTTTTCACTTCCCTCACCAGGTTCAGCAGTTTGTCCAATTTTGCGATCTCCACAGCTGGACCCTTCTGTACTTCCTGCCCCTTCTTTTCCTGGTGAGGGGGAAAGTACAAGTGGGGGTGGGGGGAGGGATGGTGAGGGATGAGCACCTCTCTGGGTCCCAGTACAGCCTCCTCTGCCCAGCCTGTGCCCCCTCCCCCCTCCTGCCTCTTCCCCATATGACCCTTCCCCATCTCAGGCTAAGTGACACAAGGGCCCAGCTGAGGGCCTGGGAGAAGGCATCCGGCTCTGGCTCCAAACCTCAGATGGACATAGGGTCTTAATGCTGGGAAGAGAGGGGGAAGACATCCACCCCCTGACCCTCAGAGGAACTGGCCTTTCAAGCAGGGGGAGAGCTGTAGCCCTAGGGGGCACCCACCCTCTCCACAGAAAGGTCCCTGACTGTGTCCCGTCAAGGAGCTAAGAGGTATATGTTTGGGGAGGGAGTAAGGTGCGGACAAAGCTACAGGTGGCCTCACCTAGTACTCTTACAGAATACCCCCAGGTCAGGTTGGGGGTGGGGTACCATTTGGGGCCAGGCCTGCTGTGTCAGAAGACCCGTTTGCAGATGTCCTAGGCTGGGTCTGTGCCTCAGAAGAGCCCTCACCCTACCGTCTGGGCACTCTAATACTCCTGCTGGGAAGGGCCCTTGAGAAAAAAGGAGTTGGAACCAACCATGGGGTGTGTGTTGCTTGCAGGCCCAGAGGCTCCTTGGCAGAGCAGCACCAGTCCCATTCACCCTTCTGTCCAGGCGGGGTGTGAGCTGGGCTGGGGCAGGCTGGGGCAGCTGCCATTTCCTGCCTTCCCTTAGCTCCCTCCCTCTCCCCACCACCCTGGCCACCTGTGCCCACCGCTTGCTGGCACCTGTCCAGCCTTGCCTGCTGAGGGCCCAGCCTAGGTTTGGCCTGTGCAGTGAGGTGGGAGGAATGTGTAGAGCTGGCAGGCCCCCTCCTGGCCTCATCCCGGCTGCTGACACTGTAGGCTCAGGTCCCCTAGTGTGGCCCCCACACCTGTTCCTCAATCTGTCTCTCCATCTCCTTGCAGTCCAGTGCCTTTGTCATCACCCAGCTTACCTCTGTGCTCTGGGGACCGAGGACAAAGACGTCTTTTTCTCTCCCTTGCTACTCTCCCTCCCGAATTAAGCTCGGGTTCCCTTCTTGGCACCGCTGCACCCTCCAGGAGTTAGGGGACCTGGCTTCAGCTCTGTCATTAACTCCCCATGTGACTCTGGACCTACCCCTTGCCCCTCTGAGCCTCAGTTTCCCATTTATACAGTATTTAGGGACAGATAATCCTTGGCCTTTGACATGCTGGAGTTCTGACATCAATCAGGAGACGCTCCCTGGGCTGGGCTGTCCAGGCCTTTATGGCTAAGCCCTCCCGGGAGAGGCTGGAAAGCTACAGACCACAGATAGGGCTCAGATGTAATTGCACAGGGACCTCTAATTCATTCAAGTACCAGCCCCAGCTGTGACCTGCTTAGGTCCTCAGAGCCCCAGGTACCCAGGTCCTCAGAGATATTGGTCCTCAGATCAGGGAAGTCAGCTCTCACAGCCATGACCAACCCTTGCCCCAAGAGGAGCTGGGACTGTGGGGATCCTTGCCTCCCCAAGTCAGAGTGGGCAGGTCAGGCCCCCACCCATATCTACCACATTCATGGTGTCATGGCTGTACCCACCATGCCCCAAAGGGTAACTACCATCCTCCCAGAGGGCTGTCCAGCTCTGCCAGCTCAAGGCTGGGTCTCTCTCATTAAATTCACAACAGATTTCATCTGTTCCACAAATTGTCCTGCCTCCTCCCCCTCTCCTTGAGGCCATCTAAATGGTCCCTGCAAAGGGCTTCACACCATGCCTGACCTCCCCTCCATCCTACCATCTCCCCACCCACTTGCAGCCCACCACAGCCTCTGGGCCACAGCTGCAGGCTCTTAGCAGACTTCTGAGTATTTATAGCCAAGTCCACCCCCTCCCCCAGCTGGCTACAATTACAGGCCCGGCTGAGCTCCCAGCCCTTGCCTCCCTGGCCATGGTGGGGAAGAGACCCGGTCGCACCAGAGGGATAATCTGTGGCCCCTGTCTTGGGAGGGGGAAATGGCATGGGGGGAAGCTGTCAGTAGTTGAGACAGGTCCCTGCCCTAGCCTCAAACTGTACCTGGCCAGGAACCTGACAGAAAGCAAATCCCAGTTCCTCTCTTTGCTTTGCCCAGCTGTAATGGGCTTTGAAATCCAGCATCTAAGTAGTCAGGGCTGGATTGTGGGTTCTTGGGCTCTTGAGTTTTTAATGGGCTCTGGGGCTCTGGGGCTCTGATGCCTGGGCTCTGGAACCTGGGTTCTTAGGTCTTCATCTGGACTCTTGGACTCTGAGGTCTAGACTTTGAGGTCATGGCTCTGGGCTCCATGACCTGGATTAGGAGCTCTTGGGTTCTGGGCAGGGTCTCCTGATCATAACAGACCCCAGAAACAGAAACCAGAGGTCAAAAGGAGGACTGCAGAACTGCTGGCCTAGTTACCCTCACAGTTCCATTCCTTCTTCCCTATGGGACCCACAGCTCCCGGCTCAGGGACCATGGCAGCTGAAACCTTGTGTCAGCCCAGCCAGTGAAGTGATGACTAATCCCGGAGTCCCCTGCCTGGGTGACCTGGTCTACACCCACAGCTTCCTCTACTTCCTGAAAGCCAGTTATGCCCAAGCGCCTCTTCCAGGCTTCAGACTCATGTAGTCACCTGCTCACTGGATGTTTCCACTTGGGCCTCACAGGTAACTCGGACTCAGCATGTCAAAACTGCCCTCACTGTCTCCCTCAAACCGGCTGCTCCTACACTCTCCATTCAGGCAGTGATGCCGCTCTTACCCTGGGCATCCCAAGTCAGAAACCTGGGGCCACCCCTGGCTTCTCCCCTCTCTCATCCCCCACCGTCCTGGAGACTTCATCTCTTGCAGCACGCTCCCCTTTCACTAGCCTGTACCTTGGGCATCTTGCGCAAGTTGGGTGAGAGCTTGAGGCAGGTGACGTGCCCACGGTCGTCACCCACAATGATGATGGGGTGGATGGGGTTGAACTGCACATGGGTGATCTTGTTCTTCTTTTTGGCTACCACGGGCTGGTTGCAGATGGCCTCATACTTGTTGACAGCCAAGTCAAACACGTGGGCCTGTGGAGAGGTCCGTGTCAGCACGCTCAGGGCAAATGGGGCCCCTGTCCCCACCTCCGAGGAATCACCCCTGGGCTTTCTGGGGAACCACAACAGAAGTCTGATGGTTAGCATCCTGGGGCTGGAGGCAGTGGGAGAGGGAATTCGGTGTCTCTCTTTCTATTTTTCCAGTCATTGGAAAGGAAGTGAGAATAGAAAGTTTAGGGGAAATTTTAAGTCTGTGAAGAATTAGCAATAATAGCAGGTGTCATTTCTTGGGCACTTACTTAATATACCAGTTCCTGGGCGAGCACGTTACATGTTGCATCACCTACTTATAATCCTCACAGCCACGCTGTACAGGTAGGTTTTGTTATGCTCTCCATCTTATAAATGAGGAGTTAAAGGCTCTTAGAGGAAGTTGCAGAGCCAGGGTTTACACCACTTAGTGTATGTAAGGGGGCTCAGACAGCACTTGATATATAAGTGCTCAGTAAATATTCGATCTTATTTTTACTAACACCTAAGTCCAAGTCACTATCAACTCTTACCTGGACAACTGTGGCCACCTCCTAATTGGTCTCCCAGCTTCCACTCTTGTCCTCCTACAATCCATCCTCCATGTTCAATCAGACTTATCTTTAAAATATTTAAAATCCTCACGTAGTCTCCCTTGGCACTATAAACAAAATCCAGATTTCTTGCCCTGGCCTTCCTCTCCCTTCTTATCTCATACTTGCTTCTCCTTGCTCACTACACCCCAGCGCCACTTGGCTTCCTGTTTCCTAAATCCTTCAAGGTCCTTCTCACCACAGGGCCTTTGCACTAGCTTAGCCCTCCATCTGGAATCCCCCTTTATGCCCCTGGTCTTCACATGGCTGGCTCTGGGTCATTCAGCTCTCAGCTTGACTGTCACCTCTTCAAAGAAGCTTTCCTGATCACTAAGGGACAACCCAGTCCTTTTCTTTCACATCACTCTATTTTGTTTTATTTTAGTATAGCAGCTTTATCAAGATATAATTCACACACCATAAAATTCACCCATTTAAAATAAAATACAATTCCTGGTTATTAGTACATTTACCAAGTTGTGTACCACAACCAGTTTCAAAACATTTTTCATCACCCCAAAGAAACCTTATACTCATTAGCAGTTGCTCCCTATTTCCCCCCATGGCTCTCCCAGCCCAACCACTTCTCTGCTTTGTCTCTATAGATTTGCCTATTCTGGACATTTCATATCAGTAGGAGTCATACAATATGTGGTCTTTTGTGACTGGCTTCTTTCTCTAAACATAATGTTTTCCAAGAGTAATTCGTGTATAGCATCTATCTGCTCTTCATTCCTGTTATTGCTGAATACTAATCCTTAGTATGGATATATCACATTTTTCTTACCCATTTATCAGTTGATGGGTGTTTGGGATGTTTCCACTTTTTGGCTCTCATGAAGGGTGCTGCTGTGGACATTTGTGTACCCACATCACCCTCTTTTCATTCTCCACCTAGCACTGAGCTCTGTGGGAATTGTGCTGCTGCTGCTGCTGCTTGTTGTCTCTCTCCCGTTGCTAGAAGGTAGGCTCCATGAGCAGCAACCTGAATTCCCAGGGCCTGGCCTAGAACTGGGTACCTTTGTTGGCCTTAGTAAGCATCTGTCCAGCAAAGAGATGACTGACTAACTTTAGGGAGATGCCTTAACCACTACACTCATTCCTTGGGGCAGCAGTTGCTTCTCAGTTTATATCAAAGTTCATAAGGAAAATGGGTTTGTGTCTAAGAAGTTGCTCACAAAATGCTTGTTTCTGAGCTTTCACCAGGCCCCAGTGTCGTACAGTCCCCTTCCACCCTACCCCCACCAAAGCCACAGACTCAGCTCGCACACTTCCAGGGATGGACACCTCACTGCCTTTCAGACAGTATTTCTATCACTGATCACCTCTGGCTCATCAGTGTTCCCTTAGATTGAGCTGGCCCTTGCTATCCTGTAGCTCCCTCCCCTGGGTCCTCAGAGATGGTAACTGCTTCCTCTGGGATCTCATCCCTAGCGTGCTCCGTCCTCCACAATGAACAAACAGGACCCACTCCCTGCTCGAGGCTTTATGGAATCAATAGTTTCTCCTTTGGCTGGGCCCTGGAGGACCTGGCCCTTGAGAATGCAGTCTTCCTGTCCCACCCTCCCCTACCTGACCTGGGCACAGGTGGGCTCTCCAGGAGGGAGACCCTGAGATCCCTCACTTTATCTCCATAGGAGCTCAGCAGGGTTAGGTAGAGCAGGCTCACCTTCCCATTGGTGGTAACTGCCGCAAACACAGTAGAAGAGTATGGTGCCCAGGCCACATCGCCCACGGCTGAGTTCAGGTCATAGATGAACATGGGGGTCCTGCAGTGTTAGAGGGGTGAGTGGGTCAGATACAGGGGGCTCACAGTGCCAGGGCCCCACAGGCCCCAGCTCCAATGGGGCCAGGGCAGGGCCAGGGCATCCCCCTCACTTGATGGTGTGGTCCCAGATCTTCACTGTCCAGTCAGAGCTGCAGGACATGAAGACCTTGGTGTGGTATGGGTTCCAGGACACAGCATCCACTGCCATGTTGTGGGCATCATAGGTGTCGAGGAATTGGCTGGAGTAGGATTTAGAGCACTGGGAGGGAGGGAGGAGCAGGGGACAGGAGGGGGAGAATGGTCAGCAGCCACCACCTCCGGGGGGGGGGGGCGGGGAGGTCCTGCAGGATCAGAACCTGATCTCTGTCCTCACTCCACATGGTTCCTTCTCAGTCACAGTCTGAGCCAAGGCCAAGCTGCTGGCTACTTTTCCCACCCTCAACACACCCAGAGAGAAAGAAGGAGCTTAATGGGCTGTGAGTTTGGGGTAGGTGGCAGAGCCTTCTGGAGGGTGAGAGAAACTGCTGTCTTCTGCCCAGGAGCCTGACCCCCAGAGCATTCCAGGCCAGGCAGAAAAGACCTCTTCTCGAGCCTGGGCAGGTCTGGAGCTGTGGGTAAGTTATGGCCTAGCTACTCCCCAGGCCAGGGCCTGTGGCAGACACACGTAACCCTGGGTCCATCTGCAGCCCATGAACAGAATCCTCACAACAGTTATAAACACCCATCTTGCTCAGGTAAGAGCAGGTGCACAGCCAGGAGCAGACCCAGATCTCTAGATTTCCCATTCAAGTTCTCACCTTGACCTGCCTGCCCCTCACATCCTGCCAGTTTGCTTCCCCTGGGCTCCCTGGGGAAGGGTGGAGAGGGGGTGGGGACCTCTTCTGCATTCAGACCAGCTCTGGCTGGGCCACAGGGGCTCCCAGCAGCCTGCCTGTAATTAACATTCTGAGTCTCTGGGCCTAAGAAAAGCTAGCAGCCAAGCTATTTCAGGATGGATGGATGGTTCAGAAGGATGTTCACCTAGTAACACTGAGACTTGGCAGAAACCCGCCATGAAGTTCCATCCTGCTGATTGAGAGGCTCGCAGTTTTCATTAAGGAATCTGATTGTTACCAGGACTTTGAAGCTCAGCTCAAGTTCAAATCTCCTCTGGGAAGTTTCCCCAGAATGTTCCATCCCCTTCCCTCAACCCCCACTCCCACCTCTGTTCCTTGGAGGGAAGGGAGGGCCCAGAAGTTTCCCTTCCTTCCAGACCTCCCATGTTGGGACCACCTTTCCCTTCACAAGATGGAATCCTGATGTCAAATGACAGTCCAGATGCTGGGCTAAGGTCAATCTCTCAATTCTCCAACCCCTTTCCTGTGTTTTGCCCCTCTTCCCACCACCTGGCACTAAGTTCTGACAGCAGTGGATCTATTGAGAATTCTAAGCTCCCCTGTCAGAGCTGGCACAGGGGCAGCACTGCCTCACCTTGTAGATTTTCCCCTCCTCTGTGCCCACTAGGAACATGTGGTCGATCTCTTTGTGGAAGTCGAAGGCGGTGCCACAGCCTTGGGAGAAGAGGGAGCAGCCTGAGCCCAGCTCTGAGAGGGAGGCTCCCAGCACCTCCCCTACACAGCAGGGGGCTCAGCGTGCTGTGGGACAGACTAAGCCTGGGCCCCTGTCAGGGCTGGGACCAGGCCAGACAAACAGAAACCAGCTCTCTGGCCTGCATGTCCCAGGCAGTTATGATTCTGCAAACGGCCAGGGGTTCTGCAGACAGCAACAGGGTCTGGATAAACAAGGCAGGGATTGAGTTAAACAGGGTCAGGGTCAGGGTAAACAGGGACAGGGTCTGCAAACAGGGACATGGTCTGTGCAAACAAGGATATAGTCTGCATAAACAGGGTAGGAATTGAGTAAACAGGCACAGGATCTGGGTAAACAGGGGCCTGATCTGCATAAACAGGGTTGGATCTGCATAGCAGCACCTGATCGGCATAAACGGAATGGGGCCTGTGAACAGGGATGGGGCCTACACAAACAGGGCAGGGAGGGTCGGCAAACAGCCTGGGGCTCAGCAGACAGGGCCAGGTTTTCCCATGAACTCGTGTCTGTGCTCCCCAACGTAAGTAGGGGAGTGCTCAGTAAGGGGATGTACCACCCTGACTGACTCTCACTGGACTTGAATGGCCTGGCCAGGCCTGGGTGTGCATGGACTTGGGGCTCCTACCTACTGTGTGGACCTGCAACCCCTCGAGACCGTCCATGGTGCTGCCTTCCGCCTTCAGCTTGATGACATCTGTGTGAACCAGCTCGCTCTGCAGTCACAAGTGGATGGGGTGGAGGGGGCAGCTCGTGATCGGGCTGGGTCATCAGGGCTAGGGGGTGCCCCTTACCATTCAGCCCCCCACCCATCCACCCCCACATGACCCTTTCTGGGAACCAGGCACCTTCACGAGTGTCCAAGACACAATCCTGCCATCAGATGATACAGAGAAGAAGTTAAGGTTGTGGTCCATGTCATCCTTCTGCCACTTGACCTGAAACATCCCAAACCAGGAGCTCTGGGACTCTACCAGGATGTTGAGTTAGGGCTGTGAGTCAGCTTCGGTGAGCTGGCAGGGCTAGCTCCCATAGCCCTAGAACCCATCTGCATCTTAGAACCCATCTGGAGCAAGTTCTGGGAGCCCATTTTCCAGAATCCCAGGATTGGTTCTCCTGCCTTCTTTGCATCCAGCTCTCTCTCCCTGACTACCTGGGATAACAGTGACAATCAGGGCACTGCCCTTATCCATGACTTGGCAGAGGAGGTGCCCAACTCCTCCCGGAACTCCTGAGTTCTAGGAGCCTGGTTGCTGGGGAAAGAAGGCAGCTCTGGGCTCAACCACCTTACATAGACATGGCCTGGAAAGGACCCATTGACCAGTTTCCTCTTTATAACACAGGAATCCTGATGCCACAGTGTGAGGAGGAAGTGAGATAAAGTTTGTGAAGTTCTCAAGTGAGAACCTTGCACATATTAAGTGCTCAATCAACAATAGCTGATCTCCTCATTATTGCCATTATCTTAAGATTCTGGGTGCCTAGGGTGTGGCTCTAGGCAGAGGCCTTTTCCTGCTAGCCTTGGGGGCTGGGGAGGATCAGCCCCCTCCCCTGTCCTCCTCTTCCAGGCTTGGCCTTTCTCTGGGAATTCTCTCTTCTGTTCCCACCTTCACTTTGCTTCTGCTTCCAGAATCTCTGTCCCAAACCCCAGTTTTAGCTGCATTTCTCCATCTGCAAATGGGGTTAATAATCCTGCCCCACCCATCTTCTCAGGGTTGGAAGGGAACATATGGGAAAGTGTTTTGGAGACAGAGCTGTTGTCCTATGAAGATGACACGCTTGAGGCTCCAGTTTCTGTTGCCAGATGTGGAAGCCTGGCCAAGCCGTGTCCCAGAGAGCAGGGGTGGGGCTGGGTGCTCAGAGCTTTCTGATCCTCCAGCTCCCTTCAGACCTCCCATGCTGGGACCACCGTCCCCTCCCCCTGTCACATACAGAGGCCCAGTGGGAGCCCGGCGCTGCTGCCTGCAACCGCAGCTGTCACCATGGCTGAGTGTGTGCAGGGGCAGAGGGGAGGGTGTGCCTTTGGAGAAGGGATTGCTGCAAGAGGGTCAGCTGAGTCCTGTCTGGGCCTGTCTGGGCAGCCAGCTCTATAGCACTTTCACTGGGGGGCCTAGAACACCACAGAGTCAGTGAGCCACAAGTCAGAGCTGGCTCTGATGCTAAGACCACTTCCCCTCTGTGTAATGGTGGTCCCTTTAAAGGGAGGAGGGGACAGGGAGTGTCAAAGGCCAGGCTGTAAGAGGCGCTAGGGAGCTGCAAAGGGAAGTGTTTAATGAGCAGACACCGGTGCGCATGGAAATTGTATTTCACACTCCACTTAGCAGCCTGATGCCCGGATAGGGGGGTGGTGTGTGTGTTTGCAAGTAAGTGTATATGTGTGTGAGTATGTGCAAGTCACACGTGTGCTCCTGGGGTGGAGGTGTGTGAGGGGAGTAGGTAAAGGGGGGGTGGTAAGTGGGGTTGAGAAAATGAATGAATGCCTTGGGACAGATAGGGAGGAGATTGAACTTGCTTAAGTAATTCCTTCTCTTTCTGAATTATCTGATGAGGGCAGTTCTGCTGACTCCAGTCTGCTCACACATGGTTCCTTCTCCTTCCCTCAGAATCACATGTAACACACACACACACACACACACACATGCACACAGACAGAGGGACTGAGTTGCTGAATGAGACTTCACAGTGGGGTCTAAACAGGGCTGCCATACCTATGCAGCCTTCCCAGGGAAGCAGCCTGAGATGTGGGACAGGACCCTAGCTCTCTTAGAACAAATAGATCTCTCCCTGGCTCCAAAACCTTTCATAGCTCCCTGTTGCCAATGTACCAAAGTCCTTCAGCCCCAGCATGGCATTTCAGATCCAAAACCACCTCTTTAGTCTTCCCCAAATGCCTCTCACGCAGTCCCTTCCAGAAGGATCTAGCCTCAGATGGCTCTGGCATCTCATTCAGCAGCCTGGCTCTCCTTCAAGCTTCAGGCTCATACAGTCAAGTGGCTATAGGACACCTCTCTCGGGATACTTCTCATGCTGCTTGTATTAACTTCGGATGGAAACTGTTCCTCTTCTGCCATTTCCTACTTCTGTGGATGCCCCACTGGGCACCCCAAACCAGAGACCCAGGCAGCAGCATCAATTCTTCCCTTTCCCCATATCCAATCAGTTGTTTCATTCTATTGGTTTTACTGCCTCGGCACCTCTCAACTCTGTCTTTTCACTTCTATTTGCTCTCCCATGCCTTAGCACAGGCTTCAAGATGGATCATGCTGTAGCCAGAGGATCTTTCCAAGACACAAACGTAGCCATATTACTCCCCTGCTCAAAATCCTTAGATGGCTGGGCAGTGGAAATCTAGAAGTGATAAGCAGAGCCTTGATCCTACCAGAGCAGCTCCCTTCTTATCTCTTTCATATATTGGGCTTCTGTTTTAGGACTTTATTTATAACCACTATTCTACAAATTCCAAGCTTCTTACTTTGATAGATAGTCCATTCATGACTGACAGGGTGCTTATCCTTTTATCAGACCCTGCTTCCTTCCCCCACCCCTTTTTTTTTAGGAAGAACCAAGGACCTCATACATGCAAAGCCGGCACTCAACCACTGAGCTACACTGGCCCCACCCTTGTCTCTTAGACTGTGTTCCAAATGATGTGCGGCCACTCTGCCTGAGTGTCATTGCACATGTGGCCCCTTTGCACCGTCTTCATCTTTTTTCACCCTTCTTCATCTAACCAAGACCTTCCCATGCCTTACAACTCACCTCAGACATTGCTTCCTCTAGAACAGGGGTTCTTAACCAGGGGTCCACGGACCCCTTGAAAGATTTCAGGGGGTCTGGGGGCTTGAATTGAAAAAAATCAACTTATCTTTTTCTCTGACCTCTAATTGAAATCTAGCATTTCCTTCACTTATGAACGTGTGCAATAAATAAATTACAGTAGTATTCATTTCATCTGGCTGGCAAAAGGGTCCATGGAACAAAAAAGAACCCCTGCTCTAGAATGACCTCCTTGACCCTCCTGCTCTTACTCCCCATTCACCACAAGTAGGAACTGCCCCCCCCCTCCACCACTGTGCACACTTAGCACACTGTCCTGCCTTGGTCAGCCTGTGGCTGTGGTTATCTCCCCAAGAGGAACTTTGGAGATCAGGACCTTTTGCATCTTCAGTTGCCATGGGAGTAAACAGGGAATGCCTACTAATGTATGAATGAGTGAATGAGTGAATGAATGAATGAATGAGAAAGGGAGGGTGGGAGGGAATGAGAGGGAAAGGAGGGAATAAGTCAGTTAGCTAGAGTCAGGCGAGTCCCTCTCACCATGATTCTAGCCAAGAACTCTGAGTCTTCAATTTTGCAAAGGCATAGCTCTGTTCTGACAGCATGGTGGGAGAGAAGACCATCCCCATCCAGGGAATTCTAGTCTCCCTGAGATGTGCCCAGTGAAAAGACTAAAGTGTCTTCTCCATTTCCTATCTCTCTCTTCTCAACGTGCTATTTAATTTAGAGAACATAGCCAAATGGGAATAGGCAGGTTGGTTCTGGCTCCTCCCATTCCCTGAGGCTTGAGGAGGGAGGTCTGGTCAACCAGAGAAGCTCCGTGGGGTGGCCCTAGGGCTATCTGAGCTGGGAGAGCAGGGGCAGGGCTGCCCCTGGCCCAGTTATATCCAGGAGGGCTTTTCTTTCTTCCTGGGTTTAAGTCTCTGCAGACATCGTCCCTGTACTTGGAGACCAGTGGAAGTGATGAACTGAGAGGTGGACTTTACAGTGGAGAGAACTCCTGAGACAGCAAGCTCTGGCCCTTGCTTTGGTGGGGAGTAGCAGGAGGTCATGCCTCCCTCCATCTGCCCCAGGCCCTGGGTAAAGGGGACAGTGGGATGAAGCTGAGAGGGTGCCATGTCCCTGGGCCTGGGAGTCCTCCCTCTGCTCAGACCTGTCTGGGAGCTGAGATTCAGTGCCTGGCCCAGGTGTCCACATAACTTCGGGTGCCCAGGGCCAAAAGAGGTAGGTGGGACTGTGTTCCTATGGTGGGACTCTCTCAGGGCAGGAGGGCAGAGGAAAATCAGAAGACAGAGTCCCCGTGCTGCCTGAGTCTAGGAAATGTTGGAAACTTGAGGCAGAAATCCATCTTTAGATTGTCCCAGTCCTGCCCAAGGAGTGAGCGTGTACCACCTCAGAGGAAGGAGGACCTCTAGGACAGACTGAAGAAGGGCCAGCACAGCCAGAACTAAGAGACTCTCTGGGAGAGAAACTGTGAAATCCACTCCCCATGAAGCAAGATGCCGCTAAGCCAAAGTGGGAGACGCAAAGTCGGGGTGAACTCTAACCCCAAGGTCCAAGTAATGATCCCAGGCTGATCTAGACAAGCGGAGAGGACCCACCTACCCATCTATGCCAGTCTGGAGAAGAAAACCATACAGAAAAGGTTCAGGGATAGAACTCACCTAGCTCTGCTCAGACGGAAGGGCCAAGCCTTATAGCCCGACCCGGAGGACAGGTAATTGGCAGCAGCCACCCCTTCCTGAGAGTTTCCCCCAATCTACCTTGTGTGTCCTTCTTGTGAGTCCCTGTGTGGAGTTGAGGAAGCCCATAGACAGGGAACTGGAGCCCTTGACATATCCAACTGGGGCCTGTTAGGTCCTGTCATGGACTTTGAGTCACTGATTCCCTAAACCTAGGAGATCCTTGGCACACAGATGAGGCCTTCCTGATGAGAGCCGTGGGGCAGTAAGGGAGAACTTCCCTCCCAATTCTCACCTGCCCCTTTCTCTGTCCCTTCTCACACCCGGGTCCTTGGCCTCTGAACTGGGATCCGCCACCCCTAGACTCTTTGCCTGTGGCCTTCTCCTTCTCCAGGTCCCTCCCTCAGTGGCCCCCAGACCCATGCATTACTCCCATCCACACTTCTCCCATCCTGGTTCGGGGCTGACCTGCCACACAGGGTCCGTGTGCTTGCCGGACTTGGCTGAGCTGCGAAAGGAGGGCTGGGAGTGGGGCTTCTTGAGGTTGTAAATGGCCACATTGCCATCATAGTGGCCCACCACCACCAGGTAGGGGTGGTCCACATGCATGTCGAGACACATGATGCCGCTCTCACTGCTGAAGATGTACTCGGGGAAGCTGGGGTTCTTCATGCTGTAAAGCAGCAGCATGCCCCGGCTCTGCTTCATGAAGTCATCTGCCAGGGAAGACGGGTTGCTTCGGTTGGAGGATCCAGCCCCCTTGCCCCCCTCCCACCAGAGGGACATGGCCCTGCCCTGTTCTGCCTGTGTCAGAGAGCTTGGGATTCTCTTGGGGCTGCATGCTCCCTGTCTATGAAATGGTATCATGAGGTTTGGCCTACCCCCTCTTAGGGTTCAGGGGAGGATCCAACAACCAGTCAAGAAGACCAGGTTCATCTGAAGGACGGATAGTCAATCTTGTTTTCCCTGAAGCATAGGGAGGAGGGATGCAGGCTCAAAGAGTGCTAAGTTTATAGAATGTGTATATGCAGTGGGCTTGGGAAGAAACAGTACCCTCAGAGGGGCTTCAGATTGCTCTCCTCTGTAGATGCCTGGTTAATGCCAACATAGCCCCTCCCTCCTCCTCCCTCCTCACAGTTAAGGGCAGGGGTTTAGCTTGGGCTAAAATGGAATTGTCTGTAATGAGTCCTCAACTAGCCACCTGTGGGCATCTTCCCATATCCTCTGGCCCCACCATCCCCAGTCATGACCTGAACCCTAGGTAGGCTCTCTGAATTCAGAAACCCCAGGCTAGCCCATCAGGCTTCCACAGGCTCATTCTGCTGTCCTTCTGGCCTGGGCACAACTTTGGGTGATCAACAATGGATCACTCAGCAAGGATCCTCCTCCTGGTTATTCCCCATGTCACAGGCATACGTCCCACTTTCTATCATTCTCTGCACACTTGGTGTCCATCCTGATATGCAGTCACTGCACAGAACACAGTCAGTGCCCTCTGGTCCAGCTCTCCTGCCACCAGTCCAGTCCTCAGAAGATCTCTCAGAAGAGCTGGAGCTGGAGAGGTAGGAGGCTAGAGCAGCCCCCCCCCCCCCACCTTGGAGGCCCTGTGCTAAGGCAGCTGTTTGGCTGAGATGAAGACCCTTCCCCCTCCAAGTCTGTTTCCTTTATACCTGGTAACTGCAGACTGGGCCCTCTGAGTAAAGTGGCCAGTTCTGGAGTATTGAGCCCATGGGCAGGAGGGACAGGGAAGCACCTCCAACTTGGCTAGTTTTGCTGAGTCATTCTCTCCCTCTTATCTCTCAGGCTGCCTCTTACTCAAGAGAATAAGTGACCGGGCAGGACTCAGGGACAGTATGGGCTGGGCTCCTTGAAAGGAGAGCTCAGGGCACGAGCTGAGCTACTCCCAGGTATCCCCACCACAGGCACTCTGTGCTGACTGGGAGTCAAGGCTAGGAAGTAGGGAGCAGCCAGGAGCCAGGCTGGCCTTCGAGTTCGAAGATGAGGCAAGCTGGCATACCCAGAAGAGCAGCCCAGAAGAGTCTGTGGGGGACTCCCTCCCCCCGTTTGCCTTTTTAGGGCTAATCCTCATCAGCTCTGAGACTCCCAGCAGGAATCCTTCCCCCTGATCACCTGGGGTTGCAACTGGGGTGGAAGGTGCCAGGGGCTAGTCTGAGCCTGGGAAGGGTTCGCACAGTGATTCAGGAAGGAAAATGCTTCTGCTCTGGGGAAAGTAAGCCTCCTAACAAAGAGGAGGAGCTTGAGGGCCTCCTTGTGCCTGGCTCTATCACCAAGCCAAAAGGGAGCTGGCCTTGAGGTAGGGGGATGGGGAGAGCAGGGAGCTGGCAGTACTTTACCCTGTGGGGCTCGAGGGTGGGCCTTGAGGGCTCTGCAAGGGTGGGATCTACAGGGTGGTGAAGTGTATGGCTTTCCCACCAAGACCACCAGAGGCTTGAACTGGGCAGTGTGTCATTCACATGGAGCTCCTTTTGTTCATTGAGCAACTCCTGATTGCCTGATCTGGGTTTCCCCCTGGGCTACCCTGCAGGACTCTACTCTAGACACGGGCTTACCCTCAGCAGCCCCTAGTCTGATGAGAGAGACAGTGTCTGCAGTTGAATGAAGAAAGACCCCTCAACAGAGAGTCAAAGTACTAACAATCCTGCCAGGCCAGAGATGGGCCACTGATGCTCCTGAAGTCCAGTCTGTCCTTGAAACCAGGAAAGAGTGACCCTGGATGAGTGGGTGAATCAAAGAGTGAATGAACCAGTGGGTAGGTAGGCAACAGATGCTCAGGCCGGGCATCACTTGCTCTCCTTATGGTACCAATGGGCAAAGGTGGGAATCACCTTCACACTTGCTCTTGCTGTGACATAAGACCTGGCCCCTTGAGGAACAGCAGCAATGACCTGCTTTCTCTAGATAAACCCCAAGCACCCCCTGTTGACATGCACAGAGTCATACAACCAGTAGAATCAAGAAAAAAGGTAGAAAGGTAGGAAACCCTGGGCTAGCATAGTAACTCGGCATTGAGGACATCTCTGATCCATTCACACAACCACTGGGATTAGAAACCAGACTTGGTTTTACAGAGTGGCAAACTGAGGCCAAGAAGACAGAAATGTTGTGCCCAGGTGCATTATACACATCTCTCATGGCGTTTGCCATACCCGATATCCATTCCCCCCCTTTTTAAGCTGAAACTATCCTACTTAGGGTGATGGCACTAATCTGGTCTTTACATGGAGGTGGAGATAGAAAAGGAAGGGGGCACTGGATGCCATGGGGTGGTGATGACTGACACAAGCCAACCCAATTGGCTCCCTCCAGGATCTGGACTAGAGAATGTATAAAGGACAGGGGAGTCCAGCATGATAAGAGAGAACGACCGTGCAGAGAGAAGCATGGACATGATGAGATAGGCACACACAGAACAACCAGCCACACTAAGGCCATAAAGCCTGCCTTAGGTTCCCAGGCCACATGCATCCTGACAATAAGCCCCACTTTCTTAACCTACCTTTAGTGGTCTCTGTTACTTACAACCAAATGAGCCCTCCTTGACCTACTAAGATCACAGCTAATTATGGCTAGACCATAATTTCCTGAATTCCCAAACCATACCAGGAAAGTAGAAAAAGAAAAAAAAACAACAAAAACCCTCTTTAAACTGGGGCTTCCTCTCAATTCCAACTTATTCTATGATCTCCTAATCCCTGAATCCAGTGATCCCTCTGAGAACTCACTGTTCTGTTCTCCAAGTATGCCCAGTGTGACATCCCAGCCTGGACCTCCAACAGTCCCAGCATGTGACCGTCATTCAGACCTCTAGCTTCCCCAGCATAACATCATTGCCCAGGCCACTGGAATTCATGACTGACAACCTGGTTCAGGCCTCCAGTAGGCCCAGTGTCCATCTCATCGATCTTCCAACAGTCCTAAAATGACATCTCTGCTCAGACCACTCACGATCCCTATGTGACTGCCTCACCTGGTATTGGCATCACTGCCCAGCCCTCCAGCATTCCAGTAGGGCATCACCAACCAGCTCACACACAGACCCAGTGTGACATTGGTATCCAGGTCATCCACGCTGGTTCAGTTCCCAGTAAGTCTAGAACCCCATCAGGCTCAAGGCTTACAGAAGGCAGACTCTTCCTGGCCCCTGGAGTACCTGTCTTAAATCCTATGAATTCACTGGCTCCTCAGAGCAGGCCTGGAGGGTCCAGTAACACAGGTGAAGGCCCCTGACCCTACTCTCCACTGTGTAAAAAGGCAGAAACTCTGAAGTCTGAGGCCAGGGAAGGAATCTCAGGTTCCTCAAGGCCAGAGAAAGGGAAGGAAGAATGGAGAGAGGAACGGAGAGAGAGAGAGACAAGAGACAGAGAGATGGAAAAATAAAAACCACCTGGTCAGTGAATCTGAGATGGAGGGAGGAGGCTGTAGGCCAGGTTGTAGCTCTCTGCCCTACTTTGTACTTTTGCCCATGTTGCTTCCTTAAGCTGCACTAGATTCCCCTCCCACACTGCCTAGTGAGAGTCTACCAGCTCTTGGGGCCCACTCCTCTAGGAGGCCTTCCAGACCATCCTGCCACCAGGGCTCTCTCTTTTGTGGGTGTCCCCCTTGAGGAACTGCTCTCCCCACATCTCATTATCACAGGTGGTTGTCAGCAGGTCTTGGCTGTCCCTTAGCCTGTCATCAAGGGATGCAGTGAGCATGGCCTGGCATGGCCCAGCAGGCTGGCACTCTCAGGTGATAGGATTGTTTCCTGCTAACGCTACTCAGTGGGATAATCTCGAAGGCCTCTTCTGACTCTACCCTTCAGTGATCCCCCTAATAGAGACTGATCTGGCAGTTCTGAGAAAGCCATGGTCTCGGGCAAGGGGAGTAGCAGGGAGGGGTGGTTTAATTCCATCACAGACCAAAGCTCTGACTGACTTCAGCTTCCTCTGCTGGAGCCCTGGGAGGGCAGTGCACTGAACAATAAGGAGCATGGATCGATGTCTTCTTGAACTGGCAACCAGCCGTGGGTCCTCAGCCTCAGCAGCTCCACCCCTGCCCAACAGGTGACAGTATGACATATTGGGGGCCAATCTGGAAAGTTCTGTCAGGAGAACTCTGAGCTCCTGCTCTCGGTTCAGGGAGAACAAAACAGGCAGAGGGCATGTTTGGGCATCAGACTAAAGCCAGGTCAGCAGTCAGTACTGAGGAAGCAGATGCCAAGCTGCAGTGACAAAGATGCCAAGCCAGCCTTGGACAGCCGGCCTCTTCCTCTCTTACTATGGCATCTCAAATGAGTCCAGCCCAGGGCTGGTTCCAAGGAAGCAAGCAGCTGTTTCATGATGCCCTTAATAAATCATGCAGAAGGCCCATGGAGGGGGAGGCGTATGGTAGGCAGAAAAATGGCCCCCAAAATGGGCACATTCTAATCCTTGGCACTTGTAACTATATTACTTTGTATGGCAAAAGGGAGCTTGCAGATATGATTGAATTAAAGACCTTGAGATGGGGAGATTAGCTTGGATTATCCCTCTGGGCCCGATATAATCACAAGGGTCCTTATCAAGTTAAGAGAGAGGCAGGAGCGTCAGAGAAGAAAATAACAGAAGCAGAGGCTGGAGTGATGCAATTGCTGGCTTGAAAGTGGCCACAAGTCAGGGGATGCAGGCGGCAGCCCCTAGAAGCTGGGAAAGGCAAGGGCATGGCTCCCTGTACTCAAGCCTCCAGAAGGAATGCAGCCCTACTGACACCTTGATCTGAGCTCAGCGAGAGCCATTTAGGATTTCTGATCTCCAGAACTGCAAGATAATAATTTTGTTTGTTTTAATCCACTGTGTTTGAGGTAATTTGCTACAGCAGCAAAAGGAAACTAACATAGTAGCAGGCAGTTGGGGAAGGTTGATCCAAACTCTACTTTCAGCAAGCAGAGGGAAAGGCCCCCATAGATGGCACTTATTCCCAAGATAGTTTGGAAAGAGGCCCTCTAGAAGTCAAGGAATGGATTCAATGACCCTCAGGTCTTCTGATGACAATAACAAAACCTTCCCTTAGCTTCCCACATTCCAGCCCTGCCAGCTTTGACACCAGGAACAGAAATGCCCTTTGTGTTATGATTTTCGTAGTCCCCAAAGGCAGGGGACCAGTCCAAGGCTGCCCCAAGCAATGGCATCAGTTGCTAGAGGGTTCCAAACCCCAAGCATGGCCTAGAGGCCATGGTGCCAGGTTGGACTCAACCTCCTGGGCAGCTGGACCATTCTCAGTATTCTCGTGTGATTAGAAGTCATTTAAACTGTATGGGAAAAAAAGAGCACGGCCTCAGAGACAGAATATATCAAATGGGATATTTAATTTGATTTAGGGAAAATGAGGCAAACATTTGAGAACCTAAATAACTAACCAGTAATTAAACTAACAACAGGAATGCCCCTGTTCTACAACCCTGCAAGCACAGTGGCCTTTATGGACTGTATTTACAAAGAGACCTGACAACATAATTAGTCCTTTAAATTTTACGCAGCCTGCAGCTGAGGAGTGATGGATTTTGTGTGTGGAGGATGAACGGGGAGAAATGAGGTGGATGAATTTCCATTTTCAGTAAATGAAATTAACACTGTTTAATTAGTGAAGCTGACAAATAAATGATCAGGAGATTTAAATCTCTACATGTGGATCTCTGGCCTGGGCAGACTCAGGGACAGGCCGGGATGCAGTGGAACAGAACGGGAGTGGGTTTAGTGCTGGGATTTTGGTCCCTTTGGAGGGCACTGCCTGCAGAGGGAGCCTAGGCTAAGGGGCAGCTGGCTCCCCTGCCCTTTCAAGACATAGCCTACTGGAAGCTTCCTGCCCCAACCCCCGTGATAGACAGTCAGGACTACACAGAGTATCCGGGATCTGTTCCTCCATCCCTGCATGACAGACCACGTGGAGCCCCCATTTGGCTGCTATGAATCAGCTAATGGGCTGCAAAGGACCCTTCAGTATAGCAGGCTGACATAATTGCACCCCAGCAGTTCCAAGTCCTGCCCTGCCTGTCCCAGGAGCTATCTCCATTGGACAAGCTCGCTTTGCTCTCTAAAGTTCCTACCTCTGCCACCACCGCTGACAGCTTCTTTCTCCACTCTGCTGGGAACACAGAATCTGACTTTAGGGGGCATCCCAGTCTCTGCCCTTTCGTAGCCTGACATGCCCGCCCCCCCCCCTCCCCCGCCCCCAGTACCCAGCAGCCAGAAAGGGAGGCAGGTGTGAGAGCTTTTGTGCTGTTGCAGGCAATTGCCTGTCCCTACCTGCTTACTCTCGGCTTGGCTTCAGCCAAACTTCCCTGTCCCAAAAGTGGGACACTGGCCCTGGTCCTTCCTAAGGATACCTATTCCTGCCACAGTCTTATTTGCCTGGGTCATGGAACAAACATCTGGGAATTCCAGGCAAAAGGAAGTTTTGTCCTCCTCTGTCCCCATGGGACCCCTTCTCTGCTCAGGCCCCTCCAGGCACTGCAGGAAAACTAGGGGAACCAAAGGCAGATGTATCAGCAGTGCTTGTTCTCATAGGGCACGTTTGTGTCTTTATTCTCAAGTGTACCTCACACCTGACAGGAGTCGACCTCCCCACAGCACCAAGAAGGAAACCAAGGCTCAGCAGGACTTCTGGTCCTGAGTTACCACTGGGAAGTGACTCTTCAGTCAGAGGGTCTGCAGCTGACTGTGGGCACTACTAGGCATGTGTAGAATGTGGATGTCGCTAGAAGGAGCAATGAAGGACAAAAGGACTCTCCCTGGGCTCCTCCCTGCCCAAAGGAGGCTGCCGGGCAGGGCAGGCTTGGGGTCATCTGTTCCTGGGGTGGGGAGAAGCGGGAGTTGGTTACTTTTCGCAGCTGCTCCTGGCTAAGGCTGCCCTCCACATGACTCCAACCTCTGGCCCTGGCTAGGAGGAGAATGGCTGAAGCAGTTTCTCCTCCCACCTGCTTGGGACCGCCCTCCCCACCTCTGTCCTTTGCGCAGAGCACCTAGGCTGAGAGCAGCCTCACAGAGGTGTCCCCGTCTACTCCCGGGAGGGCCTGCCTAACCCGCACGCCCTGTTGCAGCCAGGAGCTGCCGCGGAGGGGGAGGAATGTGCTAGCTCCCTGCCAGCGGGGGAGGGTGCTTCCTGCTTGGCAGCAGCCCACCCCCAAGAGTGGGGACACAAAGACCGCATTTAGGGCATCCTCAAAGGCGGCCTAGACCACGAGACCGGGAGCCGCTCCAAGGACTCCTCCCTGAGAGGAATGATAAACACCAAGCCCTCCTCGCCCCCCCACTCCCACCCCCACTCCCCTACTCTGCCGCCCCACCACCTCCGACCCGGTCAAAGATTGGGCAGACAGGCATTTTGAGGGACAGAGCCCAGGAGCTGGTATGCCTGCCAGGCAGCCAGTGGCTTGGAGAAGGGAAAGGTTTTTCTGTTTGCAGAAGCTGATCCTCCTGGTCAGAGAATATGCTGTTAGCCAAGGGGAGCTGCAGCTAACGTGAAGTGTGGGGCCCTCTCCTGTTAGGAAGGGAGAACGTCCAGGCCAGAGCAGAAGTCGGGGCTTCTGTCAGGCCTGAGGAACATGAAGGGAAATCCAAGTGCCTGGACAGTGACCACAGGGCTGCCTCCCTGCCTGGGGCTGGTTACTGGCAGGGGCAGGAACAGCCCAGACAACAGACAACAGTGGGCTCCCAGGGTGCAGTGGCCAAGTGTTGAACATCAAGCACTCAGGCCCACCCCTCTTGTTCCAGGGCTCCCCGCTGGATAAGAAGGCCTGAGAGGAGGCAGGGAGACCTCCGATGCTTCCCTCCCTCAGCCCCCACATCCAGTCTCTCCCCAGATCTGGTCCAGCCTACCCCTTACAGCTGCTCAAATCCTCTTCTCCCTGTCCACTCCACAGACATGGCTCAGATCCTGCCACAGCCTCCTTCCTAACTGGTCTCCCGGCCTCCAGCCTCATGCCCACAATCCTTCCCTGCACTGTTCACCTCTCTGCCATCCTTGGATTCCCTCAGTGGTTTCCCCACTGCCCCCAGGAGAAGGTCCAAGCGTCTTGGAATAGGCTTACAGAGTCCTTTGGAACTGACCCTGCCCTTTTGACCAGTCTCATTTCCAGCCCTGTCCCTCATGCCTCCAGACCTTCATATATGCTGGGTCCTCTGCCAGAAGGGCTCTCCCCCTCTTTTTTTCCACCAGAATAACTCCTTCTGGGCTCAGTTCGGAATATTTCTTCGCCCAGCACTAATGGCTGGTAAGTTTGTTGGTCTTCCCTGTTAGACTCTGAGCCCCCTGAGGGCAGCGACCATGTCCAGTCATCCTTGTATTTCTTACACATGGTAAAGTGTCCCTGCACTGATTAGGGGCTTAGTGTTTGCTGGTAGAATGAACAAATGAATGAATAGCCAGATCACTTACAGGAGCCATGTCCCACTGCAAACAGATCCTTATACTTTGGATTCCTGCAAAAGAAATAAGAACCCATTGGCCCAGGGACGTGGGCCTTCCTATCTGGTGCCAAGCTAGGATACTGGTGCCTGCCTTGCAGCCATCTACTGTTCTGCTCAGCTGGGAAACCTAGAAATATCCCACAATCCCATTAGAACCCCAGCCCCACTTTTTCCACTCTGCAGTCTGTCACCCTCAAAGTGGTTAAGTGCAGTACAAGTGCCCAGCTCAGGGCTTGGCACATGGCAGGTGCTCGGGTCTTTGGGCTTGCTGCAATACCCATACTCACCAGCAGAGGGCGGTGACGGCCAGGCGCTTGGCTTTGTCGTTTTGGAACTTCCAGAGTGGCAACAGCGTACCCTCCTGGTCCCGGTACTCATCAGCAGCATCCTCATAGTACTTAAAATCTTAAACACACATAGACAGAGTCATCCCTGGAGCTGCCACTTTGTGGCAAATCTAGGTTCACCATTTACCAGCTATCTCTTGGGCATTAAGCTCTTGGTGTCTCTAAGTAGGAATAAAAATAATACCTATCTCAAAGGGCTGTTGTGAGGATTGATTAATATATGTAAACTCCTTAGAAAAGTGCCCAGCACAGAGGAAGCTCTCTATGTGTTTGTTGGCTATTGTTCTTGTTGTTGGAGGTAGATTACAATAAAGCAACCACGTCAGCATGGAGAAATCCCAGGTTTGCTGCCGTTGCCTACATGAGCTCCCCAACACTTCAGAAAGTTCACATTGGAGCAGCAAAAATTTAGGGGTTTAGCTGCACGGGCTGATTAATAGTTCTGTCCATTCTGCCTCCTAAATCTCTAAAATTCAGCCCGTCTTCAACTCCACTGCCAAGCCCCACCACAGTGAAGCCATCTGGATCCCCCATGGACTCTTAGAACTTAACTTCATCTCCTGCCCTAAACTGTGTCTGCCTCCCATTTTCTCTGACTTAGGTAGAAGTCCATTCTTCTACTTGTCGAAACCAGAAACCTGGGTCATCTTTGAGACATCTTTCCACCACCTCTCACATTTCCCTTCCAATGATCTTTTAAATCCACTGACTTCTCTCCAAATCCACAGCCACTACCCAGGTTCAGGCCCAATATGCTGGATTATTACAACATCCTCCTAACTGCTCTCTCTACCTCCAGGAACTCCTCTTCCAGTCCATGTTCCACACAGCTACCAGGGTGATCACCTCGCCACACCCCCACCCCCTGAAACTCCCTTAGTGGCCACTCTCCCTGGTCAAACCAAGGCTCCTGGCCACTACTCCCACATCATCTCCAGCCAGCTATCCACACACCCTCTAAACCAAATAGTGTCAATGAGCCACAGTGCCCCAGTCTTCTGTGTTTCCACATGCTGTTCCACGTCTACAAGGTCCTTCTCCACCATCTTTCTAGCAAGCTCCTACTCACTCCAGATCCAGATCAAGTCCTCCTCCTCTGTGAGGTCTTTGCTTTCTAGTCATGCAGAGTTTCTTTCTTCCTCCTCTGTTCCAGCCCTGCCTCTCCTCTGCTGAAATGTCGGTCACACAGTGTTGCCTTTATTTCCTTTTGCCCATCTCTGCCACCAGGGAGCTCCTGGAGGGCAGGAAGCATGTCATATTCATCCTGCATCCCCTAGGCCTAGCTCAGGGTCAGCCACAAAGTGGACACCCAGTGACTATTCTAAGAATGCATTTAAATACATTAACAGAAATGAAATGGGTCTCAGTCCTCTTTCCAACAAAGGGTGCCTCATTAGAAAATTAATTCTCTCATCCAGCACGGTCAAGGACATGCCCAGGCACTGCTCCAGCCTGTCTCACAATGCCCCACACCTTGAGATTGGGGAGGATTACTTTCAAACCTCGAAAATGTCTCAGCAAAAAAGATTCCTGTGGTCAGAGAGGCGTGAGCCTTGATCACATCAGAGCTCCCCAGCTTAGGCTATCTTTGAAAATACCTCATTTCAGTGAGGAGATTAATTGGTAACGCTCCTCTATTTTCACTTCTTCTTCATGATTACACTTTCCCAAAGGGAAAAGAGTATGCAATTAAAAAATCCAAGTTCAATGCATTTTCATGTGACTGTGTTCTTTTAAATGAAAATGGCTCGCCAAGACCAATTTCTCCATGGATGTTAATCAGGTTTGCAGCCCTTTGGTGGGCCGGTTGCAGAGGCTGCGTTTCAGGAAGCCAGGCTGTGTGAGTGACAAATTCATTCACAGCTGCTGTGCACTTTGACAGCTTTGAAAAGCACTCAAGGTCGTTTTCCAGCCTGAATGATAACGAGGGGCTTGTTTAGGTTGCTGGTCTTGGCAGCTCTGGTTTCTATGTCCCATGGGTGAGCAATGAGCATCAAGTCACCAAGAAGAGCCCTAGGCTGTCAGCAAAGGAGACTAGCCAACAGCAAGGAGCTGCCAGCTCTGGGGAGGCAGCTGCTCCAAATAAATGCACAACCTCTTAGGGAAATACAAACCACTTGGGAACGCGCTATACATTCCCTGGGAAGGATTCTGTTTCTCTGGCTCTGTCAAAGACACCAGAATTTCCCAGGCCCCCAGGATTTAAGCATTCTGAATCAATCTCTTTCTTCACCTCATCACTAATTAATCACCAGGATAGATCTGCTGAGTGTGTTTATTTGAAAAGTCTCTGCCAGCTCAGTGGCTGTGTAGCCATAGTGCTGAGTATTTGGGCTATGGATTAAAAAGGCTTGTGTTCGAGTCCTGATTCCCCTCCTTACAACTGCTATGATTTTGAACAAGGGGTGACATCCTAGCCTCAGTTTCTCATCTATAAAGTGGAAATAATATTGGTATCTGCCTTACAGTGTGACTATGAGAAGGAAATTAAGTAATACATGAGGGGAAGCGGATTTGGCTCAATGGATAGAGCATCCACCTACCACACGGGAGGTCCAAGGTTCAAACCCAGGGCCTCCTGACCCGTGTGGTGAGCTGGCCCATGTGCAGTACTGATGTGCGCAAGGAGTGCCATGCCTTACAGGGGTGTCCCCCGCATAGGGGAGCCCCACATGCAAGGAGTGCACCCCATAAGGAGAGCTGCCCCACACGAAAAAAGTGCAGCCTGCCCAGGAATGGGGTCACACACAGGGAAAGCTGATGCAGCAAGATGACGCAACAAAAAGAGACACAGATTCCTGGTGCTGCTGACAAGAATGCAAGCGGACACAGAAGAACACACAGTGAATGGACACAGAGAGCAGACAACTCGGGGGAGGGGCGGGTAGAAATAAATAAAAAATAAATCTTTGGTAAAAAAATAAAAAGTAATACATGAGAATTGCAGAGCAGGATGCCTGGCACTTAGGGCCTTCCCAGTGAATGCAGGTGTTTGTTTTCAGTTATTATAACTGCCCCCTTTTCCTCCATCCCCTCTGACACAGGCTGGGTGAAGTGTGACACAGCCCACTCCACCCCATACCTGAACCTCACCCCCACCTCTGTTCCTGCAATCTGCCCAATCACACCTGCTCTCAGTGAGCTGTGTCCTTGCCTGGAAGACTTCTATATTTCTGAACTGCCTGCAGCAACAGCTCAGATTCCCTGGTACTAAAGGCCCATACATCTCTTCAGCCTGAACTCTCACCTCTTCCCAATAAAGCTTTTGTTTGGGTCATGGAGCCTAGTGCCTCTTGTCTCCAGAATCCATTCCTATTTATTTCCACCTCAGGTCACTGTTTGTGCTGTCTGTCTCCTGTCCAGAATGTCCTTCCTTCCTGCTATCCTCCCACTCAAACTCCATTTATCCTCAGCATCTAGCTCCCCCCGGAGTCTTTTTTATTTTTTAGTAATCAATTTTATTGAAATGTACTCATAAACCATACAATCCATCTAAAGTATATAATCAATGGCATTTCCAAAGCCTTCTTTGACTGCCTCCACTCACCCTTTCCCCCTTCTGCCCTTCTTGAGAATCCCTAGAGTAGCTTCTATCTATCTTTTTCAGCTTATCATTTATATCATCTCCAAGATGCACTGAGTAGAAGACAGAGCATAGGATTAGGAAGGTCAAGACCAAAATTTGGGTCTTCTTTGCCATTCACAAGCCAGCAGGCCTTGGCCTGAGCTTCCTCATGTGTAAAGTAGAGATAATAATTTCTGCTTGCCTCCCAGGACTTGGAAAGGTCACATTGTATCACTAATGTACAGGTGTTTTGGCTTCACCATTTGTTAAGATCTCATCACCACCCCCATTATTTTTTTATGTCATTGTTTATGGTTGATCTGCATAAGTCTTGTCTCTCCAGTGACATCTTGAGAAGGGAGGGGTTATTTTTTCTTCCCTTGCACCTGTAGGACCTAGTGTGGGACACTCAAAGACAGATCTTTTATAAGGGATTTTCAGTATGGTCAATAATAGTGGCTCCCAGCACTTCATTATTACCTTGAGCAACATCATCAAATGTGTTCTGGTTGACCATCCGCTCCACTATTTTAGCAGCTTGGGCCACTTTGGTGATGTCATCACTCTGTGAGGATATAGAAGCCAGAGGTTCTCATAAGCAAGGTCATATGCCCTGAGTCATAACCCAGACTTCCTCTTGGCTCAGCAATACCCCTCTGACACTGCCCACCCCAGGCAGCTCTGTAAAGGTATCTCCCCATGCCTCAAGGCCCAGCTCACCCTACCAACCCCTTCTGAGAACTTACACCTAACAAGGGGCACAAGAGATCTGCACTGTCACAGCTGGCCCTTGGATCCAACTGCTTCATACTCTTTCATTCTGAGCTTGTTTCAGAAGGCATGTCTCTGAGCACAAAGCAGGGCATAGAAAAGAGAGCCCAGGAAGGATATTTGGAGGGGAGAGCAGACAAGGGCAGAGAAGAGGTTTCTTTGGTGGGAACAAAGAGGTGTCACCAGCCCAGGAAATGAGAGACTCCCATTCAAGACCTGGTCTAGCCCCCTTTATTTAGTTAAAGGCTGAAGAAGACACAAAGGCCCAGAGAGGGGAAATAGACGCGCTTGAACACAGGGAGTACAAGGCAGAACAGAGACTTCTAATCCAGGGCTCTGCCCATTGCCCAGACAAGAGAGAGGGCAGGAAGTTTCATATCAGGGAAAATGCTCATCATCATTCTATGAAATTCCATAAATCCACAAGGTGAACCATTTGGCAAATTAATAGATAAGCCAAGTGTTTGGAACTGGCAAGAAAGGCCCAGAGTTTGGAGCAGGTGGAAAAAGTGAACCAGCTGAGCGGGTGGTCCATGAGGATTAGATTTCCTGGGAGTGGTTAAGAAAATGGGCTCTGGAGACTCACAGACTTGCATTCCTATCCCAGTCCACCAATTAGGAGCTGGGTGCCATCCATGGGAAATTTACTTAACTCCTCTGTGTCTTAGTGTCCTCATGATAAAATAGGACTGAATAATGGCATCTTCCTCACAGGGTTGCTGTGAGGATTAAATATAAGAATTCATGTGATATTTAACCCAGTGCCCACTGTGATGGTGTCAGTAATGTCCGAGGAAACCTGCAGACCAGTGCAGAGGACGCCTATGAGCTCACATCTGGGGAACTGCTCTTTGAGGGACTTTTGCCAGACTTCAAACTCTGACTCAAAATTTATCTCAGAAAACTGACCAATGAGGACATTTGTTGGAGTCTTATAATCACAGTCCTCAGAGTGCAGCTGGCTCCTGCTACTCACCCAATCCCAGACTCAAAGTAGGAATTTTCTGCCCTCACCAGCTTCCTGGAAAGCTTGACTCCCCCCACATCAGAGACCATCTTGTAGGTCAGACAGCCTGTTGGTTGAAACCTACCACCTGGCTCTTCTACCTATGGTCCTAGCTCTGTCCTCTGGCCACAGAGAACTGAGTGCCTGGTGATAGCTCCTCTGATATAGGAGGACAGTGCTTCATTCCTCTGGGTCAGCCCTTCAGGTGAGTCCTCCCCAATTCCATCACCCATGCCGTGGCATATTAATAACAATAGCTGTCACTTATTGATCAAGAACAAGCAACTACTGTGTTAGGGGCTACACATACATTAAGTCAGATTCTCACAACAGTCTTTCAAAGTAGCAAAGCAGGTGTCATTAGGATGTTTTTACAGATGAGGAAAAAGGTTTTAGAGAAGTCAAGAAACATACCCAAGGTCCCCCAGTTAATAAGTGGCAAAGCCAAGATGGAAACCCAGCTCTCAGCCTAACCACCCTCTGCTGTTCCTCAGAGACATCAAGGCTCTAGATGTGCTCCAAGTGGGAGAGCTCAGAGGTGGACCATCACCTCCCTTGTTTTGGATACTATACTTCTTGGGCAGCCACATCTTGCTACTGGTTCTCACTGAACTTGTGGCCTCTGAGCTTTTCCCCATTCTTGCTTGATCTTTGAGATCAGATCAGATTGCATTCATTTCTGTGCATTTCCCAAATCATTAATGAAACAGAAACCTGAGGTTCACTAATGGAGACCTTCCTCCCAAATATCATGAAGTCATTCTCTTTTTTTATACACAAATTTTATAGCAACTTAATCAGACACAGATCACTGAGGAAGGGGAGTCACTCTGCTCATGCACTGTGCTGGGGCAAAGGTGAAAGTGACTGCCACTAATATTCTATTCCACAGACAGCCTGGCCCAGTACTTGGGATTCCTCATTAGTGCTGTATTATCTTGGGGAGAGGCTGCACACCAGGCACTCAATGAGGGTGTGCAGTGTCCTGACTCCACTGCAGCTTTACAGTCCAAAGGACTGGAATCTGCCTGCATCACAGCCATTCACATCAGTCAAGCTGGACAAACCTGGTGTGATGGAGTGAGAGAAGTGGTCCCTCCTTCTTGAGGGTGGTAAGACACCAACTCTGGGCTTAGACCACAGGCCAGTTTTCAACCTCAATTATGGAGACATTTCTATTGGTCTCTTGGCTCTGGTGGCTGCAGTACAGTCTCTGCAACCATGGGTCCCAGCACAGAGCCCATAACCAAACCTCTGATGGCTCTTCATATGAACCCTAACCCAGTCCAGCAGCCCCTCTGAAGCTCCTAGCCTCTCAGGAATGGTGCAGGGGAAACCATATTGGTCTGGAAGAGGAAACCTTCAGGTCAGGGACTCCTTAGGGCTCCAGAACCCAGCATGAGCTATTATCATTGGATGCTTGGTCTGTGATTGAATGGACTGAATTGGTATAGTTCTTATTAAGCCAAGGCAGGAGACCCTCAAAACTCCCTTTTTGTGTCATTATCAGGGTCACGGAACAGAGAATTGAGAGGAAGTGGATGCATTTCAAAGGAAGCTGAACTTTCTTTGAACCAGGTTCTACTCTGTGGTAGAGCTGGACCATTTCCTGTAAATCTGCTGTGGGAGCTCTCCGAGGTGCTGAACCCAGCCCCCAATCTTCTGTGGACCTCATCCCTCCCACCCCATTGCAGACCATACCGTCCTGATCTCTGTATTGAAACTCTGGCTTCCCCTCTGCTGAAGGGACAAAAGTGGCCCCTCACTATCACTCTGTGGTGACCCTTCCTGAAGTGACCCATCACTGTAACTCCCATAATGATCTCCATGCCTATGAGGGCTACACCCACAGTGAGACCCCCAACCATGACCTCTATGGTGATCACCCTGTGGTGAGTCCTTCGTGGCTCCTGGTAAAACCACCCTGGTTGACCATACCTATTGGCCAATAAGTTTATTGGTTGCTGGTACCTGTGATCAGCTGTGACCTAGTTCTGGCCCTGAACATTCAAGTAAACCCAAAAGGCTAAAGGTCAAGGAGCATCTCATTCTCCCAGACTGTATGGGTTCTTGCCCCAGGTAGGTGGTGTCTTATCCTTACATCCGACCCCCACCTTGAGAAGTCTACTCAGCTCTTCTGAGAAGCATATACAGCTTTCAATAAGAAGACGTGGGAAGTGGACTTGGCCCAGTGGATAGGGCATCCGTCTACCACATGGGAGGCCTGCGGTTCAAACCTCGGGCCTCCTTGACCCGTGTGGAGCTGGCCCATGCGCAGTGCTGATGCGCACAAGAAGTACCGTGCCATGCAGGGGTGTCCCCCGTGTGGGGGGGCCCCACGCGCAAGGAGTGCACCCCGTAGGGAGAGCTGCCCAGTGTGAAGGAAAGTGCAGCCTGCTCAGGAATGGCACCGCACACACAGAGAGCTGACACAGCAAGATGATGCAACAAAAAGAAACACAGGGAAACGGACTTGGCCCAGTGGTTAGGGCGTCCGTCTACCACATGGGAGGTCCGCGGTTCAAACCCCGGGCCTCCCTGACCCGTGTGGAGCTGGCCCATGCACAGTGCTGATGCGCGCAAGGAGTGCCGTGCCACGCAGGGGTGTCCCCCACGTAGGGGAGCCCCACGCGCAAGGAGTGCGCCCCATAAGGAGAGCCGCCCAGCGCGAAAGAGAGTGCAGCCTGCCCAGGAATGGCGCCACACACACTTCCCGTGCCGCTGACGACAATAGAAGCTGACAAAGAAACGAGACGCAGCAAATAGACACAAAGAACAGACAACCGGGGGAGGGGGCGAGAATTAAATAAATAAATAAATCTTTAAAAAAAAAAAAAAGAAAAGAAACACAGATTCCCGTGCCACTGACAACAACAGAAGCGGACAAGAACAGACAACTGGGGCAGGGCGGGGAGGGGCGGGGGGGTAGGAGGGAAGGGGAGAGAAATACATAAATCTTAAAAAAATAAAAAAGCATATGTGGCCTTCTGTTGCCCGCAGCCCAACAATCTTGAATCCCTGCTAGCCTTCAGACCTATATCAAATTAGAGGAAGGTATGGAATACCAGAGGCAGTGGTAGCTCTCCTCACATTTTCCCACAAGAGAAGAACTATCAAAATCAATACCTCAACATTAGCCCCCTTTTGAAGTGTCTAGGATGCCTTTCCAGATAGCCAGGCTTCTGTGTACCCAGAGGCAAGGCCCTACTCTCATTATCTATGGTAGAGCCAGGAGAACCCTCACCAAACCTGGGATTCCATAGATGTCAGCTTCCTCATGGCCCTCTTTTCCATTTTTTTAGCCACTGGGGTCTTTGTCTTCTCCTTCTCTTTGGTCTTTTCCTGCTTCTCAAGCTCCTCTATGTAGGCATCATAGATCTCCCACTAGGCAAGGGCAAAAGGAGAGGGATCATCACAGAGCACAATCTCACCCAGCCAGCTCTGCTTCAGCCGTCAGGGCTTGAGGAGTTGACCTTGTTAACCCCTGTCACATGCCTCCGTAACGTCTTCTACTTGGCCCACTGGAACGACACTTTTGGTGTCTGTCTTCCCTGCTAATCATCCACTTTAGGATGGGAATGAAGCAGTTTTCAGGGCCCTTTTGATCTGGGCCCCCTGCAGCCCAGGGCCTCGGCTGCCAGCTGGAGATCAGCATTGCTCCAGCCCATAACTCTTACCAGGCCGTACAAATGGGCAAACATCAGGCTAGCTCACATTTTTGTTGGTGATATAGAAGAATCTGCTTTAGGAAAATTTTAAAATGTCTCCCCCCCATGAGATGGGGCTAAAAACACTGGGTCAGGCTGGCTGTCAACAGCACTGACCAGGCCTTCTCAGAGTAAAGAGGAAATAAAGAAAAGGCAAGGAAACCCCTGCTAACTGGGTCTGACAGCAAGAGAAGCCAACAGGGTAGGAACAGAGGCAGCAGCAAGAATGTAGGACTGGCAAATGCCCCAGATCTCACTGTGTGCTCCCTAGAGCTGGGCAGTCATTGCCATCTGGAGGCCGGTTGGGCACACCTTACATTTAATAATTCACCCATGGGCCAGTACTCCATATTGCAAAGTGCTTCAATATTTCTTCTCATTCAGAGCCACCCTCCCAATGACCTAATGAGGCAACTTGTCATTCTTGCTTTACACAGAAGGAAACTGAAACTTTAAGGGTGACACAGTTTGCCCAGGATCTTACATTATGAGCAACTGAGTTGGGGTCAGATCTCAGGTCTCCTGGTACCGTATCCTGCCCAAATCAGCATGGCCATCTAGGAGGAGGGTCTGCAAGAACACTAAAGGCTGCTGACCCCTACCTGGAAGGGTAGGGTCAGAGTGCTGACACTCCATATTCAGCTATAGGGTGCCATGGGCTCTGGAGAGTCAATGTAAACAAATATTTGCCCCTGTTCCTTAAGCTCTGGAAGCCATATCCAATTCCAGCGTGGGCACCATTGCTATGGAGACATGTCGCTGGTCCATAGCTCATTGGTTGGGAACCTACTGTCTCATGTGCTGTGTGTTCTGAGCCTGGATGCTCAAGGCAATAAGCATGGAGATGGATGGATGTGGAGGACAGATGTCCAGAGAAGTCCTCAACCAGGCCACTCTCCCTTGCTATGAATGAGATGGGATGAATGGGGATGTCAGGGGTGTGGGGTGCAGTGATGGAATTTTCAGACTGGTCCAGGGTCTTACCTGATTGGCTGTGGCTGAAAAGTTTGTCCTTGGAGGAGGCTCCATTTGGCATTCTCGGTCCTAGAGAACAATGACAACTGGAAACCCACAGAAAACCCTTAACTCCTTCTCATTTAATCCAACAGTATATCCTTGGGAGAAGCATTTTGGTTGCAGCTGAAGAAGGGGTGTGACACAGAACTGGGGAAGCAAGGAGGGACCTGGGCAAAGTACCAAATAATGCATTAAGCCTATATTTTTTCCATTCAGGTTTCCTTCCGAAGAAGCTGAAGCTGGAAAGCAGAGGACAGGGAAGCCCGATTGTCCCATTTCAACAAACCTAAATTTCAAGTGGGGGATGGACAGGTCTGCAAGAAGCTCAGTCAGTGGACAGCCTCCAGATGCAGGACACAGAGGTCAGCCAGGCCAGCAGGTTAACCCTAAGAAGGTTTTTCCCTAATAGTGGGGTCTTTGGCTCCAACAGGGGAATATACCCCTCCCCACCTGCCTATTGAATTTCACCCAGAATGCTGACGGGCAGTACAGGGACCACAAAAGATGATGAGGAGCTGTTAAAAAACCCACCACTTAGACCTCTATCCTCTAGCCACAGATTCATTTCTATAGAACCCTGCCCTTATCATATGTGAGTCTTATCCCTACAGTTGTTCTTAGCCAAAAGCCAAGCAATGAGTCTTATACCTGAAACCCTGAGCATCCCCTTAAGCCTGATACTCCATGCTTAGGAGTCAGGAAATTTTCCAAGCCTTTTCTAGCTAGTCTACCAGAGAGACAATCAACTCCAGTTAAACTGGCTCCTAACCACCACCTCCCCAGGGCAGTGTGACCTCCCCTCTTCTCTCCAGGTCCTGATTTTAGCTCCTCTTCAAAGCCCAGCTCAAGTTTCAGCCTCTTATTGGAATTTTGTGGCTCCAGCCTGAACTCCTATCTGGATAGCTTATAGGGCCCTGAACACATGTTCCCAGCTGTCCTTGGAGAGAGAAACTGTGGCATCTGCCTTGCCACCCTGTCAGGCTAAGGGCTGCTGGGGTTGGGATCAGGCCTACTTCTTCCCTGCCATGTTTAGTGCAGAACTTCGAGGTGAAGGGGCTGTGGTGGGGTCTGCTCTACCCGGAGACGGTTGTTGACGGTCTGAGAGGCCCTCTCACTGAAGTTGAACTGGTTGGTGAGCTTCTGCTCCTTGGGCTGCTTAGGAAGCATCAATTCTTCTTTAGTCACTTTTTTGGTTATCTGGAAAAAAAAGACCCAGAGGACTAGGATTCAGCTGTGAGAAGGAGGTGGTGGAAAATTGAGCATGAAGAAATTTCTGTCTTGAGCTAGGATAGAGGTGGGAGAGGGTGATGCTGCCAGAGGCATTGGCATGTGCTGCTGCTTGTTTTTTTTAAAAAGATTTATTTATTTATTTATTTCTCTCCCCCCCCCCCCCCCCGCCGCCCGCCCCAGTTGTCTGTTCTCTGTATCTATTTGCTGTGTGTTCTTCTTTGTCTGCTTCTGTTGTTGTCAGCGGCACGGGAATCTGTGTTTCTTTTTGTTGTGTCATCTTGCTGTGTCAGTTCCCTGTGTGTGACACCATTCCTGGGCAGGCTGCACTTTCTTTCACGCTGGGCGGCTCTCCTTACAGGGCACACTCCTTGCGTGTGGGGCTCTCCTACGCTGGGACACCCCTGCGGGCAGGGCACTCCTTGTGCGCATCAGCACTGCGCATGGGCCAGCTCCACACACATCAAGGAGGCCCGGGATTTGAACCACGGACTTCCCATGTGGTAGACAGACGCCCTAACCACTGGGCCAAGTCTGCTTCCCGGTATGTGCTTCTAATTGCTTAATTTCAGTACCCCTCTCTTGAATTGTCCCTGAAGCCTCCATTCACAACTTGAGTTGGAAGGGAGGGATCGAGAGCAATATTGTACTGTACCTCAGCTGCAGGTATATCTGTCTGACTCACAGCTTCAGCTTCCTTGGTCTCTTCCTCTTCTTCAAAGACTTCTGTTTCTGAAAGTACCATCTGGGCAGATTCCTGTGAACCTTGGTAAGATGAAGCTGATAAGCCCAAAGTCCAAGCCCACTCCACCAACCCCCAGCAGGGCAGGTCTTCTTGGTTCCCATCTTTTCAACCTTGCCTGCCCCTGGGTTCTTCTTTTTTTTTTTTTTTTTTTTTTTTAAAGATTTATTTATTTATTTAATTTCCCCCCCTCCCCTGGTTGTCTGTTCTTGGTGTCTATTTGCTGCGTCTTGTTTCTTTGTCCGCTTCTGTTGTCGTCAGCGGCATGGGAAGTGTGGGCGGCGCCATTCCTGGGCAGGCTGCTCTTTCTTTTCACGCTGGGCGGCTCTCCTCACGGGCGCACTCCTTGCACGTGGGGCTCCCCCACGCGGGGGACACCCTTGCGTGGCACGGCACTCCTTGCGCGCATCAGCACTGCGCATGGCCAGCTCCACACGGGTCAAGGAGGCCCGGGGTTTGAACCGCGGACCTCCCATATGGTAGACAGACGCCCTAACCACTGGGCCAAAGTCCGTTCCCCCCCTGGGTTCTTCTTGGCCTGAGCCTCATAGAGAGGGGCCTTCAAGAAGAATCTGAGAGTCTGCTTTAAGTGCCCAGATCTAACCAGGAGAGCCAGCTTTTGGATTATGTATATATAGAAGCTCTGGACATTTTGGCTTAGGGATCTACTTTTTAGAGTGGCCAGAGAAAGGGGACTGACTAGGCTCGGGGCTGCAGCCTCAGGCTAGTCCAGAATCCTACCTGCCATTAACTCATCGCGGTAGTGCTGCCGCCGTCCTTCATCCGAGTCTCTGGGGATCAAGTTCCCAACCTGGCTGAAGTGAACAGCCAGTTGGTTCACAAAGCCAATAAGCTTATAAGTGCCTTCCTAAGAAGAGAAGGGGTAGAATCAGACCAGGGTTTCCCAAAAGGGCTGGGGTCAGAATGTAGTCTGCCTTCATTCTCTAAGACCAAAGACAGTGTTTCTTTCTGTTATCAGGTATCTAATTCACCAAATCTTTAGTCAACTTGAAATTTTCACTGAATTCCAGTTTAAAGAAGAGGAGGCAAATGACCTTGAGTCATGTGTGTTATTTTTAAGTAATCATCACAGATTTATTCTAAAATTCTCTCCCCTCCCAACCTCAAGTAGTTCTGTGTTTACTGATCATTGGCTCAGGTGCTTTGTCTACTACATCCAGGCCACAGAATCCTGGCTCGCCTGTCTAATCAGAAACCCTTGGGCAGGTCAGACACAGTCATCAAACACTACTGGCATAGCTCTCTCTACACGCTACTTAGTGGATCCCAAACTGGAAAGCTCCTCAGAGACAACCAAATCCCCAAACCTCCGTTTTATAGAAGAGGACTACAGAGATCCAGAGAGGGTTTGACACTTGTATAAGCCACACAGAAAATGAGAAATAGGGATAGGCTTAAAGTCCAGGTAAACTAGTTCATTCATTCTTCATTGAACATTTTTGAACAGCTACAATGTGCCAAGTACACTTTAGGTACCTGGGATGTAAAGCAGAGCAAAAGCAAAAATGATCCCTGGTTTCTCTAGACTGCCTCCTCACGGATTAGCATCCTAGGAACCACTAAAGTTGACTTTTGAGACTGGGAGTCCATTCTTCCTCTTAAAACAGTGCTGCCCAGCCTTTTTAAAGTCATGGTGTGTATAAAAAACATATTTATATGGCACACTGGGGTAAACTCACAGCCAGAAGCAACAAGTCCATGGGCTCCAGATGTGCCAGAGCCACCTTCCATTGGAGGGCTAAAAGGACCACTATCTCTGCACATAGCTTGGGAAACTCTGCCTTTAAAATCACAACTCTCAGTAAATCAGATGGATGACGAGGTAGGACAGTGTAGCGGTTAAGAGCATGGCCTTTGGAGATGGGCAGAGTTGGATTCAAATCCTGATTCTGCCCCTTATTACCTGCATGACCTTGGGCTTAACCACTTTAAGCTCTTATTTCCTCATCTGTAAAATGAAGATATTGCTCTCTAATTTTCAGGAAAGCTGTAAATATTGAAAATAATGAAAGCCATCTATTAACACAGTGCTTGACACATACATGCTCAATAAAAACAGTAATCATGATGATGATGGAGGTTCCTAGAGAACTAAATTATCCATATAGTTGTCATTTGGGATTTGGCCTTCCTCCTGTCCCCAGCAGTTGACTGGGACCTTCCTCTTCGATTTAGGGCTAGAATTCAGACTCCATTCCTTCTGATGAAGGAGGGAGACGTACCAGATCAGAATCATCTGTCTCTCCACTCCAGCACTTCTATGGAAAGTCATAGTTTTGGAGATCAAAAACTCTTGGATCCAAAGCAAAGGACCAATGGGACAGAGATAAGCTCTGTGGGAGAATGCCAGGCAGGCCTCGGAGTTTGTGGGCAGCTTGGGTAAGGTGAGCCCCGCTGGGAGCCTAGGGCAGTTGACTCAAGGAAATCTTTCCTAATAATTGAGCTTTTCAGGGGTCAAAAGGAGTATACTGCTAACTGAAAAGGTGGTGCTGATTCTCTGCCCACAGTGTGCCTCCCTGGGCAGGCACACTGAGTCCTGAACAGACCCTCTGTCAGATGCCAGAAGGACAGGAACCCATGGAGGGCAGCAACCTCCAGCATAACCTCAGGGAGGCAAGGCAGCTTCCCTCTGGCCTACTGCTCCTTTACAGGTTGCCCGAGGGAGGCCAATAGCATAGCCTATGGGCAGTACCTCTCAAGAAAAATATCTTGATTTGTCCCAACCTCTTTGTGGATGGGTTAACTACTCAATCTTAAATAAGAAGCTGTGTATTCAAGAAACTATTTGCAAAAACATGTGCATGAATGTTTATAGCAGTATTATTCATAATAACAAAAAGTGGAAATAATCCAAATGACCATCAACCAATGAATGGATAAGTAAAGTGTGGTATATTTACATAATGGAATATTATTCAGCAGTAAAAAGGAATGAAGTATTGATACATGCTACACCATGGATGAACCTTGACAACATTATGTTAAATAGAAGAAGCCAGACCCAAAGGACCACATAGTACATGACTCCACTTATATAAACTGTCCAGAATAAGCAAATCTATAGAGACAGAAAGTAGATTAGTAGTTGCCCAGGGCTGGGAAGGTTGGGGGATTGTGGGGTGACACTAGAAAGTGAGGGTTTCTTTTTGAGATTATGAAAATGTTCTAAAATGGGTTGTGGTGATGGTTGCACAGATCTGTTAATATAACAAAAATCATTAAATCATAAACTTTAAATGGGCAAATTCCATAGTATATAAATTATGTCTCAATAAAGCTGTTTGAAAGAAAGAAAGAAAAAAATAAGAAAGAAACTTAATAGTGGCTGTCTCCAGGGAAAGGGACAGGGTAAGGAGGGAGGTTTAATTTTCACTGTATGCTCTTTTGAATCTTTTGAAATTTGTACCATGGGTTTCTATTATATATTCAAAATAATTATATATATTAAAGAAGCAGTGTAATATTGCTTTGAAGTCAGACAAACTAGTTCAAAGTCAGATTCAAACCAGTTGAATCCTGGTTATGTGACCTTTGCCATTTGCTTTATCTGATGGAACCTCAGTTTCCGTAAAATGAAGACAATAGCTCCTCTATCACAGAGTTATGAGAACTAAATGAGATATCCTGCGTAAGAGGTCTAATAGAGGATCCAAAATATATACCTTAAGCATGGAACAAATGGATCTTAAAATAATGAAATGAAAAAGAACAGCATCACTTCTACTTTAGCTCGAAAACGTACTCTGAAGTTCTCTAGTCAGTACCCACAGAAGCTGACCTTGTGATGGCTGAAAACAGTGTTGCCCCCCTTAAAGATACGCTACATATTGGTCTACCAAGTGAGAATGTGCCCATACCATGTGTACCAGAGGAAGGTCAAAGGTCCTCACAGGGTCACCTGCCTGGCTGTGAGGTCAGGAGATACTGAAAACAGAGCCTGAAGGGCTTCCTCCCAGGAGGCAGTGCTGGATAAAAGGCCAGCTCCTTCCTGAGTGACTTGTCCAGAGGGGAGTTTGTATTCCACCTGGGTGTCTGGCTGAAAAAACCCCAGGTTCTGAAGACCAGAAAGTTGATGCGATTGAAAGACAGGTTGCACATATTGGAAAACTACTCAGCTTTCTTGAAAAGAGTGGGCTCTGTAGAGTGCTTAAGACACTTAAGACTGCAAGGGAAATTATTAAGAAACTTCAAAAATATCTGGAAAACTCCATGTAAAATCCCAGGTTCCAGCCTCAAGCTTCAGTTTAAAGGCAGCCTCCTGTCAAATAGCTGAGAAGTTTTTACAATGTAGCAAGTCCCCTCCAAGCCAAAGAGCACTCACTTAGACGCCTCAGCCCAGAAGGGGTGACTTACTTTGAAGCTGTACCTGACAATGTTCTGGGGTGCGTGTGGGTTGTTGGCCGTCAGTATCCGGGTGAACTCCTCCTTTAGCTCCTAAGGCAGAAGAGTACCAGAGCGTTACATGGAAGGGACCCCATTCCCTCTGAGGCTTATGGGGACACCCCCTTCCCAGCACGTCAGCAGACATCTCACACTCAGGATCTGTGCAGCTCCTAATCAGCACTACCGAAGAGGACAGCTCTGAAGCTAGAAGAGGTGAAAGGAGCAAGGGTAGGATGCCGCTCACTCACCGCATCGGTCAACTCCAGCTGGTCAGGGGGTCTGACCGTGATTTTGGACTGGGTCCATTCATCTGCCCCTTCTCCCACATCAGTCCCCGAATCTTCATCCTGGACAAAAACCTCATGTGAAGGTTAGGAGTGCTTTATCCTGCTTGGACAAACAAGCAGTGCTGTAGAAAGCCCCTTCATTCACAAATTGTCTGAGAAGCCTAGCTCATAGTATGCAGAATGTACAACAGGCCAGTCATGGAAGAGTCCAGAGGAACTGCTCACGCCAGAGTTTTGACTGTCTGGAAGAACATGGCCACCTCAGCCTAGAGCTGAGGGCTTAATTGGAACCTTCATTTGGCACCAGTAGTGGGACCAGGAGAACAGGTCCAGGACTAGCCACCAAAGGCAGGGCTTTATGCGAAGTGACCTGACATCAAGAAAGGATGCCAAGCAATTCTTTAAGCTACTTCAACTTTAATTTATATTTTGTCTTCCAATTTGCCACCTTAAAAGCAAAAGAGAGTTTCTGAAAGCAAAACTCTCTTGTACTGTGGTAACTTTAGGACTTCTTGAAGAAAAAAAAATCAATGACTAGAAGTTTTGCCTTTCCTGCCAGACCTTACCAAAGTGGTCTATGACATACCCAAAATGTTCACCATCATTCGTAGTCAAAGATATGTAAAATAAAACAATGCCGTTTTTTCACTCTAAAACTGGCAAACTGAAAAACAAATAACCAAACAAAACTAACACCCGATGTTGGTAAGGTTGTGGAAAAACAGCTGTCATAAATTAGCACAACTTTTCTGAAGAGCAATTTGGAAAAATTTATCAAAAACCTAGTAAGTGTTTATACTCTTTGAGTCAAATTTCTACTGATAGGAATTCATATTAAGGAAATAACCAAATATGCCCCAAAATTTAGGTGCATGGAGGTTTGTTGAAAGATTGATTATAATAGTAAAAAAGATGCCCCAACAATGGGGGATGGTTGAACAAATTATGGTATGTCTGAAAGAACATATGGTTAAATATTATGCAGTAAGTTCTAATGATGCTATAAAAGTATATTTCTTGGCAATGGAAGGTATTCTAAATACCTAATGTGAAAAGCAGTTTATAAAATAACATATAGTTTGGTTCCACTTAAAAATAAACCCATGAAATTTTTATATATGCACAAAAATATCTAGGAGGATATAACATAAAATGTTAACTGAGAGGTTATTTATCCCTGGGTGGTGAGTTTAAGGGGGATTTTAATGTTCTTCTTCTTTTTTAAAAATAAATACATAGGGAAAAGTAAAATATATAGGTAATATTTTTAACCAAAAAAAATGCTTTTAGCCTCTTGCTGAGAGACTGTGGTGGTCTCAGTACTTACTCTCTTCCTGGTTCCTCTGCCCATGCTGATGCTCTGAAGGAAGAACAGAAACAGAAGGTAAGTCATGATAAGTGAATCACAGAGGTTATACCATAAACAGTATGAGAGTGAGGCTTCCATCCAGGGAGCTCACAGACAAAGCACATGCGCTTTCCCAAGCCTCAGAAACAAAATGTGCTTCTTGGCCCAGCCAAGGAGGCCCTACAACTCCTGAAGCAACCCTGTTCCACTGTCAGTGGTACTGACCCATGAAAGAGTGACCAGATAATGTAGCACTGGGCATTTCTTTTTTTTTTTTTTTAATATTTATTTATTATTATTATTTTTTAATTACATTAAAAAATATATATGAGGTCCCATTCAACCCCACCACCCCCGCCCCCCACTCCCCCCACAGCAACACTCTCTCCCATCATCATGATACATCCATTGCACCTGGTAAGTTCATCTCTGAGCATCACTGCACCCCATAGTCAATGGTCCACATCATAGCCCAGACTCTCTCACGTTCCAAAAATATGGAACGCTTCACGAATTTGCGTGTCATCCTTGCGCAGGGGCCATGCTAATCTTCTCTGTATCGTTCCAATTTTAGTATATGTGCTGCCGAAGCGAGCACGGGCATTTCTTATTCACAACTAGTTCAACGAACATTTTTGGAGCATATTTTAAGTGCTCAGCTCTGTTCTAGGCACTAAGGAGGTTATGAGAGCAGATTATATTCATAAACATTTGTTTGGAGTGAAGGTACTTTATCTCTTTCCTTAGGAGTAGGTACTTCATCTGTTTTGTCCACTGCTGAATCCCCAGAACATGGAACAGTAATTAGAACAGAGTAGGTGTTCAAAATATGCACTGAGTAAACGAATGAATGCCATCAGAACTCATCTGTAATCATGACCCTGAGCAGTGTCTTTCCTCTCAGGACCTTGGTTTCCTCATCAGAAAGATGAAGAGGATTAGATATGATGACCTTCTCGTTCTAACATGCTAAAATTTTTTGTTCCCAAGGGCAGCATGCTCAATTCAATTTGTTAAGCATTTATCAAGAATCTATTTATGTGTCAGGCATTACCCTAAACAGTGGGACAAAGACAAAGACAAAGATGAGGTCCCTACCCCAGTTTGCTCAGGGTCCATGGAGGAAAGACAAGTGTGATCAGTGCTTGTTACTCACTCACTCAGCCTTCGTTCCCTTGGAAGTCTGCTCTGGGCCAGCAATAGAGATCTGTGTGGACAGGACGCTGTAGGGGCGCACAGGGGTTCCTACCCAACCTGGGGTGGACAGGAAAGCCTTCCAGATGTGGTGATTTTTCAAAGGACAAGTATTGGTTGTATGAGTAGAGAAGAATACTTTTCAGAAGGACTTTTCAGAAGGAGAAAAAAGCATGTACAAAGGCAAAAGGAGAACAATGACAGAGACAATAAAATGTTCCACCGAACAACAAAGAAGCAAACAAAAAATTCTATTCTGTATAGACAGAACAGGCATTTCAGATGATCAAGCAAGAAGGAGGTCAGTGAAAGCTGGAGATTAAGGGAAGAGCCCTTTGAAAAAAGAGACCCACGGCCTTGAAGGAGGAGTCAAGGTAGCAGAGGAGCCAAAGGGAACTCACTGGTGTCAGCATGGCACATTGGAAAGGGACCTCCACTTCCAGCCTTGTCACTGACCACTTGTGTGATCTTGGGAAAGTCTCAGGTCCTTGGTTTCCAAAACACAAAGTGAAGGAGTTAGACTAGATGGGCTCTTATGTTACAGGGTCTTTGGGAAAGGTTTTGATGGCAGAGGGGAGGAAAGGGACTCCTGAGGGGAGAGAAAAGCATGTCCCAGCATGGGCTGGGATTGTTGTCAGTCAGATGAGCAGCAGGATTCAGATTTCTGCCAGGTTGCCAAGGTTTCCAGTGATGGGAACCCTTCTCTGAGGCCAAACAGAATGAGCCAGAAATCTGCTTTTCTTTGAAGAGACCCTGATCCCTACGGTAATGGGATGGAAGCGTCACAACGTCCAGCAGCTTTCCAGCCCAAAACAGAGCACTGAAGGGCCAATCCCAACGCAAACCACCAGCCTTGAATGGAAAACGAGATCCAGTTACCACTGCCCCCCATAAAAATGTCTGTAAAACATTTATCTGGCAATAAAAGAACTGACAAGGCAATTGGAGTGTAATTGTTTTTGGCAGTTGGAAATATTTCAATTAACACACTATAAAAGCCACACTATAATAAATGCAAAACAGGCCAGTGAAATCAGCTACAGACCTGACTTCCCAACCATGGCAAAGGAGATTGAATGTCAGGCTGCCACTTTGGGTCCTTGGTCTTCCAGAAGAAGAAGACTGAGACAGACAAGCCCAAACTGCTGGAAAACTCTTGATGGTTCCTCCCAGCAGTCATCAAACCACAGACAAAGAAAGCCCAAACTCACTCTCCGGGCCGTCAGAACTCTGTCACCTGGCCCCAAGTCTCCATTCCAGGCTGCTCTCTACCCATCATATGTTAGATTTTGAGATGCAATGCAATGTGGCTACTCACAGTTTCTAAGACTGGCCTGTGCTTTCCCCTGCTGCACCTTTGCTTTTTACTCCTTCTCCTGCCAGGAACACCATCTTTCCTTTCCTCTTTCTTGCCTCACCATCTCTGCCTAACAAAGCCCTTCTCAAATAGCCTCTGCTCATCCTTTATCTAACTCCTCCTGGCATACATACCTTTCTCCTACCTCCCTCTACTCTTTCTTTCCTCACTTTGAGCCAGGCTCACCTCCACCCTCCATCACAAGTATTGGCTGGTGAATACGGATGAAATATATCTTTTAATAGACACTCTGTTGTCTCCAGGTTTTGGTCCACAAACAGGTACAATATTATGAAAAGAAACAAAGTAACTGCTGTACACATGGGAGGCAGCTTGGAGATATCAGCAAGAGAGGCCTACCATTCTTATATTATTAACCACAGAGCGCCCTCTTCTCTCAGGTAGATCATTCTCTTCAGCCAAGGAAGGATGTCTATTGAGCAGTAAGGAAGAGGAAACCTACTCAGACCACTGTGGTGGCCAAATTAACACTGGACACCAACAGAGCAATTCATGTCCCAGCCTGAACTCCTCAGTAGATTTGTTGTCACTATTACAGATTTCAGTGTGAGCATTCTGGAGGCAGGAATTGTGTCTACCACGTCTTTTTCATCTTTGAACCACAGTACAGAGCTGAGCACTTGGATGGAGTGCACCTATCCTTATAAAGGTCACTGGTGACATCTCAGATGCCTAGTGGTCACTTCTTGGTTCTCTTATAGGACCTGACGTTTGCTGAGGGCTCCCTCACTCCTTGAAATGTCTCCGCTTTCATTTCCATGTCACTGATCTCTTCTATGGCTCCTTCTCAATAACCTTCACTGACTTATTTTTCTCCACTAATGTTCTAAATAATGGTGCCCCCAGGGGCCCTCTGCTCTTCTTACTCTACGCACTCTCCTTGGGTGCCCTTATCCCCATTCATAGCTTTACCTTCTGCCTTATGATGAAGAGACTCAAATATATCTCATCATGTAGACGTCTCAGAACCTCATGTGCAAACTGATGACAGAGTACTCAAACTCAATGTCTTAAAACCTATCTCCACACAACAGACTCAGCAGGGTTTGGGACAGCACCCCATAAAAAATTAAAAAAAGAAGAAGAAGGAAACAAACAAACAAAAACCAACTTCATTATGTTTTTTTCCCCACCGTAAACTGCCACTTCCTCCAGTATTCCCCATTTTGCTCTACTCAGTGACCCAGGTTGGAACTTGAGAGTCATCAAAGACGCCTGTCTTTTTCTCACCTTCCCATTAGCAGTCTAACAACCCTCTTTAATATCTTTAATAACTATGTTTTCTATGCTCTTATTTCAAGCCCTGGCTATCTCTCCACTCTAATAAGTATACTATCATTATCATCATTTTCAGATATTAGGTCCCTACTCTGGCCCAGTCATTTACTAAACTTCCATGTGCATCATCTCATTGAATCCTCATAACCACCCTATAAGTTAGGAGCTATCATCATTCCTGTTTTATTTTATTTTTAAAAAATTTTATTTATTTTTTTAAAGATATTTAGATTATACAAATGTCTTTTTTTAAGATTTTTTATTTATTTCTCTCCCCTTCCCCACCCCCACCAGTTGTCTGCTCTCTGTGTCCATTCGCTGTGAGTTCTTCTGTGATTGCTTCTATCCTTATCAGCGGCACTGGGAATCCACGTTTCTTTTTGTTGCATCATCTTGTTGTGTCAGCTCTCCGGTGTGCGGCACCATTCCTGGGCAGGCTGCACTTTCTTTCGTGCTGGGCGGCTCTCCTGACAGGGTGCACTCCCCTCACGTAGGGCTCCCCTATGCAGGGGACACCCCTGCATGGCAGGGCTCTCCCTGTGCACATCAGCACTGCACATTGGTCCACTCCACATGGGTCAAGGAGGCCTGGGGTTTGAACCGCAGACCTCCCAGGTGGTAGGCAGTCACCCCATCCATTGGGCCAAGTCCGCTTCCCTTATACAAATGTCTTTATTCCTATTTTACAGATGAGGAAACTGAGACATAGCTAGATCAAGCAACTGACTCAAAGGTGATCAGAATTTGAACACAAACTCTTAATCACTAACTATAAAGGATCTTTCTAAAACATAAAATGAATCCTTTCACTCTCCTGATTTAAAGCCTTCAAGGGCTCACCATCAACTATGAAATGAAGAGCCCAGGCTCTCTAATATGGCGTCCAACTCATCTTCTGTTTGATTCCTCCCACAGCCACACTCAGCCACATACAATTGTCTCTAAGTTTATGTAAGAAAGAGAAATGTAAGCAAGGAGACAGCTTGTGTGCCAGGTTGTCAGATATACCCACTGAGCCTTGGGCAGATAAAAGTGGCTGATCTAAGAGGAGCTGCCCACCCTGGGCATACAAAGGGAACCACATAAAACACCTCCCCTTTTTCTCCATGTTCACTGATTTCTTTCCTGAACCACTTGCCTTCACCAAGCATCTTTCTCCCCCTTCCTCAAGAATATACATCATCGTATCAGGTCATCATTAACATTCTTCTGTCAGGTCAACCTTCTACCCATGTAGAAGGTTCTCCTGACATGTCAAGATGCCACTTCGGATTAGAGTGGACTTACTGATATTCTATTCATGAACTATTGTGATTAGTAATCGAAGAAAATGTGGCATTGGTGTGGAGAAAGTGGCCATGGTGGATGCTGGGTGTGGGGAATGGGAGGAAGAGATGAGATGTGGAGGCGTTTTCGGGACTTGGAGTTGTCCTGGGTGGTGCTGCAGGGACAATTACCGGACAGTGTAGGTCCTCCCATGGCCCACTGGATGGAACGTGGGAGAGTGTGGGCTATGATGTGGACCATTGAGCATGAGGTGCAGTGATGCTCAGAGATGTACTCACCAGATGCAATGAATGTCTCATGATGATGGAGGAGAATGTTGCTATGGGGGGAGTAGTGGGGTGAGGGTGGTGGGGGGTATATGGGGACCTCATATTTTTAAAATGTAATATTAAATAAATAAATAAATAAAAATAACTTCAATAAGGAAAAAAAAAAGATGCCACTTTGTTCTTCCAGCACTCTTATGGTCCTTCCTAGCTGGCCCCCCCTTGAGGGCGGGGCAAGGTCCTAAAGAAGTCTAGAAAGCTAAAGAAGAGCTGAGAGAAACTGGGAGAACTGACAAGGGAAATTCTCAAGCTCAGAGTGACATACAAAAAAAAAAAAAAAAGCAGATATTTGAAGTCCATTAGCCTGGAGCAATCTGGAGAGGAGAATGGGGCAGGCAGAGGCCAGTGGATCACCATCACAATCCCCAGCTGCAGCATAGTGACCACTTGCTAAAGGCCAAGCATTTTGGTAGGCATTGTACAGTTGTTATACCCAATCCTCACAGCCTCCCTGCAAAGTAGGTGTAACTATTCCCATTTTAAAGACAAAAACTCCAAGAATTGTACAGATCAAATGAAATGGCCAATGGGAAGGTGCTTTGAAAACAAAAATACTAGTCAATGTAAGAGATTATTATTATTGTCATTATTATTACCACCTCCTATTGGGCATTTACCTGCACTTAGACCTGCTTTGATGCAGTAGAACAGTAGAAGCAACTCTTCTGTACCTGAGTATATTTTAGATGTAAATAGAAGATCAAAATTTCTCAAGCTGGGAAGCAGATTTGGCTCAACGGATAGAGCATCTGCCTACTACATGGGAGGTCCAGGGTTCAAACATAGGGCCTCCTGACCCATGTGGCTAGCTGGCCCACGCGCAGTGCTGATGTGCACAAGGAGTGCCCTGCCACACAGGGGTGTCCCCCACATAGGGGAGACCCACGCACAAGGAGTGTGCCTCGTAAGGAGAGCCACCCAGTGCGAAAAAAGTGCAGCCTGCCCAGGAGTAATGCCACACACACTGAGAGCTGACACAGCAAGATGTTGCAACAAAAAGACACACAGATTGCTGGTGCTGCTGACAAGAATATAAGCAGACACAGAAGAACACACAGCAAATGGACACAGAGAGCAGACAACTGCGGGGGGGGGAGGGGAGGGGAGTGAAAGGGAAATAAATAAATAAAAAATAAATCTTAACAGAAAAAAAAATTTTAAAGCTGTTTCCTATCATGAAGACATAATATTAAATAAATTATTGATTAGATGTAGCCATGGAGCCCAAGTGTGGGCTTTGAAGTCAACCATACTAGGTCTGAGTCCTCACTCTACTACCTGTTGGCTCTACGATCCTAGGCAAGTTCCTTGTCCTCTCTGAGTGTCTCAGTATCCTTATCTGTAAAATGGGTATTATAATGACATTCTCTCAGACAATCATGAGCTGTGACAGAAGATTAAAGGAGTTGATGCATAATGCATAATGCTGTGCTTAACCAGAGTTTGTGTCCATTCATAGATTCTGCTCTGCCCTCAGTTGTGCAGTATCTGAATGGTTCTTTGCCTATTAAGAAGCAACTGTCTTAGGGTTGCTCACATCTCACCGAAGAGTTCAATGCTGAAACATGATTGTTCCTGGAAAGAGGGGCTCTTCAAAGCAGGCAAACCCACAGACACTGCGTCCTCCTTCCTGGGGCTCAGGAGACTTCATTTACCATTTCTATTGTGTTGGTCCTTATTTTAAAACTTACTAACAGGTTCCCATTAAGCTAAATTGAAACTAAATACCTTCACCAGCTTGCAGTTTCCATTTCTGAAAGGGTGAGAGCTCTTAGTCCCAAAGGAACAGTAATTCACTAACAAATCTTCCTTCAGCTACAATGAATGTATCTCAAATCCCTAAGCCTAGTGCAGTGTTCAGTCACACAGAAGGCACTCAGTAAGTCTAGTTGAAAGGGACCTCAAAATTTTGAAACAGCAGTATGCAGGGTAATAGGCACTATCTCACATGGTCAGTAAGAGGAGCAATTGATGCAAACTTTCTAGAGGGTAATTTGGCAATATTTCTCAAAATTTAAAATGCACATAACCCTCAATAAGCAACTCCACTTTTAAATTCTTTTCCGATAGAAATACTTACACAAGTACACAAGATGCAAGTACAAAATTGCTCACCATGGTATTTGTAATATTTTAAATGGGGAAAAAATGAAATATTCACCAACAGGGGCCTAGTTAAAGAATTATGGTGTATATATTGCCATCCAATCCAATTTATTTATTTATTTACTCATTTATTTTTTGGTCTAATTGTTCTAGCTAGAAATTTCAGTGTTGACAGTGGACGTCTTTTCCTTGTTCCTGATCTTAGAGGGTAAGTATCAGTCTTTCACCACTGAGTACGATGTAATTGGTGGGTTTTTCATATATGTCCTTTATCATGTTGAGGAAGTTTCTCTCTATTCCTAGTTTTCTAAGTGGTTTTATAAAAAAGGGATGCTGGATTTTGTCAAATGCCTTTTCTGCATCACTTGAGATGATCACGTATTTTTCCCCCTTTGTTCTATTACTGTGGTATATTAATTGATTTTCTGGTGATAAACCAACCTTGCACACCTGGGATAAAATCCCACTTGATCGTGGTATATAATTCTTTAATATGCGGTTGGATTTGGTTTGCTAGTATTTTGATGAGGATTTTTTTTTTTTTTTAAAAGATTTATTTATTTATTTAATTTCCCCTCCTCCCCTGGTTGTCTGTTCTTGGTGTCTATTTGCTGCGTCTTGTTTCTTTGTCCGCTTCTGTTGTCGTCAGCGGCACGGGAAGTGTGGGCGGCGCCATTCCTGGGCAGGCTGCTTCTTTCTTTTCACGCTGGGCGGCTTTCCTCACGGGCGCACTCCTTGCGCGTGGGGCTCCCCCACGCGGGGGACACCCTTGCGTGGCACGGCACTCCTTGCGCGCATCAGCACTGCGCATAGCCAGCTCCACACGGGTCAAGGAGGCCCGGGGTTTGAACCGCGGACCTCCCATATGGTAGACGGACGCCCTAACCACTGGGCCAAAGTCCGTTTCCCTTGATGAGGATTTTTGTATCTATATTCATAAGGGGTAATGGTCTGCAATTTTCTTTTCTTATGTTATCTGGCTTTGATTTTTAGGTGATGCTGGCCTCATAGAATGAGTTAAGGAGAGTTCTCTTCAATTTTTTGGAAGAGTTTGAACAGGATTGGTGCTAATTCTTGGAATATTTGGTAAAATTCACCTGTGAAGTCCTGGGCTTTTCTTTGTTGGGAGGCATTTAATTACTGATTCAATCTCCTTACTTGTTACCTATCTATTTAGATTGTCTTTTTTTTTTTTATAAAGTTTTTTTTTAAAGATTTATTTTTATTATTTATTTCTCTCCCCTCCCCTCTCCCCGCCCTGCCCCAGTTGTCTGTTCTTTGTGTCTATTCGCTGTGTGTTCTGTGTCTGCTTCTATTCTTGTCAGCGGCACCAGGAATGTGTGTCTCTTTTTGTTGTGTCATCTTGCTGTGTCAGCTCTCCGTGTGTGCAGCCGCCACTCCTGGGCAGGCTGAATTTTCTTTCACACTGGGCAGCTCTCCTCACGGGGCATACTCCTTGTGTGTGGGGCTCCCCTATGCGGGGGACAACCTTGTTTGGCACAGTACTCCTTGCACGCATCAGCACTGCACATCGGCCAGCTCCACACGGGTCAAGGAGGCCCGGGGTTTGAACTGTGGACCTTCCATGTGGTAGGTGGACATTCTATCCATTGAGCCAAGTCTGCTTCCCATAGATTGTCTTCTTCTTCAATCAGTCTTGGTAGTTTGCGTGTTTCTAGTGATTTTTCCACTAATCTAGGTTATCCAGTTTGTTGGTGTATGGTATTCTTGTATAATTCTTTTTTTTTTTTTCAGGTACCAGGACCTGATATTGAACCCGGACATTGTATGTGGGAGGTGGGCGCTCAACTGCGTGAGCCACATTCGCTTCCCTTTATAATCCTTTTTATTTCTGTAAAGTCAGTAGTAATGACCCCATTTTCATTTATGATTTTAGTAATTTGAGTATTCTCTTCCATCTTTGTCAATCTAGCTAGAGCCTTGTCAATTTTGTTGTTCTTTCCAAAAAAACAATTTTGGTTTCATTGATTTTCTGGGGTTTTTTCTTTCCCTAGTCTCTATTGCATTTATCTCTGCTCTAATCTTTATTATTTTCTTCAATTTGTCTCAAGTTATTTTCAAATTCCCTTGTGATCTTTTCTTTGACCCATACTTTATTTCAGTATATTGTTTAATTTCCACATATTGTGAATTTTCCAGTTGTCCTTCAGTTACTGATTTCTAGTTTCATTCCATTGTTGTCAGAAAAGATACTTTGTATGCTTTCACTCTCTTAAAATTTAAGACTAGCTTTGTGGCTTGCTTGATTTTTCAATGTTGACCAACTTTGTACTTTTAGGCTAAATCACACTTGGTCTGATATATTATTCTTTTTGCATAAGTTGGAATAGATTTGCTGATATTTTCATTAAGGGTTCTTTTGCATTTATGTTCATGAGGGATATATATCTGTAATTTTCTTTTCTTATAATAGCTTTGACTTTGATATGAGGGTAATGGCATCATAAAATGAGTTGTGACTTGTTCCCTCCTCCTCTATTTTTTTTGAAGATTTATTTATTTTCCCCACCTACCCACCCCCATCTGTTTTCTGTGTCCATTCGCTCTGTGTTCTTCTGTATTTGCTTGTATTCTTATTAGGTGGCTCCAGGAACCAATCTTGGATCTTCAGGAGTGAGAGAGAGGCGATCATTCTCTTGCACCACCTCAGCTTTCTGATCTGCTGCATCTCTTATTCTGTCTTCTCTGTCTCTTTTTTTGTTGTTGTGTCATCTTGCTGTGCCAGCTCTCCGCGTGGGCCAGCACTCCTGTGCAGGGCAGCACTCCTGCATGGGGCAGTACTTTGTGCAGGGCAACACTTCATGTAGGCCAGCACTCCATGTGGGCCAGCTCGACACAAGGGCCAAATTGCCTTCACTGGGAGGCCCTGGGCATCGAACCCTGGACCTCCTATATGGTAGATGAGAGCCCAATTGTGTGGGCCATATCTGTTTCCCTTCTCTATTCTTTAGAAGGTTTTTTTTAAAAGATTCGTTTTCTTTATTCCTTGTATATTTGATACAATTCATCCATGAAACTATGTGGGCCTGAAGTTTCTTTGTGGGAAGATTTTAAATTATGAATTCAATTTCTTTAATAAGTATGGGGTTCTTATTTTCTATTATTTCTTCTTGTGTCAGGATAAATTGTGTTTTTCAAGAAATGTATCCATCAAACTAAATTGTTATATATACTGGCATAAAGTTGTAGATAATACTCCCATATTATCCTTTTTAATGTCTGTAAGAGCTGTAGTGATATCTCATTTTTCATTCTTGCACAATTGTGTGTCAGGGAGGGGCTCTTTAATTAGCCAGAGTTATGCATGAGTAGGGCACAACAATTGTCTGCTGTGTTTTTTTTATATCTGGATAAGCCTTTCTAGGGTTTATAAATTTTATTAAACATTTCAAAGGCTCAACTTCTGGTTTTGTTAAGTTTTGTTATTATTACTATGAAACAATGAAATAAATGGAATTAATTAAATAAATCTTCATTATTTCCTTCCTTTTTCTTAATTTAGATTTAATTTGTTCATTTTTTGTCTAGTTTCTTAAGAATGACATATTCCCACAGATCACTAAGGCTCTCTTAAATTTTTTTTCAATTTTGTTTCTCTCTGCTCTTCAGATGCAATAATTTTAATGGATCAACTGTTAGACCCATCCAATTAATATTTCATTTCAGATATTACACTATTATACTTTCCATTTTTTTTCCCATTCTTCTGCTTAGGTTTTCCATCCATTAAGACACTATTTTAAGTCCTTAAATGTACTTATAATAGCTGCTTTAAAGTCACTGTCTGCTAATTCCAACATCTAGATTGTCTCCCTGGGATCCTTCTCCCTGTGCCATTATCAAGAAATTGTCCCTAGGAAGAGAATCAGATTAAATGTGTTACTCATGTTTGGTGATTTTCTTCCCTGAATAATTACTGTTCTGTTTTATCTAAATATAGCATTCAGGTTTACAGTTCTTTACAGTAGGAAGCTTGCCTCATATATTGTGTTCAAGTTTATAGTTCTTTCCAGTAGGAGGGTAAGTCTGGTACCAATTGCTCCGTCATGACCAGAGGTATAGGTTTCCAATACCAAAGTTTTAAAAAGTAATATATAAAGCATGTTGTAGTTTAAAATTCATTGCAAAAATGTGCTATTTTAAAAAATCATACAGTAAAGTCTTTGTAAATGACTGAACCTTTTGTAATATAAATATTAGCCCTGAATGGAGGCACTGGATTGGAAGAAATCTGGGGCCCTTTCCTACACAGCTGATGAGAAAGAGAATTACCAAAAACAACAGAGAGTTACTTTGGAGTAAAGCAACTTTTATGCCTTACACTGGAGGAGCCAAGGAAGGATCATACCTCTTTTCTAGACAACCTGCCCTACTCATACATATTTCTGGCTACCTAGAGAACCCCTCCCTGATACAGTCTAGCATGACCAGATGAACTGGGTCAATCATGTTCCTTCTCCAAGAGTTTGAACTGGGACTATAGAAAAAATTAGTAGTTGGGTGGAGAGACTGATAGAGATGCTTGTGAAGCAGATAGAAACCAGAGTGGCCATGATGAGCTAGACCAGCACTAAAGTTAAGAGGAAGAAGAACCTATAGAAAAGCTGGCTGATTGGTGGGTGAAAGTGGGGCATGAAACAAAGTAGTTAAGAGAAGTAGAGATGCCATGAGAAAGATGGAGTAAGTATTGGTCCCTATAACTGTCTCAGAACTAATAGTTTCCCAATTCTAATTCTAGGCTCTGTGTATTTGCAACACTCACCAAAAAAAAAAAAAAAAAACAAAACCCACATTTATACCTTTGCTACTTACTCACCCCTTTTTACTTGAGGTAACTTGAGTGAACCTCTGTTCTTTGCAACTTAAAGAGCTTAAATGGAGGTTGGCTGTCACTGTGGGCACCAAGGTGGAAGGGAAAATGGACGTTAAATGTGTGGAACCAAAGTAAATGGGGGGTAAGAGAGGAGTTTCTTGAGAGTACACAAGGATGGATATAAAACATGTAATATTACACCATAACATATAGGAGATGACAGACTGATAATGTAAACCATAATGTAAAACATAGGATAACTAAAAATGTAAAGAACTGTGTATCCTAAAGTATGCACCATAATGTAAGCACAGATGTCACCTTGTTAGAAAGCTAATGTCTCAGACTCTGTACATCACTTTAAGTAAATATGATATGAATAGGGCGTAAGAGTATCACTGTGGAAGGGAAAAGGTTTTCTGGTGGATGTGTGGGAGTGCTGTATATTATATATATGCATTGCTGTGGTCTAGGACTCCTGTGAAGAAAAGCTGAATAATTAGGGGGGGAAAAAAAAAAAAGAAAAAGATAGGATGTGGAATTTTTTCAAGTCAACATTCTTTATCTAAGTTCTTTATCTAACTTTATCCAAGTTCTTTATCTATCCTTTAAACCCATCGCTATATGCCATTCCCTAGTAAGGGACCATGACATTATATTGGGCTTCAAATTTCGGGGAGTTCTGGATCACAGAGTGTTTCAACAATGGCAATGGAGGGATACTGGTATGGGATACCAATGACAGGTGATATATGGATGACAGGGAGCTGTACAGAACATATGTCCAGGGTGCATGGTAATGTTTGGATATACTCATAGTGGCAACAATTAAAAACCACAGCAGGGGGGGTACTGGGTTCCTGGCCAGTGGTGCTCTGTTGTCCCTAGGGGAGCAGCGACAGTCTCCCAGGTACAGCGGCGGGGACCGGGAGGGAGTGAGGGTTCAACAGTGAGCCCCTGATGCTAATGACTATGCTTGTGAGCTGATAAACCTAAAATAAGAACAAGGCCTAGAGCAACATTGTGCCTGGGAATTTCCTCCTGTCAGCCTTCATGTTACTCAAATGTGGCCAGTCTCGAAGCCAAACTCAGCATGTAAATGCAATGCCTTCCCCCCAGCGTGGGACATGACACCCGGGGATGAGCCTCCCTGGCACCGAGGGACCACTATCAACTACCAACTGATGATGCAACTGGAAAATGACCTCATATGGAAGGTTCAATGCGGATCAGCAGAATATCCATGTCTACATAAAATAACATGACTTTAAAATGCTGTTTGACCTAAAGTAAGGGGGAAATGGAAAGGAGAAATGAGTTTATATGGCTACGAGTTTCTAAAAAAGAGTCTGGAGGCTGGCAGAAGGATTGCCCTCATGCACAACCGAGCAGAGTCAGAGAGACAGATAAAGCAGATACAAGCCCCAGATATTGGTTCCTTTGAGGGCTAAAGAGACCCATGGGAGTTATGGTCATGGCCGATGGGGTTAACTACCAGGGCAGATGCCCCTCTTTGGAAATGGTGTTTATGTGTGATGAATCTGGACTCAGATGGGATCTCCCTTCATAAGACTTTCATGCTAATGTGCTGGAGGTGCAGTTAATGTTGGGGTTTAAGATATATTTAGGGGATTTGAACCTCTGGACTGACAATGTAATAGCCAGGTCCTGAGCCTCAACAGACTCCAGCACCTACAATCTGATTTATTGGACTTACCACACTCAGCTAAGATGGAGTTGAAGAAGGACAACCACCACACCATGGAGCCTAGAGTGATTACAACTGAAAATGGGAGGATTGCATCCAGCATCCATGTGGAATCTGAGCCTCCTCTTGACATAGAGGTGCAATGGACACAACCAATCCAATGTCCACATAGAAGAGGTGGCATTGGATTGGGAAAAGTGGACATGGTGGACGATGGGTATGGGGAAAGGCAGGAAGAGATGAGAGGTGGAGGCGTCTTTGGGACATGGAGCTGCCCTGGATGGTGCTTCAGAGGTAATCACCGGACATTGTAAATCCTCACAGGGCCCACTGGATGGAATGGAGGAGAGTATGGGCCATGATGTGGACCATTGTCTATGAGGTGCAGAGGTGCCCAAAGATGTACTTACCAAATCCAATGGATGTGTCATGATGATGGGAACGAGTGTTGTTGGGGGGGGTAGGGGGGGTAGGGGGGTGGGGTTGAATGGGACCTCACATATATATTTTTAATGTAATATTATTACAAAGTCAATAAAAAAAAAAAGAAAAAAAAAGAGCTTAAATAAATCATATTTGTCTTAGAGTTTTTCAGGCTCATAAAGAGCAGGAAGAGTAGGAAAACTTGGGCATTCCAAGCAGAGGGAACAAAATCATTAATAAAGATACAGAGGCATGGAGCCATGTAGCTTCCCAGGGACTAGAAAATTATTTATCCACTTATACCTCAATTTGTCCCAAAACAAGATTTGAGACTTAATACATGATACATTGAAAACTTAAGCAAGTGAGAAAATGGATGTGAAGTGAAAATAAGGGTAGGATACACCAGGGGTAGGGTATCTACACATAATTAACAGAATTAAGCTGCTTTGGCTAGGCAAAGAAGGCACGAACAGCTTCTCCTATCATCCTAGAAAGAAAAGCCAGTGGTCAGAGTATTATAGTATATACCTTTCCATCATTCATTTTTTCACTCATCAACTAATTCATTCAGTCATCATCCATTCACCCAGTATTTTTTAAGGATCTACTTTGTGCCAGGTTCTGGGATGGCAGCTAAAGAAGAGTGAAGGTTGAGTTGTTCCCCATTCCCAAGATTCTCAAATCTATGAAGGGAGATAAATAGAGGACATAAACCCATCATACAAACCAGAATCCAGTGAATGCCGTGATAGGACAAAGTCCTGTGAAACATGAAGTAATGAAACCAAAGTTTGATTAACAGCCTTGTCTTTTTCTTGCTTCTCCATATAATTCTGCCAGTGCTCAGCTATTGGGAAGATTGAACACTTCACAGAAATTCCTAACTGGCAGAAAACAATTTCATGTGGCTTGCTCACAGCTGGAGCCAGAGAATCAAAATTACTCTTTAGCATCAGCTTGCAGGCTGCAAAGCCCAAGGATCAGCAAAAGGGCCCTTTGCCCTTATTATTTGAGTACCTGGCATGTACCAAGTACTAACAATGTGTTAGGCTCCACAGTAAGGGGAGGAGGAGCCTCAAAGCTCACAGCTGTTTTGTAATCTGATAATTGTGCATGACAAACCTCAGACCATAACTCTCTGAAAATAGCATGACTGTAATCATAACAAATGGAACAGCCATTGGCAAAATTTGTTTTCTAGTTATCACTTCCAGAAGGAATTCCATTACACTACTGGGAGAAGAGAAAACCTCCCAACTTCCTGTCACTAAGCCTCTAAATCAGGGGTTCTTAACCTTTGTTCCACGAATCCCTTTGCCAGTCAGGTGAAAACCATGACCCCTTCTCAGAAGTAGCGACAGATAGTTTTATGTCACTCAACTAGCATAGGGTCAAATAACTACCATAATTTTGAAGTATGGATCAGTGTACGTGAGATATACAACAACTGTAATGTGATATGAAATGAATACCACTGTTATTTATTGCATACATTCATAAGTGAAGGAAATGCTAGATCTCAGTTAGAGGTCAGAGAAAATAAAGATAATAAGTTTATTTTTTTTCAATTCAAGCTCACAGATCCCTTGAAATCGTTCCATGGACACTATGCTCTAAATTATCATCATCTGCATACATCTTTTCCTCCTTTCTTCTTTCCTGTTACAAAGTGCTCCTCTTTCTGTCCACAGCTGATTCATTCTCACCTCCTAAGAGAATTTGGCCTAATCATTATTTTATCTCTCTCCTTTATCTTCAACTTCTCTTTCCATTGAGCGTCTTTCCCCTCGGCATTTAATATCTTCAGGTCTCAAGTCAATCTCTGAAAAAACAATCCCTGTCTTCTTGGTCTCTACCACCCTCTTAGACCAATTCAGTACGACTTTTATCCCTGAAATTTTTCTTGCCAAAGTCCCCAGAGACTTCATAATTATTAAATCTCACAGCTGCATCTCAGTTCTCATCTTCACTGACCCCTCAGTAGCATGTGACATGACTGATCACACTATGGTCACTATGAGCACACTCTTCCTTTGGCCTCTGGAACATTATTTTTCTTTGCTGTCTTCTTACCTCTTCTTACCTCACTAGTCACTCTTTCTTAGTCTTCATTTTGGGCTCATCTTCCTCTGCCCAAACCATAAATGCTGGTGTTCCTTCCTCAAGACTTCCCTGACTTCCCCAGAGTCAGCATTAGGACCCCTACCACAGACTTTCATACTACTCTGTGCTACTTCCCCCACCACATTCCATCATTCATTTAACAACCATTCATTGAGAACCTCTGAGGTGATGGCCACTGTTCTATGAGTTGGGGATACAGATGTCAGCAAAAGCACATATAGGCCCTACCCTCGAGTCTATGGGAGAGACACTTAAACAATTACACAAATAAATGAATAATTGCAAACAGAGAAGCATGTTATGAAAGAAAGGAACACAGAGCAATGAGACTATACAATAAAGGAACTTTACCCCTATCTTCAAGAACAGGGTAAGGAGAACCGAGGTGGGTTGTGGAGAGAAATCTTGGAGGGTATAAAGAGTGTTTCAGGAGACAACAGTACACCAGAATGAAGCACAGAAATAATGAGGGGAGAGTGGGACAGTTAAGGCTTAGAGAATGAGGCAAGCTCAGCCCATGAAGGGCCCTGAAGAGTTATCTGATGACCTGGTCCTTATCCTAAGAACAAAGGAGAGTGGAGCGGGTATAGCTCAGGGGTTGAGCCTATACTGTACAAGGTCCTGTGTTCAAAATCCCTGGTACCTGCAAAAAGAAAAAAAAAAAGAACAATGGAGAATCACTGAAAGCTTCTTAGTGATGGATGACAAAATCAGACTAATAGTTTAAAAAATCACTCTCTGAACCCTAGTGAAAACTATGGACTTTATTTAATAGTAATGTATTAATATTGGTTCATCAATTGGAACAAATGTACCATAATAATGCAAGATATTAATAAAAGGGAAAAATAAGTGTGGGGGAGAGAGGGCATATGGGAACTCTCCATACTAGTTGTCTAATTTTTCTGTAAGCCTAAAATTGTTTTAAAAAATAAAGTCTACTAATTAAGATAAAGAAAAACAACTGACCAGTATAAATTATTTTGGGGGGAAAAAAATGACTCAGTGCAGTGTAGAAAATGGATTGGAAGGGACATGAGTGGATGACAGAAGATCAGTTACAAGGCTGCAGCAAACCAGGTGAGAGATGATTGTAGGTTGGGCTAGGGAGGTGGCAATGAAGATGAAGCAAAGTTGTTTGATTTGAGAGATATTTAGGAGGTAAAGAAGTGAAGGATCCAGAGAGCAGACAGCTGGACGGGGGGCGGGGAAGGGGAGATAAATAAATTAAAATTTTTTTTAATTAAAAATAAAAAAGAAGTGAAGGATCAGAAAGTGGTTGTAGCTCAAGCAATTGGGCTCCCATCTACCATATAGGAGGTCCAGGATTCAATACTCAGGGCCTCCTGGTGAAGATAAGCTGGCCTGCGCAGAGTACTGACCTCCGCAGAGTGCTGCCCCGCACAGGAGTGCTGCCCCGCACAGGAGTGATGGCACAGCAAGATGACGCAACAAAAAGAGACACAGAGGAGAGCTAACAAGAGACACAGCAGATCACGGATCTGAGGTGGTACAAGAGAATGACCACGTCTCTCCTATTCCAGAAGGTCCCAGGATTGGTTCCTGGAGCCGCCCAATGAGAATGCAAGCAGACACAGAAGAACACACAGTGAATGGACACAGAGAGCAGACAATGGAGGGAGGGGGAAGAAATAAATAAACAAAAGCTTAAAAAAAAAAGTAAAGGATCATATCTAGGGCTTGGAAAAGATAAAGCGTAAATATAACACTGGGAAAAAGGTTACAAGAGTGAGGGTATCTTACTTTGGACATCTAGGAACACATTAACTTCCCCTAGATCAGGGTTTCTTTTTCTTTTTTAAAGATTATTTATTTATTTATTTGTTTATTTATTTATTTCTCCCTCCTCCCTTCCTCCCACCCTGCTATTTTTGTTGTCTGTTTTGTTTTCTCTTCTCATTTTCTCTCTTCTAGGATTCACTGGGATTCGATCCTGGAGACTCCTGATGTGGAGAGAGCTTCCCTGTCAATTGTGCCACCTCAGTTCCTGGTTTCTGTGCTTCCCTTTGACTCTCCCCATGTCTCTCTTTTGTTGCATCATCATCTTGCTGTGTGACTCACTTGCGTGACACTGGCTCACCACGTGGGCACTCATGCAGGCACTGACTCAGTGTGCTGGCAGGCTTTCTCTTCTTCTTTTTCACCAGGAGGGCCCAGGGACCGAACCCAGGTCCTCCCATATGGTAGGAAGAAGCTCTATCACTTGAGCCACATCCGCTTCCCAAAGGTTTCTTAACAAGGGATCAGTGAGCTTGAATTTAAATTAAAAGAAAAGCATTATTCTTGTGGGGACATGGTGCAGGTTTGATATATTTATTAAATAATACACAGTACAGTGTGGACTTAGTAAGGGGTCCATGGTTTTCACTTGACTGGCAAAAAGGTCCGTAGAACAAGAAAGGTTAAGAACTCCTGCCCTAGATGGTGCTCATCTCCTCTCCTCCTTTCTTCTACAGATCCCTGGACCAGTCACCAGACTCAAAACCTCTGGGTCATCCAAGATTCTCCTTTGACCTGGCACCCAATACTGCCCATACACCCCTACCCTACCACCCTTCATCTAGAGCAATATTTCTCAAAGTATTGTCCCAGAGGGGCCTCTTGAGAGACCACAGAATGATCCAAAAATGCAAGCCTTTTCTTTGGCTCTTACAGGAGAATGATGCAAAATTCCAGACTTTGATTTTTTATGGTAACCTACTGAGTTATAAAGGGGTACTAAAATTTGTTAGTCATAAACTAAAATTAGCTTTTAACTGGAGTTCACAGAAGACTCTAATTCAGTTCTCTACTAAGAAGTCTGGCTGCCAAGCAATGTTTGGCAACGCTGCAAAGCTCCTCCTGCACATATACACATGCAGCCAGTTGGAATCCTCACAATTTTTGGGAAGGACACTTTGTTATTGGAGCATATTTTGAGCTGGTCGTGGTTTATGGTGCCTGACATTCATACATTTTAATTACAAATTATGATTAATGGATCTCCATAATGATCAATTTAATATTCCGTGGGTTATTTGATTAACCTTACAGGGTAGAAGGATGCATCTCTCTGACCTTATCTCCTGCCACTCTCCTCCTCCCTTCCTTGCTATTGCAGAACAGGTTTAGCAGGCTTCCATCCCAGGGATTTTCCACTTGTTATACTCTATCTGGAACTCTTTTCCCCCTAGATATCCACAAAGCCAACTCCTTAATATCTTTCAGGTCTTTCCTCAAATATCATCTTTGTGAGACCTTCTTTAACCACCCTATTTAAATCATATTCTGGCTCCCTGTACTTCCTATTCTATTTTCCTGCTTTATTTTTCTTCTTGGCACCTATCCCCAAAAGATATTTTTTAATTATTTGTTTATTAACAATTTATTGCCAGCTAAAAGATAAACACCCCATGAGGGCAGGAATTTTTGTTTGTTTTGCTTAGTGTTCTATCACCAATACCTAGAACAGTATTTGACATAAAGGAGGTGCCCAATAAATATTGAATGAGAATGAAAATTTGTATCATTGATACTTTTTTCCAACATTCTTATTTTCCAACATTCAGTTCTTAAGGCATGGGTGCATAGTGGTTCAAATATAAATCATTCATAGCCTTACTGCTAAAGAAGATATTAAACATGAACCCAGCAAATTATGCTTATACAGTGACATTTCCATGCTATCACTCCTCACTGGTCTCCTCATCCCAGACTCACCCCTTCTTATCCTTCAAACACACCCAGATCAAAATTTCCAAAGACGGAAACGGACTTTGGCCCAGTGGTTAGGGCGTCCGTCTACCATATGGGAGGTCCGCGGTTCAAACCCCAGGCCTCCTTGACCCGTGTGGAGCTGGCCATGCGCAGTGCTGATGCGCGCAAGGAGTGCCTTGCCATGCAAGGGTGTCCCCCGCGTGGGGGAGCCCCACGCGCAAGGAGTGCGCCCTGTGAGGAAAGCCGCCCAGCGTGAAAAGAAAGAGCAGCCTGCCCAGGAATGGCGCCGCCCACACTTCCCGTGCCGCTGACGACAACAGAAGCGGACAAAGAAACAAGACGCAGCAAATAGACACCAAGAATAGACAACCTGGGGAGGGGGGGAAATTAAATAAATAAATAAATCTTTAAAAAAAAAAAATTTCCAAAGAAAAACTCAGGCCATTCAGAATTTATATGCAACTCATTTCCTGAGAATTTAATAATTTCAAGCATTGTGTTAGGTGCAAGGGAATCACTGATGAATGGGACAGACATGATCCTTGCCATCACAGACTTTACAGTCTAGTGGGGATATCATCCTATCCTGTCTCCAGAGAGGGCATTTAATCTCTTGTGGGAGAAGATGATGGTGGGGTGGTTTGAAGCTATATGTACCCCAGAAAGATATGTTCTTAAATTTACTCCATTCCTGTGGGTATAGACCCATTGTAAGTAGGACCTTTGGAAGAGGCTACTTCAATTAGGGTATGACCCATCTCATTCAGGATGGGTCTTATTCCTCGTTTGAGCTTCCTAGGCTGCTTAAAACAGATGCCATGAAACAGATTGGCATAAACAATGGGAATTTATTACCTTACAAGATTACAGGTTTGAAGCTGTGAAAATGTCCAAATCAAGGCATCATCAAGATGATGCTTTCTTCCTGAGGACTGGCTACCAGCAATCCTCAGCTCCTCTGCCACATAGCAAGGCACAAGGCAGCATCTCCTGGTCTCTCCCTTATTTTCCAGGTTTTGGTGGTTTCAGATTCTTGCTTTGGTGCCTTCCTCCCCTCCTTTTCCCTCCCCTCCCCTCCCTTCCTCCCTCTCTATCTCTCTTCATTTCATTTATAAAGGACACCAGTAAGGGGATTAGGACACATCCTGAATGAGGTGGGTCACACCTTAACTGAAGTATTCTCATGAAAAGGTCCTACTTACAATGGGTTTACATCTACAGGAATGGATTAGATTTAAGAACATATTTTCCTGGGGAATATACAGCTTCAAATCACCACAGTTCTCTTATTCATTGAACTAAGTTCTGGAGAATAGAGACAACATCTCAGATATCTCTAGGTCACCGCCTTCCCAACTTAGCACTGAACCAAGTAGGGCGTCACTGAGATAAAAGCATTATAAATACAACCAGCACAATCCAACCTTGTCTCATACCTCACACACCAATATTTATACTGTGCTAAAACAACCCTTCTCTCCAGGGGCAATGTGAAGGGACAGTTGTCCCAGGTTTCTCTTCTGTCAGTTGTCACCCCTCTTTGTTCTCCATCCAACTAGTCTCTAATGTCTCTCCTAATGTTTCTCCAATGTCTCCCCAAATGGACTGGAGAAACTGATCCACAAGCTTGTTCAAACTGCAAGTGCTAGAAAAGGCAACTCTAATCTATGGTGATGGAAAGCAGATCAGTGGTTATCTGGGAGGTGGAGAAGGGAGGAAGGAACTGACTAGGATGAGATACAAGGGAAATTTGGGGGCAATGGAAATGTCCTATATCTTGATTATGGTAATGGTTATGCAAGTGCATAAATTCGTTAAAACTTGTCAACATGTACAACTAAAATGGTCCAGTTTATTTTATGTAAACCAGACCACAGTAATGCTGATTTTTAAAAAACCATAAAACTACATGTAAATTAAGAGTCAATAGGCCCAAGCACAGTATATGAGCTTTAAAACAGCTCAACCTTGACATAAAACTAGGGCATGGCCATATAGGAATAGCAGCCTCCCCATGGCTGCAGAGATCTAAGAAAGAAGGGTCCACCTGCCACATGAGGCCAAGTGAAAGAAGCAGAGGAGCAAAGGCTAATATGGAGGAGGCCAGATCAAAATATGTAAAGTCATAAGCAGCATGGGCACAGCTTTGGTCTCCAAACTTCAAAACACCTAAGGCTATGTGAGGTAAATCTAAAATAAATAAATAGAAGTCCTGCTTCCCAGACCCAGAAACTGCATATTAGCCCCAGGTGGTAATTCATAAAGGATTTGGAAAAGGTAATTCCTGAAGTGAGTTCACCACAGAGGCTGCTCCAGAAGCTGGGACTACCTTACTTTCCATAGCGATGGTGGGGAAGAAAGCAGAACTCTCTGTTGGGTGGGTAATAGAGGTTAGAGGCAAGCGAGCAAGGCCACAATGTTCACAAGGCAGAGTAAGGTCGCAGGGTTAGACTAGAGGGTCACAGGGAAGACAGACATATGACATAGCTGGGGCCCAGTGTTTGGAGTGTGTGGTATGTGAAGTGGGGGGCTAGGATGGGAAACGTGTCTCTCTCCTCTTTCTCTTTACCTGATTTTTCTTTCATTTTTCTTTCTCTCCTTACAAGTATCCCAGCACAGAAAATCTGCACCAAACTCGAGTTTGTTCTGTGTCCCCTGTAAAGTTCTCTTGCACTCCCTTTGAGGACTTCCAAAGGGCAAGACTTCCCCATATAGACTAGCACAGGGCACACGACAAAGGATTGGACAAGTGATTTCTTTGGGACAAGAATGTGAGGACAATGAGGAATGTACTGGTTGAAGGGGAGTAGATAGGGAGGATGGGTTGGTCAGGATGGGGTCAGTGGAGTGAGCAGAGTGAGGGAATGGAATGGTGAGGGGAGGACAAGTGAGAAAGAGGCAGGAAATAGTGGATCAGGAGCAGTGTGGAAGAGGAGGCAATGGTCAGTGGGAAAGAGTAGGACAAAGTCAGAGGTCATTGGGTGCATAGGCCAGGGGTCACAGGGGAAGAGAAGGTTAGAGGTCAACGGGGAAAGAAAGGTCAAGGATCAGTAGGAGAGACATGACCAGTGGTCACTGGGGGCGAAGGCCAGAGGTCATGGGATGGGGAGAAGACAGATCCCGGTGTGCATTACCTGCTTCAGGAGAGGCTGTTTAGGGGGCATCTTTTCTAAAGCAGGAAACGCTTCAATCTCTTGAGCGCCTACTAAACACTCTCTGGCCTGAGGCACGAAGTGCGTCCTTCACGTCGACCACGCACAGGAAATCCGGACACTCTCCTACTTCAATCCCCAGCCTCAGGGGCTCTTTGGGGACATCTACCGTTGTGGGTCCCAGGGCCTTGCAGGATAGACTCGGCTCCTCCCTGACGCGGTTACCCAGCAACCGACCGGCAGCCAAGGCGCAGGCGCCTCGGGTGGCCCCTCCCGGCCCGGGGGAGGAGGCGGGGGAGGCGGGGAACGCCCACCCGCTAAGCCCCGCCCCCTCGGAATAATGCGTCCGTCGGCCGCGCGCATTCGGGACTCCCGCCTGTAGGAGGGGCTGGGGGCTCCCGGACCCGGCCTCCTCATGAATAATGCAGGTCCGGGCGGTGTCCCGGACCCGGAAGTGGAGTTGCCGAGTCACCGCAGTGGCTGAGCTTCTGACAGGAGGCGGCGGCGGGGGAGGAGGCGAGGCAAGACCTGCGGCTCGGCCCGGCCTCAGCCGCGGTAGCGATAGGCAAGCCCGCGGAGCCGCGCCGGCCTCGGCCCGCCCGCCAGCCGCGCTCCCCGCGCCCCCCGGCCGCGCGCCGCCCGCCCGCCCGACTCATCCCCGGCGGCCTAGTCTGCACCACTCGCCGGGCTCCTGGGGCCGCCGTCCCGCGCGGTCCCGTCGGCGTCCCCGGCCGCGCCCGGCCCCGGCCCGCCCGCTCGCCGGCACCATGATGGAGGAGATCGACCGGTTCCAGGTGCCCACCGCGCACTCGGAGATGCAGCCGCTGGTGAGGGGGCGGGCGGGCCGCGCGGGAAGGGGCGCCGCCTAAGGAGGAGGGAGGGAGTCAGACCGTGGGGGCCGTGCGGAGGGGGCGCCATCCGATGGGGCGAAGACCCCTGGAAACGGGGAGGGGGGCCTTGCAGGCCAAGGAAACCGCGTGAGAACACGCGCCGTGGGAGCAAGGGGGCCTGTAAAGGCGGAGCGCACTGCCGGCGGAGGCAGGCCGAGGGAGCTAGAGGGAGCGCCGTCGGATGGAACCGGGGGGCACAATGGTGCACACGGCCGGTGGGGGTCGGCAGCGGGGGTTGGCAAGGAAACCGTGGTGGGGTACCACCCGCGGCAGGCCTGGGGGGCTGGGGAAGGGCGGGGTGTGTGCCAGCGTTTAGCCCTAGAGGCCTGCGATGTGCAGGGAGGGGGGGGCCTGGGGGGGGGGGAGCCGTCAGGCTAACAGGGACAGGGATTAGGCTAGTAAAGGAGGAGGGGCCTGCCGGCGCTCGGCTGAATATGGATAGGAACGCGGGGCCTGGGCGAGGGTCTGACTGGGGACAGGGGTTCCGTGCAGGGCCCGGGAATTCCGTTCCTCTCCGGAGAGGAGCGCAGCAGTCTGGGCTGGGGGTACCAGAGCCAGCGGGCGGAGTGCGCGGCGACGAGATGGAGACTCAGGCGCGTGGATGAGGCGCCTGGGAACCAACGGGAGAGGGGGGCGGGGCCGCGCTGGAACCGCCTGTGCCCACCAGCCCCGAAGAACCCCCAGCCTCCTAGGCCTACGTGCTTGGAGTTCCTTGCTGGGCGCCGATCCTGCCGCCTGTCCGCGGTCCTGGAGTCTGGGAGGGAGGAATGATGTCATCGCTGCCGGCTCAGAAGGGATGGAGGAGGGAGGGCGAGGCGGGCGCACGGAGGCCAGGCCTGGGGGAGACCATGCCCGCTGGCCACCGCCCTGGGGACCACCTGACTGGCTGATCCCTCAGCGCCAGTGCAGGAGATGCGAGGGCCTAGCCAGTTGATATGCGGGAAGGGAGAAAAGGGAGTACCCGGACACTGTTCGCTTTTCCTTCTTTCCCCCATAAAGCCAAGGGAGAGCTGGAAGGAGGCAGTGCGGGCGGAAAAACAGAAGGCGTGGATTCCTTGCCTAGTAGAGCTCTCCAAATTCTGAAGCTCTGGGGCTCCTTAAGCCTTCTCTCTGTGTTAGGTCCGGAGGCTTCTGTCTGATAGATGTGCTTTGTGACTTCCTGGACAAGTAACCTCCTCATTCCAGCAACCAAATGGGCCTTGGCAGGGACCCATGACCATCCATCTCTATGCACAGCTTTTGGGAAAAGTTAGAGAATCAGTAGCACCACTAAGCAGGAGCTAAATGACTTTTTTTCCTTCTTTTGTGACTACTTAAACAATTCTAGAAGCCATAACAGTAGCTTTACCGAAGTGTACAATATTAAACTAGGGAGAGAGATGCTGCAGGACTTCTTTCCTAGCCTGATACCATTGCTGGAGGAAAGTTGGTCCCATGAATTTTCAGAAGGACTTTGGCTTGGCTAAGAGAACTTTCCTTTCCAGGCTCTCTTTCCGGCCAACGTGGCTTTCAGACTGGATTGCCCTTCTAGTTCTGAGCATCTACTCAAGAACCAAAGAGGGGGTGGATGAAGGAGGAGAAGGAGAACAACGTGAGAAGAAGGAAGCAATGAGTTGGTTCTTATGTCCCACCTGGGATGCCTGAGGTGGGAGGCAACAGCTGTCTAGGGAAAGGAGGAAAGGAATGGGATCATGGGGTTCTCCCAGTTGTTCTTGGTGCCTTTGTTATTGCCTGATGGCCTGAATAGTGGTATGTCCAGGTAGAGGCCTCAGAGGACTGTGTGGCCCTGGAATAGGAAAAGCGCTTGTGGACAAGGAGACACTTTTCAGAAAAGCTGCAGCTCTCTTCAGACCCTTCCCTTGAAGACTGAAGGAGACTTCTCTGCCAAAGAATACTTCGTTGAAGTTGAATGAGAGCCTTATGGAAATAGCAATACAATCATTCCCCATGTGGGATTTGTAGAATTTCCCCACATTTCTCTGCCTCTTGACCCCTATCCCCAGGTTAAGTCTAGAGGCACCCCAAAATGCCTCTTTAAATGCCCTGTGTATTTGTTGAGACCATCAGAATCTTGGGTGGGGTTCTAAGGCACCTAAGCTTGATGTACCCTATTCCCCGACGCCCTTCATTTAAGGGCCTACGGAGTCAAGATGGTATGCAACAGAGGTAAACGACAGAATAGAGGGCCAAAGTGGCTCTTTGATGTTATTTGGGTATGCCATTCGCACTGGGGGTCCAGACTCAGACTCAGCTGTGACTTAATTCATTTTTTGCCATTATCAAGATCTCTAGAGAGCCTCTCCTTTTCTCTGACCTCAGTTTTCCTGTGTATGAAATTTTAAAAACTATTCCTTAAAGTTTAAACAATAGCTCCCATTCTCTCCTCCAACAAATATCATGGGGACCTGATGCTATTGATTCACCAAAAATTTTTTGAGCATCTTCTGTGTTCCAGATAATGCAGTTAGGTGTTGGGGATACAGTGGCTAGCAATGCAGACACAGATGTGACCCTTCCCTCTTCAGTCTCACAGTTCAGCAGACATTTTCTTTCTTTTGCTCATTCCCTCATTGTGAGCCTCCTCAAGGCAGAGTGGGGGCTGCCTCCTTAAACTGTAAGGGAAACAGGGCAATGCTTGTGTCAGTATCATTGCCCCTTTTGGACCAAGCTATCTGTATAGTGCCATCATCAAATAACTCTCCCTCCACCCATCGTGGGGGTGGGGGAATCCAGAGGTCATTCCTTACAATGTAGCACTCTAGGGGGAGAACTTATTTTTTATTTACTTGAAAAAGAAACTCAAGCTTGAAAAGGAGGTCTAGGGGAGTGGCAGGAGCTGGGAGAGAAGGCGAAGGGAGCAGATCTGGGTGTTTCCAAGGTGCTAATTTAAGCATTAGTTCTCAGCTAGTGGGAGGAAGAGGAAGAGATCCTTGTCCTGTTGCTGCTGCTGTTGCCACAGCTGCATGGAGCGGCTTGTGTGGGGTGGGAGTTTGCCTGAAGGGAATGGCCTCCCTCCTTTCCCCGACGCACCAATGACTTAATTGGCCTGTCTGCATCTCAGCAGCTGAACCAGACCTAGGCCTAGTCCCTAGAGCTCCCCAGGGCCTCTTCCTATTTCCTCATGAAAGAAATGAGATCTCCTCTAGGAGACCAATTCTCTGGGCCCCACTCCTGCCGGGTCTATCTCTGAGATAATCCCAAGTATTTCTGAACACAGACTGTCCCGAAGAAACTGCCAGGAATAGGCAGATTTTGTGTGTCAGCTCTGTGCCCATGCCATACACCTCAACGACCTAGGGAAGCTCCCCGCTGTCGGAGGCTTTCTGTTAACAGTTTGTTTGAGTTTGGGCTATTGTCTGTGTATGCAGCAGGGCTAGGCTAGCTGGCCCAATTGCCTGCGGCTGGACTGGTTGGTACAGCCGCACAGTCTATGTCTTCTCTTCAGCTGCAATTGGAGAGGAAGAGATTTGTTGCAAGAAAAACAAATGGAGCTTTTAAGCACTTAATTGTATCAGGCACAACCCTACCTCCTGTGCATTCACAGACTAAAGGAGACTTAAAGAATGGCATATGGCACTAAGCAGGGTCTCTGCACCAGTGAGAGAATTGCTAGTCTAGGCTCACTGAAACCTGGGTTGTCTATTAATTCATTTGTTTGGTTCATGAGCATTTGTTAATTATCTACTCAGTTCCAGGTATTTTTAAGGATATGGAGGCAAGTGAGCTCTATACAGTGGATTGATAGGGAAAGATGGGCTCAAATGGCTGTAGGGAGATTTTTAAATACATGTCAAGAAGGAGCAGAGATCAATGGAGGGTGTTCCTGAGAAAGAATGACATTTCCCTTGGAAGAAGGTAAGGAAGGCCAAGGTTCCAACCCTTTGATCAAGTGAGCTTGGAAAGGGGTTTCAGACCCTTTCTGCTTCCTGACATGGCTGGAGATGGTCAGGAAATTAATTCAGTGAGTGGGCCACAGCAGCCTCTGAAAGTGGCAGAGAGAACTTTGTAAAGATAGCAAGTAGCCATCGTGGAAAATTGATCTAGATGTATTATATGGTCTGGGTCCTTAAGTTGCCTCTTTGAATTCAGAAGAATACAATTTAAGGGTGAATTCGCCTTAAATTGGTCTGCGTGGCTTATAATCCATCAGTATTTCTCAAGCTCCTGGGGAGCGACAAGCCCTTCTTTCTTCCTGACTTGCAAACTGAGAATCAGATTTGCTCAAGACCTCAGCCCCTCACTACTCATCTTCTCATTCAACGAACACTTGGTAAGAACCTGTTCTTTGCTGGATGCAGTGCTAGGTACAGTCTAGAATAGATTGATACAGGGTGATGGGCACTGTAACAGAAATAAGAACTAGGTCCAGTAGAGTCAAAGCAAAATAGGAAGCGTTCTCATCAAGTGGTCAGGGAAGGCTTCACAGAGTAGACATTGCTGAACTGGCTTTTGAAAGAGGACTAGCAGCTTGGCAGACAGAGGACAGGAGTTCCAGGGAAATGACATAGAAGAAGAGACAAAAGAGTGCATTTGGAATGAAAGAAGGGTTGTAATTAAGGGAATAACATGATTAAATTTGAGTTTAGGGATATCATTCCAGTGGTGAAGGAGGGATCAGAGGAGGTGAAAATGGACATTAGAAAACTAATATGGGGGTAGGTGCAAAAATCCAGGCAAGAGATGATAAAGGACTGCACTAAAGCAGAAGCAGAGAGAGGTAGCATGGGGGACAGATACACAGATGACAATATAGTGGAATAGGCAGCATGTTGTCTATTTGGAGGTTTGGAGGTTGGGTGGAGAGGTAGGAAGTCAAGGATGACTCCCAGGTTTCTGGTATGGACACCAGGGTGGAGGGTGGGACCATCAGCACCACCTAGGAAATTTGGGGACCCATCTACATCTTGGCCTCATTTGCTGCTTACATGGGAGAAGCCTGCTGTTTTCCTTTGCTCTGCTGCTAGAAGCTGAATCCTTGGGATTACGGAGACCCAGGAGTCCTGGTAAACCAAAGGACAAGGTGGCACTCGTCCGACAGCCTCAAAAGAACTGCCTAGAAATATGTTCAGCTGCTAGTGAATCCTTTTCCCTTGCAATCTCTTTTGATGAATGCACGAGAAATCTGTAGCATCAAGGATCCCCAGTGGCCTCTGACCCCCACCTCCACCCCAGCAGCACCTTGATGAAGGAAAAAGAAAATCCTTTGTTGTCTGAGAGAGTTTTATGTTGCAGTTTCTAGCCTGGCCTTTTACCATCAATTGGTTAAACCTATTTCTGACTGACTGAGCTAAGCACTTTCACTGATTTCTTCTAAGAATGAATGTGTGTGTTACTCTATCACCTGGAAGAGTTAGAATAGAAAAGGATATGTGCCTCCTTTCTCTGAGACCAGCCTGAAAAGCTGCATTTGGGGTAGAAGCCCAGCTGCTATCTTCCATGCAAGGTGTGCCAAGGGAGATTTCTGGAGTGAGATCACTCAGAGGTGACTTGGCTTCTCTGAGGCCCCAAGTGTGACCTCTGTAGGCAAGTGCTTCCATGATAGCTGGGGCTCAGGCTGAGTCATTCCCAGCCCCCAGCTGCCTGCTGCCCTTGACTGTCTATAGCCTGGAGTGGACAGAAATGGAAAACAGAGGTTTCTTCCCTCCAACCTGATTAGCTTCAGGGACCCTCTCCCCTCCTTGAAAGGGCAGATGGAACCTTGTATCTAGAGAGGGGACATAGGAAACTCAGCTTCTTGGGCTTACCTGCTGCATGCCTTCCAGCTGACCCTAGGAGAACTGGTAAAGGGAGCCCCAAAAGGGATTAGAAGGAGACAATATGAGGCAGATACCAGACGTGCTGGCTAAAGGAAGCAAGAGGTGTGGTTCAGCAGGCCCTCAAGCCATTGTTTCCTATGGAGACTCCCTGATAGGAATCTGGCCATCTGGGCAGGAGGAAGGAAGGAAGGAGGTAGAGCTGGGGACCAGCTCTGAATCTGGCTCTATTCTGGAGTTCTGAAATTGGCACCTGACCCAAAGGCCTCACTGTGAGGGAGCCAAATGTACTCTTGGGCTGCAGGGAGGGACTCTGGAGTGGAGAAGTCATCGAGGAAGGAGCTGAGAGGGTCTGGCCTGAGAGAGTGGGTGACAATGGTGCCCGCAAGAGTTTCCTCCCAAGGTTTAATTAGTAGGAAGCCAGTCACATAAATATGTACTTGCATTTGTTGTTGCTGTTATTGAAAGATGTCAAATTGAGAATCAAGGTTGTGATTCTTGAGGGTTAACCTGAACTTTTTGTGATGATGGTGATGTGTGTGAGTGTGTGCACAGTTAAGAGGGAACAAACAACCATGAAGGTGCTCTCAGAATGACGATTCTAACCCTGAGAGGTAAGACAAGAGGCCACACCCTGGCAGAAATGAGCCTCGCTACTGTGCCGTCTTGCCTGGTTTTACCAGTTTGGGTCACCAACTCATTGTTGTCATAACCAGAGTCCACCCTTCTATCTATAACACCTGAATGGAGCACTTTAAGATTAATGAGGGAAGCAGATGTGGCTCAATCTTTGGGCTCCCGCCTACCACATGGACGGTCCCTGGTTCAGTTTCTGATGCCTCCTAAAGAAGACAGTGCTCTGGGGCAATGGGCTAGCGGGGCAAGCTGATGCAACAAGAAACACAGGAGGAAAAACAAAAGTGACACAACAAAGCAGGGAATGGAGGTGGCTCAAGTGATTAGGTGCCTCCCCCCCCATATCAGAGATCCCGGGTTTAGTTCCCAGTGCATCTTAAAGAAACAAGGAATACAAACAGACATAGCAAGTGCAAACCATGAGGGGATGGGGAAAAATAAATAAATAAAATAAATCTTAAAAAAAAAAAAAAGATGAGTGAATTAACTAAAACCAAACTGTGGCTTAAGAATCATATACCTTTTGCTATGTAGTTAACTAAAACATAATTAAGGAAGCGGACTTGGGCCAATGGATAGGCGTCTGCCTACCACATGGGAGGTCTGCAGTTCAAACCCCGGGCTTCCTTGACCCGTGTGGAGCTGACCCATGTGCAGTGCTGATGCGCGCAAGGAGTGCCATACCACGCAGGGTGTCCCCACGTAGGGGAGCTCCACGCGCAAGAAGTGCACCCAGTAAGGAGCTGCCCAACATGAAAGAAAGTGCAGCCTGCCCAAGAATGGCGCCGCACACATGGAGAGCTGACACAGCAAGATGATGCAACAACAACAAAAAAGAAAAAACAGATTCCCGGTGCTGCTGATAGGATAGAAGCGATCACAGAAGAACACACAGCAAATGGACACAGAGAGCAGACAACTGGGGGGGATGGGGGAAATTAATAAAAAATAAATCTTAAAACATAATTATATATAAGCTATAAATGATTTATAATGGAGTTCCCATATTAATTTCCCGTTTTATTCTTCCAAAGGAATTGATGAGCCCCTTAGTCAAGCATGGCTTAGACTGGCATTTCTTACAGTATATTTTTAGAAATATTGATCCCTTGAGATACTTTATGTAAAAAAAAAAAAAAAAGGCTCCAGAGACAAATCCTTTGGAAAACACTATATAACTCTATCCTATCACAGGGCCAACTAGCATTTTAGTAGTTCTGAGAAGTCCTGAAGTAAAGGAACCTCTTCAACTTTGCTTAGCTTAGTGTTGCCCAAGCTTATTTAACTGTGGCACCGTTTATCATGTTTATATCTATTACCGTCTTATAGAACCAGTGCGTTTCATGGAATACTCTTTGGGAAACTCTGGCTTAGAAATTAAGTCTCTCTTCTGATCCAGTTTAGATTTATATTCTTCCCAGTTCTTTTGAGCCATTTTTATAGCCCATACCATTTTGCCCCATGCTAGTCGCTAATGGGATGTGGCTGCTTTGTTTTAGGGCCTGAACTTATTGCCATGAATAGAAAGTTTGTAGTGAATTTTGGACAGATATAGAAGCAAATACTAAGTGCCCAGCTTTTCTCATGATATTGCAAAGGAGATTTTGCTTCCCTTCTACCAAAAGCTGCTTGCTTTTTTAAAAATTTTAATAGCTTTACTGAGATGTAATTCACATATCATACAATTCGCCCATTTAGAACTTTGCTTTTAATCCTGATGTGGCTGCACTGTGCTTGTGCCTCAGTTTTCATTCTCTTTTTTACCTATGGGCTATGCTCTGCCCTTCTGTGTTCTGCCAAGCAAGAGAGAAGATAAAGATTCTAGTCCAAATCTTTTGTCAGGAAGAATCCCATCTCAATTGGGATTTAAATTGAAAACTGATCCCCTGATTAGGGGATGCCTCAATACTTCTTCTACAGTACCATTAAATATCCCCACTGGCCAATGCAGCTCAAAAGACGTTCCTGCATAATAATTGTACACCCCTTACTCCATCGGCTACATAAAGTATGGATGATAAGTAGGTTTCAGCCCTTAGGTCAATGCCCATTGAACATAGTAGCTGCCTAGCACATTGTGTTAAGATGGATTCTGTGGCAGAGTGCTGGTTAGGAGAAAGAGTGACATCTTCCATGCAGTTCTAGTGCTCTTGATTGCCATCCTAGCAGCCCTGAATCATTATAGTTATCCTGGCAGGGAATACAGGAAAGGGAGACTCTTGGGAATATTAGCCAACTCAGCAATCTGTTTCACTGAGGAGTTGGAGTCTTATCATATGGCTCCTTAAGAAAGGAATGGGGAAAAATACTGATCTTTCTTACCCCAGTCCTCAACACTTGTTTTTAAAGTGTTTAACTGATATAAAGTTAATAGTCCTTTGGAAAAAGTTAGGCCAGATGAGAGGGAGTAACCTTGACTCTGCTAAGTAAGTAAGAGGGAGAAGAGGCAGATTCAGGAAAGAGTTCATGAATATCACATAAGTGGTTGGCCATACTTAAACTAAAACCATAAGCCTTTGACTGAAAGAGCAAGAGGAAGGAGTGAGCTATGAGAGAAGACTCTTACATCAGCAGTTACTGGAGAGAAAAGGCCCTACAATATTTCACACAGCCTTAGCACTCTTTTTTCCAGGCTAAGCATGCCTTGTTTCCCCCTACCATTTCTCAGGAGATTGGTTTCTAAATTCCCAAGCATCCTGGCTGCCCTAGTAGAGTTTCTTACCCCTGGAACTAGACACAGACCTCTCCATGTCATCTGACCAGCACAGGTTACAATTGGACTGCCACTGCCCATAATATTGATATTGGGCTTCTATTATTGTATTATTGCCAGTTGAGGCTTCATGATCATATTTAAGAGTTGCACCCATTGTTATATGAAACTTGGGACACATCTGAAATAGGGTAGCCCTTTGCCTTAGCAGTGTAAAGTCAAGGCTCAAGACTGGAATCATATTCTGGACTAGGCTGGCTGACTGTACAAGTACAGGGTCTGTTGTGACTAGTGAGGTGGTGATTTCATACTTATTAGAAACTATACCACATGTGTGTGATGTGGCTCTTTTTCTCCAAGTGACAGCTGGCTAAATTCGGTAAGATGGAATTTAAATAAGAATCTAGGTGAAAATGTGATTGGGTAAGCTACGGTAGATCTTCAAAGAGAGCTAGTGCTTGAATGGACTGAAAGCTTATTATGTTATAAGTATGCTATGTGACATAGCTTATGCCCTGTTAGGCTGCAACAATAGAAGTATGGAGTTCAGGTCCTGGAAGGTGATAATCCAACTCTACCCCATACTACACTGGTCAGTGCTATTTGATGTTCTGTATTCTATGCTGATGTCATTGTTCAAGAGAGGGGGGTGATTGAATGATGAAAGGAGTTGAAACCATGTCATTTTAGAACTGTTGGAAGAAATGAGGTTGTTCAACCTATGAAAAAGCAGTCTCAGGGAAAGCATTTTAAGATTTTTCATGGGAAACGGACTTTGGCCCAGTGGTTAGGGCGTCCGTCTACCATATGGGAGGTCCGCGGTTCAAACCCCGGGCCTCCTTGACCCGTGTGGAACTGGCCATGTGCAGTGCTGATGCACGCAAGGAGTGCAGTGCCACGCAAGGGTGTCCCCCGCGTGGGGGAGCCCCACGCGCAAGGAGTGCGCCCGTGAGGAAAAGCCGCCCAGCGTGAAATGAAAGAGCAGCCTGCCGAGGAATGGCGCCGCCCACACTTCCCGTGCCGCTGACGACAACAGAAGCGGACAAAGAAACAAGACGCAGCAAATAGACACCAAGAACAGACAACCAGGGGAGGGGGGGAAATTAAATAAATAAATGGATCTTAAAAAAAAAAAAAAAAAAAGATTTTTCAAATGCCTAAAAGACCGAGGATAGATAGGGAAGGAAAAGAGGTTAGACTTGCCCTCTGTGGCCTCAGAAGGAGGATCCAGGCCTAGTAGGGAGTGTGAACATACCCCTATCTCTGGACTCTATTGGCTCCTGATCCCTATGGTAACAGTTCTTAAACTGGACTGGAGGCCAGGGCACCTGGAAGGCATGTTGTTCTGTACAATTGCCACTTTATCTCCAAAGTAGCAGCTAAGAATGACATTCTAGCAGAAAACATGGCACTCTTTATGAATGTGCAATATAAGCATGTCCCAAAAAATCCACTGTAGACTTTAGTGTAAGCGGTGCTTCCTCACTTTCCTGTTAATATGTATTTGTCAATCTTTCCTATCTTTCAAGGCCTATCACAAAAATGCCATCTTCTTCATGCATCATTTTCTTTCCTTTAATACAATGTGAGTCCTCCGATTAACCTGTCCTTTGATCTTAGTACATTACCTTTGTGTGAAGTTAATGAGTGCGGTTATCTTATTCTTATCTTTTTTTTTTAAAGATTTATTTATTTATTTCTCCCCACCCCCACCCCCACCCTGGTTGTCTGTTCTCTGTGTCTATTTGCTGCGTCTTCTTTGTCCGCTTCTGTTGTCGTCAGCAGCATGGGAATCTGTGTTGCTTTTTGTTGCATCATCTTGTGTCAGCTCTCCGTGTGTGTGGTGCCATTCATGGGCAGGCTACACTTTCTTTCGCGCTGGGCGGCTCTCCTTACGGGGCGCACTCCTTGCGTGGGGCTCCCCTATGCGGGGGACACCCCTGCGTGGCAGGGCACTCCTTGCGCGCATCAGCACTGCGCATGGGCCAGCTCCACACGGGTCAAGGAGGCCCGGGGTTTGAACCATGGACCTTCCATATGGTAGACGGATGCCCTAAACACTGGGCCAAGTCCGCCGCCTTATTCCTATCTTAAATTCCCTTTTAAGATAGATGAAAAGATCTGTTTCAAAAACATCTGAACCAAAAAAAAAAAAAAAACAAAACACAAAACAACAACCCAAAAAACCACACACCTGAACCACTTTGTAAGGTAGATGGAGAAAATCATTGTTGCCCATTTTGGAGATGGGCAAACAGAGTCTCAGAAGAGTAAATAGGGTTGACCGTTACCCAGCTAGAGGTTGGCATGGCCTAGACTAGAACCAAAGTATCTTAACTCCCAGGCCTTTGATATTTCCTTTACAATGGGGGACCTAATTAAGTTCTTCTGCACCAAGTTTAAACTTCTCCCGTGGTTTTCGAGGCATCTACACTCAATTTTTACCCCTCCCATATGTCCATTCTTCTACCATTTATGCCAGCTTTTTTTCTAGTAGGTCCAGCAGGCCCTTTATTTCCTCTTATCTGTTGACATCTTCAGGCCTCAACTCCTCTTAAGAATTCCTTTCCCTTTCCTTTTCTGCCTATTTCACTCCTATTCATTCTTCAGAGGCCAATATAAATCTCCCCTTCTCCATGAAGCCTTCCCTGACTGCTCTGGTGAGCTCTCAACCAATCCCCAAAGCCTCTGTAACCTCTGTCACATAACAATATATACAATGTTCTGATTAGGGGTGTCTGCTGTGTCGTGCTGTAAGCTCCTTGGCAGACAGCTTCCAACCCCAGAGCTTAAAGTCTGGCAAAGAGACTTGCTCTCATGAAACAGAACTGTAGAAGGAAACAGTTGTCCCTTTAAGGGTAAGAGGTTAGGAGGCCATTATAAGGAGGGAAACAGTAGAGATCCAGAGGCAGATGAGTAAGTGAGAATCAGTGAGTGGAGTATGTGGCACATGTTGGGGAATGGTAGGAAATTCAGAGGTTTAGTTGTATCAGGACATTCATTATTTAAAAAATATCATTTGAACATCTGCTATTTGTAAGGCATTGTCCCAGGTAGAGGGAATGAAATGATGAGGAAAACAAACATGGTTCCTGCCTTTATGAGCTGGCAATCCAGTGGGAGAAACAGATATTAAATAAAGTGCATAAACAAAATTACAATTACAAACTGTGATAAACGATATAAAAGACAAGAATAAGGTAACATGAGAGAGAATAATAAAATGACCCACATTAGATTGAGGATGTCAGGTCAGGCACCTCTGAGTAAATGATGTCTGAGCTGAACCCACGGGGTAACAACCTTGAATGCCCTGATAAGGAGTGACTTGCTTCTCACTCCCCAGTGGGGCTGGGTCTCACAGCTGAGTTGATGATCTGAGTCCCTTACACAGTGGCCTTTCTTTACCCCTTCCTTTGCAGCATGAGATTATTTTTCAGGTTGAGATACGTAGGAAGTCATAGGAGAGCTGATCTAGCCCCTCTTCCGTTGGTAACAGAGCCAATGACTTGCTGCCAACTTTGATTTGAGGTTAAAGAAGCTATTAATAGACAGTGGTGATCTTTAATATTTAATTAGCCCAAAAAAACACACAAAAAAACAAGTGTAGCTCTGCTAGCGAAGAGCTCCTTCCCAGGTATCCAAATATGTATGGTGTTAACATATCCTCCTGAAGATGGAATAAGTATCTGGAGCTCTTGGAGGATGGGAAGAATGACAGCCTGTATGTCTTGGCATGGGAGTTTCATGTTCCCCTTACCAACAAAATCTATAGCTAAAGGCCCTTCTGTGTGGGGCTGGCCTGCATCTGGTGGAAAGCCAGCAGTCACTTTGGCATGGAGATTGCAGCAGCTGCTGAGAGGGGCTTCCTCTGGGCCTCTTGTGAATCTCTGAGCTGTTCCCCAAGGATTTCAATTCTCTGCTCTCAACTGGCATGCTGCTTCCAGCCCCAGCTCAGAAGAGAGCATAGACTCAGAGAAAGGCCAAGCAGAGATAATGAAAAGGGAAGGTGGTAAAGACTAATGGTTTGGGAAAGAGGAAGAAGAAATATGTGAAGTCAGGGTGGGAGACAAGTGTGTGTGTGGGGTGATATTCAAGGTAGAAAACGTTGGCATCAAAGGGAACCAGTAAGGAACTAAGGTTTGACTATCCATTAACTTCCCTGTCAACTTCTGATAGAACCTCACATTTCAGATCCTTCATGTGACAGGAGCTGAGATACAGCAGAGGCAATCCCAGGAATCTCCCACGAGAGGAATTGGTTTGCAAATCCTTAAAGGGGCAGGCAGATCAGGGTGAGCTAATAAGAGACACAGGTCTCAAGGGAGGAGTCTGGTAAGAAGTCTGTAGGGTATATCCTAGCTCTCCCACTTTTTTCTTTTTTTTTTTTAAAGATTTATTTTATTTTTCTCCCCCAGTCCTGTTCTGCCCATTGTCTGCTCTCTGTCCATTTGCTGTGAGTTCTTCTGTGTCTGCTTGTATTTTCATTAGGCTGCTCCAGGAACTGATCCTAGGACCTTCCGGAGTGAGAGAAAGTCGCTTACTCTCTTGTGCCACCTCAGTTCGCTGTTCTGCTAAGTCTTCTTTTTTTCTCTCCTCTGTGTCTCTTGTTGCATCACCTTGCTGCAACAGCACTCTGCATCAGCTGGCACTCCTGTGCGGAGTGGCTTTCCCGCGTGGGGCGGCATTCCCACGCATGGCAGTACTCCTGCACGGGGCCACATTCCTGTTTTGGCCGGCACTCCACGTGAGCCAGCTTGCCGTCACCAGGAGGCCCTGGGCATTGAAACCTGGACCTCCAAATGGTAGGCAGGAGCCCAGTTGGTTGAGCCACATCCCTTTCCCTCTATCACTTTTCATTTGACTTCTGGCCAGGCTCTTAGCCTCTTTTAGTCTATCTGTAAAATAAATAAGCTCATGTACATGAAAATGAACTGCAAATTACAATATCATTTCTTGTCTAAAGGTTGATGGTGGTGAAGGGGCTGGTGATTTCCTTTTTCTATCAGTGGCTCCCAAGGGAACTTTTACAGGAAAGGATGGGAAGATGGTTCTTTTTTCTCATCACCAAATAAGAAGAGTCTTTGGCCCCTTTGACAGGGCTCTGGTGAGGCTGGCTTGTTACAGAAGAGCTCTGGGCTCCCCATGGTCCCTTGAGGGGATTCTCATTGAGGTGGCCTGGCTGCAGGAGGCCACACAGGGCAGCTAAGGCCCTGCCTCCACCGTTCCCTGCCCTGGCTCTTGCAGAGTCCTGTTGGCAGAGTGGGGCCTGCCTGGAGAGCCTCACAACTGATGCTGGTAGAGGATGTCCTGTTGCTGTTTCTGCTCCTAAAAGGGCTCAGAGAAACATTTAAAAGATTCCTGTTGTTACTACTCTTCCCACAAGTTAGTGGACTCAAGAAGGAGGCAGTTTCCAGTCTGCTGACTCTCTTCACTAAAAAACAAAACAAAAAAATCATTTAATCATGGAAAATTTCAAACATTCAAAAATAGAGAAAAAGTTAAATGTGTTCATCACCCAATTTCAGCAATGATCAACACAGGGATAATTTTATTTCACCTATGCTCTACTCACTATTCAAATTATTTTGAATAATTCTTTTATCTATATTATTGTAGTATGTTTCTCTAAAAGACATTATTTTTAACATAACCACAATATCACACCCAAAACAGTTAACACCTTAAAAAATCTAGTTTGTTTAAAATCAAACCCACATTTGCATTTGGTTAATATGTCTCTTTTAATGTATAGTTCCTGCTACCACTTTTTCTTTTCTTGCAATTTGTTTGTCAAAAACTCAGTCCTTGTTCTGTAGAGTTTCCCACATTCTATATTTTGTTGATTGCATCTCTGTGGTATTTTTTTAATCCTACTCTTCTGCCACCTGTATATTTGAAAACTGGTAGATTTCAGTGTTTGATCAGATTCAATTTCAATTTTTTGTGAAGAATTCTTCTGAAGTGTGTTGTGTACTTCCTATTTCACCCTATCAGGAGGCACATGATATACAGTTGTCCTTTTATTTCAGGTTAATTAGTGATGTAGTCAGCCTTGTCTCTCCTTCAACCTTTCGCCTAATGTTTTTAGCAGGCATTGATGGTCATTGCCTCAATCCACTTTGTCAATAGAAGTTTTCTTCACTTTTCCACAGCCAAGAACACCTGTTCTCTTCATTTATTCCCCACAAATAACACCTGGTCCCTGAATCTTTGTCTGTCAGGTCTACTTTTTCTACCTCTACCCTTATCCTGCACAGTGGTCTCCTTCCTTATCAAGCTAAGATGGACAGCCCTAGAATGTATTCAGATCGTATCTATCCTGCTTCACTGGAGACCTGTGCTCCTCTAAGGTGAGGGTCCTCACTTGGGGTCTGTTCTCCTAGCACTGAGATAATAGTGTCTGCCCTCATGAAGCTCCTGGGTCTGCTCTCTATGAATTCTGCTAAGGTCAGGCTTGGCCCTTGCTAGGGAGTGGAGGTGGCTCTAGTCTTTTCCTCCTCTAGGAAAAACAGAGTTCAGCAGGGATTGATTTTATTTTTGCCTCCTCAGGGATTTCTGAGCAGTTTTCATAAGTGAGGAGGGTCTTTCTCACTTATTTCTGAGCTTCCTGTCCCAGCCTGGGTCCTGGCAGAGGCCCAAGCATGGTTTCCTGCTTAGCTGGGATGTGGTCCTAGAAAGGTCGGGGGGAGGTGTGGTAGAGGCAGCTCTAGCACTCTTAGGCCCCTTCCTCTTTCCAGCTTGAGCTCAAAATCCTGAGGGCTAGAACCATAGTACCACTTTCTGGTCCTTTAGCATTCCTGTGTGGCCCCAGAATCTTCACTCCTAGATTTTCTTCTCACAGAGAAGAGAGTATAGAGACTGCTTCTGTGTGTGCATGTGCCCCAGTGCAAGCCCCGCGGCCCCTGAGAGCCAGCTAGCCAGAGAGGCACAAAGAAGCTGAGAGGAGCTTCTTGCAAACCTGTACCCATCCCGAGGCCCTGCCTCTGCCCACAGGAGTGCTGCACTTCCACCAACCCAGTCTAATAGCTGTTAGTCTCTTGGCCATTATGTCCAATGCAATAGAGTTTCTGGTGGGGTAGGAGGCCTGAGAAATGAAGGCAGGCTGAAGACCTGGCTATGCTGCAGCCAGAAAACAGGGGTTCTATAGTGACAGTCAATCCCCCAGTATAGGATTTCTGAAGAGAGTCTCACAGCCTGAATGCCCCATCCCCATCCCTCCTTATGTCTAGCTCTTCCTTGGGTCCATGAGGACAGAGAGCCTCATTCTGTTTAGAGGAAGGGCCTGTTGCTGATGACCTCTTTGCTCCACTCTCCTGGGTGGACAGCAGGAATTGTGTGAAGCACTATCCCTTTCATTCTCATGGAAAGGAAATATCAGAAGAAAATTGCCAAAGAGCAAGGATGCCCAGAGTAGTCCCCTTATACTTCAACAGCTTTCTCTCACTCTAACTATAAAGTCTTAAATCCCTAACATGGCCCACAAGGACTTATGTGTCTTGGCTGTTGCCTTCCTCTCCAATTTATCTCATCCCCCATCATTGCATCCATCTTCACTGACTTTTCCTCCAGGGCCTTTGCACATGCTATTCCTTCTGCCTTTTTCCATTGACCCCTACTCATCCTTCAAGTCTTAGCTCAGCTATACTTCATCACAAACAGCTTCCCTTAAACTCTATACTTGGTCAATGTCCTCTCTATTGTACTTTCACATTTATAATTTTATATATGTGTATATGATTAATTCTATTAACATGGATCCAATTGAAGGCTAACTTTCATGAAGATAGGGATCATATTTGTTTTTCATTCCCAGGATGTCTCCTGTACCTTGCAAGATGCTTTACACATGGTAAACATTCACTAGATAACTATTGAATGAATGAGTGAATGAATGAATGGATTAATTAATTAATGGATTCAAGTCAATTCAATCTTCTCATCTCCTTAACTTGGTAGTTCTGGTCATATCTGTTGCTATCATATTCTACCATGCACTCTGCAGATGGGTGTCCTGCTGCTATGTATCTGCCAACAAACATAACCTTTCATTTAATCCTCCCAACACTATGAAGAAGGTAAATCCTTAATCTACAATGGAGGAAAGTGAGACCCAAAGTCATGCAGCTAATAAATGGCCAAACCATGTTTCAAGCCCAGGAGTGTGGAGCCAAAGCCCATGCTTTTAACCATAACCCTACACTGCCCCCTTTTGGCAGCTTGGAGAGTTGTCACTGGGCTCAGCCTTCTCCACTAGGCCTTGATTAACTTAAATTGTAAGTCATTATGTTTTGGAACCTAAAGCCTCAAGAAGTCATGATCCAGTTCCAGCCATCCCGCTTCGGGACTGGGTTGTGGAAGGATACAGGGAATCTGGGCTCCCCAGTGTCCCAGGATGCATGTCTCAGGGTATATCGCCCCATCTGCTTTCCATATGCCCTTTAAGCCTCCGGGGCTTAAAGTAGTGTCCTGTTTTAAAGAGCAGAAGGGCCAGCTGTTGAAATGGCCTGATCAGCAGTATCCTGGGGAGTAAGCATGGCCTGATTAAGATCCTAGGAAAGTTAAAAGTTAATTGAGAGGAAGAGAATAGTGTTTGTTTCTGTGATTTAGTCACTAAAGATAGAGCACTGGAAATTGGCTTCAAGGCTTTCCAAGGAAGCTTAGACTCAGTAAGAGGGCAATTCTTTTGCTGTTAATTAGTAAAGCTCAAGTTAGATAGTAACCCAAGTTCCTTTTGGTGACCAGGGAAACTGGGACTGATGAATACTTTAGACTAGGCGGAAACAAAGTAAATAAGGAGAAAGGAACATAAAAACAGCTACTACACTGCCATGACAGATAGCCCTTCTTTGGACCTGGTGTTTCTGCGTGATGGAATTGGACTCAGAGGGGATCTCTTTTCACAAGACTTGCATGCTACTTTATTGGAATTGTAGTCGGTGCTGGGTTTAAGATATATGTAGGGGATTTGAATCTCTGGACTGATAATATGACACCCAGGCCCAGAGCCTCAACAGACTTCAGCTCCTACACTTTGATTTATTGGACTTACTCCACTCAGCTAACATGGAGTTGAAGAAGGTCAACCACCACAACATGGAGCCTAGAGTGTCTACAACTGGAAGCGGGAGGAGTGCATCCAGTACCCATATGGAATCTAAGCCCTCACTTGACATAGATGTGCAATGGACACAACCAATCCAATGTCCACAGAGAAAATGTGGAATGGGTGTGGGAACGGTAGCCATGGTGGCTGCTGGGTGTGGGGAACGGGAGGAAGAGATGAGATGTGGAGGCGTTTCACGGACAATTACGGGACATTATAGATCCCCCCAGGGCCCACTGGATGGAACGTGAGAGAGTCTGGGCTATGATGTGGACCATTGACTATGGGGTGCAGTGATGCTCAGAGATGAACTTACCAGGTGCAATGGATGTGTCATGATGATGGGAGAGAGTGTTGCTGTGGGGGGAGTGGGGGGCGGGGGCGGTGGGGTTGAATGGGACCTCATATTTTTCATAATGTAATTAAAAAGAATAAATAAATAATTAAAAAAATAAAATAAAAAGCTTAAAAAAAAAACCAAACAGCTACTAGTTTGTTGTATGTGTCAAGCATGCTGTAAGACATTTTACATGCATTATTTTATTTAATAATAATGACCCTGCAAAGTAAGTAGTATTATGCCCATGGAGAGGAAAGGGACATTGACAGGTAAACTTACCAAAGATTATACAACCAGTCAGTGTTAGAACTAATCCAAGTCATTCTGACTTCAAAACTGGAGTTTCTGAGAGCAGAGGTGGCTCAAACCATTGGGTACCTCCCTCCCATGTGGGAGGTCCCAGGTTTGGTTCCTGGTGGCTCCTAAAAAGATGAGCAGACAGTGAGCACAAAACATTAGGGGGGAGGGAGTAAATAAATAAAATAAATCTTAAAAAAAGAATGGAGTTCCCCCACACCCAACTGGTGAGAGTATATACTGTCATAGCCTCTCTGCAGAGACAATTGGCAACATATTTCAAAATATAATGTGTATGTGCCCATTGACCTCCTCAGCAACTCCTTCTATGAGTTTGTTAAGCAAACGAAATAGTAGACAAATGTATAAAGACTTTTTACAAGGCAGTTTGTTGCAACATTGTTTGTAATAGTGACAAGAAATTGAGCAACTTAAAACTCCATCAGTGGGGACTGATTAAATAAATTATGCTTTGTCTATCATGCAGCATACATATAGGCAGGCTTTCAAAAAGAGGTAAGAGCTAATATTGATTGACATAAAAAGGTGATTATAATATATTGAGAAGTCATAAAAGCAGATTTTTATATAGTATCGTGGAGTATGAATAATCTGATTCCATCATGTTTAAATTTATATATATGAATATACATTTTAAAAGTCTAGAAGTATGGAAGCGGATTTGGCTCAACTGATAGAGCGTCCACCTACTATATGGGAGGTCCAGGGGTCAAACTCAGGGCCTCCTGACCCATGTGGTGAGCTGGCCCACACACAGTGCTGATGTGTGCAAGGAGTGCCGTGCCACTCAGGGGTATCCCCTGCATTGGGGAGCCCCACGTGCAAGGAGTACACCCCTCAAGGCGAGCTGCCCTGCGCAAAAAAAAGCACAGCCTGCCCAGGAGTGGCTCCACACACATGGAGAGCTGACGCAGCACGATGATTCAACAAAAAGAGACACAGATTCCCAGTGCTGCTGACAAGAATACAAGCAGACACAGAAGAACGCACAACGAAAGGACACAGAGAGCAGACAATGGGGTTGGGGAAGAAGGGGAGAGAAATACATTTTTTTTTAAATCTAAAAAATAAATAGAAGTCTAGAAGTATACAATAAACTAGTAACAGTTCTAAGCTATAGGAGGACTTCCATATTTTTTATTCACGTCTCTTATCATCTGAATTTGTTATGACTAACCAGTATTGCCTTTTTTTCTTATAAGTTTTTTTTTCCTTTTTGGGAAACAGATGGTCAAAAATTATCCTCTTTCTACTGTGTCAGGTCTATCCAGGAAATATAGCCCTTGCCTCATAATTCCCATATTTTGGAATCAGGTATGCACACCTGATTGCAATGTTGTGAGGTGAATTGAGTATGAAAATGCTGCCAGATACTTATATATGAGCTTTCTTGCCAATCCTGTTCCTCAGGATGAGTTGGAGGAAAAGGAGACAAGTTAGGGATATGAGTGGGTTACCCCTACAGTGACCTGAAGCAGAATTTTGGCTGAGTGAATGTTAAAAGAAAAAGGAAAAGACAAAGACAGATGTTAGTTGTGTTGAAGATAGTGCTACCATAGGCTCCTGAATGGCTTGCCAGGAGGATTAAGGGGAAAGAGGTAGATCAAATGACCCCCATGCAGGTCAAAAGGACATAGAAACCAAACAGAAAAAGCTCCCAATGGCCAAAGCAGAACAATATAAGCAAAACAACAAAACAACAAAACTAAAATTAAGTAGTTTTGGCTTATAACCACAAAATAAAATAAATATCATGAATCCCACTGATATAAATAAATGACTGATTGAATGAATGAATGAGGAAGAAGGGACAAACCCTCCTTTCAAAAGAATTCCAATTTTTTATTTACTAAAGTTTTTATATTTGTTAAATTTTTATAGGAAGAATGAGGGAAATAGAAAATCACCATTAGAATATCATAATAATAATTGCTGCAGGTAAGATCCACAGATGAATGCTAAGATTAGTGGGTGAAACTTAAAGGAGAAACAAAATATTTGCATAGCATATAAGAATCTCCCCTAAAATATGTACTAATTACTTTGGCAGCTTTAACATATGTCCACAATTCTTTGATGCTCCTCTCTCTAGGAGGTGGAACATAATTACCCTCCCCTTGAGTGTGGGCTGGACTTAATGACTCACTGCTGATGAATAGAGTATGACAAGAGAAGAATAAGAACTTTGTACTTGAGAAACCAGGCAAATACCACCTTAATTGTTTGAGGTTAACCTCAGTAATAAGTCTTATTGATATCATACCCTAATATAATGTGCTTTAGAAGGACATGGCACCTATGTTCTTCCCAAAAATCTATAATCTCAGTCTAATTGTGAGAAAACACCAGGCACACCCATATTGGAAGGATAGTCTACAAAATACCTACCTAGTAGTTTTCAAAAGCTAAGGCCATGAAAGTCAAAGAGAGATTCAGAAACTCAGGAGACTAAGGGAACATGTCAACTAAATGCAATGTGGATCCTGGAACAGAAGAGATTTTAATGGAAAAAACTGAAGAAATTTGCATAGAACCTGTAGTTTAGGTAATAGTATTGTATCAGTATTAATGTCTCAGTTTTGATACGTATACCATGGTTATATAAGATCTTAACATTAGGGAAAACTGGATGAAGGGTATAAAAGAATGCTCTGGACTATCTTTGTAACTTCTGTAAATCTAAAATTATTTCAAAATAAAAGTTTTTTAAAAATGGCCACCCATTTTTTTTAAGCTTATTTAGTCATAAAGTGGTTGTGCCACTAACAATAAAAGAAAGAAGTAGTCTTGGGGAAAGGTTCATTGGAAGTAGTAGGCAGTTAGAAATGTGGGCCTGGAGCTTCAGAGAGAGGTCCGAGCTAAAGATAGAGACTTGGGAGTAAAACCCAGAGAGATATTAGTTGAAATTACAGGTTTATATGGAATTCCAGGAGAGCGCATGTAGAAAGAGAACTGGGAAGAACACCTATGTCTAGAAGCAAGGGACAATAGATTTTCCAGAAACATATAGCCAGCCCTGACTAATTATACCAAGAGATTACGGAAGATGGAAACTAGTAAAAGGTTAGTGGATTTTAACTAGGAGCTCAATGCTGACCTCAGACAGAGCAGTGTTAATAGAATAGGTAAGGAGTGGTAGATCTAGAAATCAAATAGTCAGGACTCACATAATAAGGAAACTAGCTTGCCCAAGCTCAGCAGATGAGCGTGTGTGGGTACCAGGGGGAAGGAATTCCTGGAAGAGAAATGGGATGTTCACAGGCAGAGGGGCAGGAAATGATGGCTGGAGCAAGTGGGCCAAAGGGTGGAGATCCAAAGCTCAAGAAGAGGAGAAGAAGCTTGGCCAAAAGGAAGCTCCCTGACATCTGCTAGATATGGCTGCAGAACGTCTCGGGCTGAAAGCTGGAAATCCTAGATCAAGGCCTGCTTTTTGCCTTACTGAGACAGGAGGCTAGTCTCTTATTCAAGTCCCAGCTCATCCATCATTGTGGAATGGAAGTTAGGGACAGAGAAGGAATGAATAAGGATAAACTTACTCATGTTCTCTGAGATGCAGAACAGTGTTTTAAAAAGATACTTAACAGTTTGTACAGAATGATCTCTTCTGGGTGCATGTTATAAATGTTACCATTTATTGACTGCTTACAATGTGTCAGGGATTACAGTAAGTACTTTATATACATTAGCTCATTTAATCCTCCCAACATCCCTATGAGACAGATGCTATTATTTTCCTTATGTTAAAGATTAAAACAAGCAAACAAAAAAAAAAAAACCACACAAACAACTGAGGCCCAGAGAGGTTAGTAACTTAATCAAGATCACCCAGATAAGTAAATAGCAAAGATAGTACTCCTAAACCCATACTTTTAACCACTGCACTATACTGCCTCTTACCAACATTCACACATGCATGTGCACATGCACGTATATACAAGGACCCAAGCTTGGTGTCAGGAGGATAACATTGGCTGTCTCTGGATAGCAGGATTAAGAGAATTTTTTTTTCTTCCTTGGTGCTATATTTAGGACTTTTTACAGTGACTACGTATACTCTTGAAATCAGAAAAAAAAATATTAAGTTTCAAGCTTTAGCGCTCTTTGCCAAACTTCTGAAATGTATATTATGGGAACAAAGCAGGTACATTCTGCTCAAGAACAGACAAAGGAGACTACCTCCTCTGCAGCAGTACAGGCTCTGCAGGGATAGGATGGAGAATCTGGCATGAGATGTGTGTGCACATGTGTGTGTGTGTGTATATGTGTGCCTGCTCTTGTGAAATGGCTTTTGAGATGAGGGAAGGAGTAGCTGAGCTCTCTGAGGAAGTACCTCATGGAGAACTCCTTCTCTCCCGAATGGCTACCTTGTCCCTGAGCCAGGCCTGCTTTGTCCTGAGTTTCCAGAGCGGCTGGGAGATATTTGTGTGTGTGTGGTTTTTTTTTTTTTTTTTTTGTTATCTTTTGTCCTTTTGTTTATTTTTTGTTTTTGTTTTTTGTTTTCTTTTTTCTTTCCTTTTTTGTTCGTTTTTTTCCTTTTATTTATTTAGTTAGTTAGTTTTATTTTGTGAGTATAGAGAGATTTTTTTCTCGCACCCCAAAATCCTCAACCACATCCCTTGTTGAAAATCTGGCCACAGAGTCAGGCTGCTGGCCTGAAGCCCAGGGTACAGCCATAGAGCGTGATTGGAGTCATGCGGGAGCTACTTGAAGCCACACAGGCCATGGGTGCAAGCAGGCAGTTTGTATCAGTGATAGGCAGAGATGAGCCAGTGGCATTTAGGTCTGCCTTAGCTAGCAGGTGGGGCTCTTGTCCAGGGCTCCCGAGGTCTTTAGAGTTAGTTCAGGACCCTGGATAGCTCCTAGAGGAGCGTTGTTCCTGCCAAGGTGGCAAGACATGGGTGTCTGAGTCCTTAAAGCCCTGTGCTTTCTTAATTTTGAATAGGCTTTTTGTCTTAGTTGTGAAAGGGATCTGGCCTCTTCTCTCTCTAGAATTTGCCCTATAAAGCCAGGTACTTCCTACTTTCTTTCTCCTCTCCAGCTCCTGTCTTACGCCCCCCCCCCCCCCCCCCCAGATCTAGCCTGGCTGAACTTTCTGTTGAGGTCCCACCACTCTTAAGGTGAAGCAAACTTGTAAAACTACTGACCTGTCCCTGGCTAGGGCCTGACACCCTAATATCTTAAGACCATAGGACTGTGGGATAAGAGTCTAGTGGAACAGGGAGTGTTAAAGGGCCCTTTTGTCTTTAATCCCTTTGCACTCCCCTGTTTATCTGGGGAACGACACATGAAGGAGGAGAAACTAAGGAGAGGCACTGAGAAGTTCTCCAGGGCTGAAACAAGAGCCTTTCATGAGCCTTCTGCTTGGCAGTGGGAGTATCCTTAATTTAAAGGTGTCTGTTTTTTAAAGAGGAAGGGCATGACACAAGGTGGTAGCGGCAGAGCATGTGTAGCAATTAGAAGCAAAAATGGAACTAATGAATCTAGGGGCTCACAGCTGTCACCCCCACTCTAGTATTGCATGTGACCCCCAGAGGCCACAGGCAGCAGGCAGAGGAGAGCTAAATTAACACTGTAGATGGGGTTTCCTCCCCAATTCCCCCAATTCATGTAGAGGAGGGGTATGTGTGAGGGATCTGGAAGGGCAGAGAAATCAAAATCAACTACTAGGGATTGGATTTTCTAGTCAAAAGTTCCTCCTCTACCTCCAGATTTCTTTCATGGCTAAATGAATCAGAGCTAGCAAATGAGGTTACAGTGCTCTCACTCATGAGTGAGGAGGAAGGTGAGTCTGCTTGGATTAAGGCTGAGTGAAGCACTCATGATCTCCCTCCTCCCAACCAGCCCTGCTCAGGGTGGGCAGGGTGACTTGTGCAAGTCCCTACTCCTTTAGAGACCTTGTTCTCTTCACCACTCATAGGCCCTGGGGCTCTTTCTTGAAGTTGCTACCTAAGCCCCAAAGCCTATTGCATACCTTATATCTTAAAGAATTTCCTGGCCAAAAAAATGGGGTCTAAAGCAGGACTGAAACTACCAGAGAACAGTTGTATCATCAGAAAGAGTTGCAACAGTCTCCCTTTCATAGTGCCAGTGAGTCCTAATGGAAAGGGCAGGGAGAAAAGAATATTTGATGTTAGCTGAGCCATGAGTTGACCTGGCAGAGATGGTTCAGAAGGACTAGGATGCCTCCAGTCCACCCCAAGGAGTGTAGCTGGATAGCGTTACTGGAGATGGGAGCATTGACAATGTGGTATCCAATTTCTGGGTGAAAAGAGGATCAGAGAATCTGGATCCAGACCACCCCTCAGCCTGGCCCCAACCTTGCTTGCCTTTGAAAACAGCATGTTCCAACTTCCAGGAGAGGCCCTTACTGTGGGAGTAAGCACAGGCTCTTTAGACCCACAGGGAAGTCTGGAGAAGAAATGCGAACAGATGAAGACTCTGCCAGATCCCAAAAGGGTTGTTTTTGTTGGTTTTTTTTTTAAGTGGAACAGACCTAACCTCCACCAGAGCTTGCTCTCAGCCTATTCTCTCAGAATGCCCCATGTTTGCCTCCTCATAGTGGATACTCTGTAGTCATTGTTTTATTTAGGAGTCTCGATTATGTGACCACAAACTTTACTAAATTGAATACAATCCTGAGCATTCAGAAAGAGAAACAGTTCAGGGCTCAGGGGAGGGAGGGAGCAGCTGGCTGGAAAGAAGGGCCCATGAATTCTAATCCCAGGGCTGCCATCTGGGATAACTCATTTACTCTGTGCTGGAGGCTCTTTCTGGGATCTCAGGGCCTGAATAAAAACAGACCTGGGAGCTCAGAGAGTGAAGTGACCTGTCTAGACTCGAAATCAACGCCATTCCCAGGCAGAACTGGAATCCATGGGCCCTATCTCCAGTCCAAAGTAGCATTCACTGCTCAGGGAATAGTGAACAGTGATGGCATATTCCTTTGCCATCTCCTTGCCCTTATGTCTGAACTCCCAAGAGTTCCCCTGTCTTTGACAAAGCTCGCTGCTTGGTAAACATGTTTGCAAATCCCAGGTTGTCAGAAAGCTCTTTGAACTGACAGAGGACCAGAGCAGGCACACCCCTATGCCCTCTAAAGGGTTTTCTGATTGTTTGGATTCCAGGCTGGCTGCCCACCCCTCCAAAACCAAAAATCTGAATTGAGCCATAATCGTTTGATGCTGGGAGTATATATCTGAAATCAAATAGCAGAGCCTGGCTCTTGAATCACAAACAAGGCTGTGTCTGCTTAGCTTGTGGTCAGTTGTGGTCAGACTAGAATTCTAGTCCCAGGAATTCAACTGCTGCTCTTGCCATGGCTCTTAAGTGCTGTTTTAACAAGGCCAAATCTTCAGGTGAATGAGTAAGTGAGTGAGGGTTTGGGGACTCCTGCTTTGGCTCTTCTCCATAACTTCCTGGACAGTGACCTGCAGCTCTTGGCCATAGATGAAGTAATTCAGCAAAGGGCCCACAATGTACTTCTGTCTGGGACACTGTTAGATGAGCCCTGAATAGCCTGGTGGGCCACTGGCCTTTTGCCACTTCCCTGTTACAGAAAGATCCTTGCTGTGGCTTCAAATCAAGTAGAATCTGGTTTGCGTTTCTGTTTGTCCATTATCAGATTACAGCCCTTCATTCACCATGCTTGGCACCATGCTAGACTCTGGGATGACACAGTGGAGACAGGCATGGTCCCTGCCTTCACGAATATTTATTAAACAAAGAAATTATACAAATAATCATTTAGTTAACATTTGATAAGTGCATTAAAGAAATGTAAGGGTGGTGTTGATGTGCTATGAGAGTACACCTATAGAGGGACCTAACCTAGCCTGCTCTTCATGGAAGGCTTCTTTTTAAGAGGTATGTTAGCTGAAGCCTGAAAAATGAGTAAGTTGTAGCCTGAAGGGAAACATGATGTGGGAAGAATCTTGGTGTCCCATCAGGAACAAAAAAGACCAGTGAAGTAAAATGTAGTTAGCCAGGAGAAGAGTGAGGCTGGGGAGATGGAAGGGAGGGAGGGCAAGCAACTGCTCCTTTGCCACCATCCTTTGCCTAGTCTGTAATACTCCTTTCAAAAAAGGACCCACCCACACTGCCATGGCATTCTCCCAAGAGGTTGGTGTCCTGTTCTACCTCCTTAGAACAGGGACCCTCACAGGAACGCTGGGGGAGAGGCACTTCTAGTCCTAGCTTGAGCTTCATTCAAATGGACTGGCTCTTGCCTGGCAGTGCAGCTCAGAATAAGGAGAAAGGAGGAGACAAGAAAAGCTATGCACTTACAAATTTCCTACAAATCCCCTTTGTATGTTTTTATATTGCTTTGAACTGTTTATTAATACATGACAGAAGCCATTTCCCTATTTAGATGGTTCTGCTGGGAATTCCACACCACCACCCCCCTCCTGAGGTAGATAAAAAACATCAGCTTTCAAGATTTTATACTTGAATTTCAGAAACTAAATTACATTACTACGTCCGGTGAGACGGCGCCATTGCCTGTTCCTATCTGTGTGCTCCAGGCACCACGAGGCTGATAACATCAGCATGTCGAAGCAGCTTGGTCTAGACAATTTGCAGCTGGCTGGGGCTAGCTTAGAGGGTGGGGGGCAAAATTTTCTCAGAATCCACAGCAGCCCAGGGTTAACTGTAGACTGGGATTCAGGATATTCAGGTTCTCTCCCTAGTCTATCTTTCTCTTGTCTATAAAGAGAATCTGCCTTTCTCCCAACCTAGAACAAGGAATTGAAAATGACTCCTAAACATCAGAATAGGATACAATCACCAAAGATACAATGTACAGGAGGTTTCCAGTGGAGCAAAAGATAGAGGTGGGTGGGGAGAAGAGTGGAAGTCTAACCTTAACCATAGTATGAAAAAGGTAGGTTACCACTGCCTGTGAAATTAGGAGTCCATATAAAAGCCAAAATACTCCTGGAAATGGCTATTCTGTGCTTCCCCTTGTGGCGGAGATGTGACAACCTTGTAACCCTCTGACAGTCACAAAGTTATGGAGTGGTTGAAGAGGAAGCATTGTTCCCCTGCCAGGAAACAGGAACTTTTGGAGCTTTGTTTTTAATTGTAACCAAGATTTAACTCTACAAAACAGGTATTCCTTTCAAAGCAAAAATTTTTCAGAGCTTATTTGGTTCTTTTAAATGCATCAAATAGCATAAAACATTTATTCAACAACATTCACAGACATTCCCTGACCATCTTCACTCTTGAGCTGGGTCCTGAACCTACAGGGGCTTCAGGTCAAACTCTGGACCTGGTAGATGGGAGCCCAATTGCTTGAGCCACATCTGCTTCCCATGAATATTAATTTTTTTAACATGTGGAGATCTCACCAATGTTTGATTTTTGGGATGAGAAAAAGGAAAGAATAGGAGACTGCTCTGGCCTGAGAGCTGAAATTTAGAGCTGAAAATTGTCTTTGTGAGCAAACATAGTGCCTGCCAAGGATAATAAGGGCTAGAGACTTAGTATAGACTGAAAAGGAGAGGATGAGCATGGGGCAAAAAACCACAGAGGGGAGAAACTATTTGATATAAGCCTGCCAAGTCCATTGCCTATTAGAAACAAGTAGCTTTGGGAAGAAGATGTGTCTCAAGCAGTTGGGTGCCTGCCTACCACACGGGAAGTCCTCAGTTCAGTTCCCAGTGTCTCCTAAAGAAGATGCGGAAAACAGTGAGCAGATGCGATGGACTGGTGCAGCAAGCTGATGCAACAAGATGACACAATGAGATGAAGCAATGAGGAGACACAATGAGGCAACACAATGAGAGACACAGCAAGCAGGAAGCGGAGGTGGCTCAAGCAATTGGGCACTTCCCTCCCACATGGGAGGTCCCAGTTTCAGTTCCTGGTGCCTCCTAAAAAGAAGACAAGCAGACACAAAGAGCACCCAACGAACAGACAGAGAGCAGACAGCAAGCACGAACAATGGGGAGGTGGGTGAGAGAGAAAAGAAAAAAGAAGAAACAAGGCACTTCTTTATTCTTTGAGACCAGAGTAAGGGATCAAAGATGGTAGCTCTGGGAAATATCCCATAGACTCTGCCAGACTATTACTTTGCTCCCCTGGAAAAACAAAGAGCCCAAAAGGCTCATGGATCAGTGCAGGCCATGCTTAGTCCCTTAAGTAACTGAGGCTTACCAAAAATTCTCGAGTGAGATTTGGGGCCAAGATCCAGGTGTGGATCCACAAATCAGACTGGCCCAGCCAAATGACAGTACATATTAGCCTTTCTCCTACTTCAGCCTCCTACAGCATGCTTTGTGGGACCAGTCTCTAGGACTCTCCAACCAAATGTTCCCTATCGATTCCTGGACAGTATCTCTCCTCAATGTCTGTGCCTCCCTCTTTACCTTGGGGAACTGGAATCTGCATCCTGGAAGGAAATGGAAAGATCTTCTGGACCATGCTCCCCAAAGCTCTTCCTAAAGCATCTGGTTCCCTTCTTCCTAAGGGGTGCACCCCAGGTGGAAGTCCCCGAGACACCCAACCCCAAAGTTCTAGCTTTACTAGCTCTCCCGATTTTAGAATCCTTTCCCATCTCTTCTGAAGCTTCACCCCCAGGGTCGTCAGCTGAACCTGAATTTAGAAAGAGGAGAAGGGACTACATCGTCTCCACTGTCCACTCTCACACCCTCTTCTTCTGCCTTAGGCCCCGCAGGTCAATCTGTTTTTAAAAAGCTTCACACCTTCCCCCCTTTCTCCATTAAGTAAGATGGTCTTTTCATAAAGAGGTTGAAATGTGAGGGGGCATAATAGGGGGCTCAAATACCTTGTAAGTCACAAGACTGTGTAGGCCAAGACTTGTGTTTCTAGCTAATGGAAGGGTAAGACAGAAGCCTCCCCAACATCTGGCTCAGGGGATGAGCTTAAGGGTGGGGGGCTAGGGTCTGGGGCTAGGCTAAGCCAGGCCTCCCAGAAGGAACCAAGGCATGTCAGTTTCTGGCTCTGGCTTCTATATGCTGGGTCATGAGGTTTCCCCCAAGTTACAGCTTTTACAGTGGGGTCTCTGAGTTGAGATATTTGCCCTCCTATCTCTCAAATGTAGGGTTTGTTGTTGTTGTTTTTAGAAGGTACTGGGAATTGAACCCAGGGGTTCATACATGGGAAGCAGGCACTCAACCACTGAGCTACATCCACTCCCCAGTGAGAGTTGGTTTTTTCATTTGTTTGCCTTCAGGAGGTCTGGGATCAAACCTGGGACCTTATACATGGAAAGCAGGCATTTAACCACTTGAGCTATATCTGCCTCCCAAATGCAGGCTTTTGGTCACAGGGTTTCCAGATTACTGGGAATGGGAATGAATTGCAGAGCATCAACCTCAGACAAATACACTCCTGACCAGGATTTTAAATCTTTAAAAACAACTCACTGGTCTGTTGTTTCCCCATTTCAAAAATGAATCCAGGGGAAGCAGATGTGGCTCAAGCGATAAGACCTCTGCCTACCATCTGGGAGGACCTGCGTTTGATTCCTGGGGCCTCCTGGTGAAAAAGAAGAGAAGGCGTGCCTGTGCGGCGAGCCAGTGCCCATGTGGTGAGCTGGGTGCCCACAAGGTGAGCCGAGTGCTCATGTAGGTACCTGCATGACGAGTCAAGTGCCCACGTGGTGAGCCAAATGCCCACGCAAGTGCCTGCATGGTGAGCCAAGTGCCCACATGAGTGCCTGTGCGGCAAGCCAGTGCCCACTCAGTAAGTCAGTGCCTGTACAGCAAGCCGAGTGCCTGAATGAGTGCCCGTGTGGCGAGCCTTGCCTGCATGGTAAGCCAAGTGCCCACGTGAGTGCCAGTGTGGTGAGCCAGTGCCCACGTGGTGAGCCAAGTGCTTGTGCAGTGAGCCAGTGCCCGTGCAAGTGAGTCACACAGCAAGATGATGATGCAACAAAAGAGGAACAAAGGAGAGAGCCAAGGTGAATCACAGCAGAGACCAGAAACTGAGGTGGCGCAATTGACAGGGAACTTCTCTCCATATCAGAGGTCCCCAGGATCAAATCCTGTTGAATCTTAGAGGAGAAAGACGAGAAGAGAAGACAAAAAGAGAAATATATACAGAAGACCACACAGCAAATGGACACAGACAGCAAAAATAGGTGGGGGCAGGGTAAAAAAAGAGAATCCAGGGAAGAGGATGTGACTCAAGTGATTAGGTTTCTGCCTACCATATGGGAGGACCCTGGTTTGATTCCTGGGGTCTCCTGGTAAAAAAAAAAAAAGAAAGAAAGAAAGAAAGCATGCCTGCACGGTAAGCCAGTGCCCGCAGCAAGTCAAGTGCCTACGCAGCGAGCTGAGTGCCCACGTGGTGAGCCAAGTGCCCACTCAGCTAGCCAGTGCCCATGCAAGTGAGTCACACAGCAAGAGAGACAAAGAGGAGAGTTAAGGCTAGGAGCAACAGAAACCAGGAACTGAGGTGGTGCAAGTGACAGGGAACATCTTTCCATATCAGAGGTCCCCAGGATCGAATCCTGGTTGTAGCAGTTTGATATAGTTATGAATTCCAAAAATAGATATTGTATTATATTTGTAATCTGGTCTGTTACTGGGCATGAATTGTGATTAGGGCTTTGATTGAGCCATGTCATTAAGGTGTTGTGTCCCCACCCACCAAGGGGTAAAAGACAAGGCAAAGGACAGTGTTGACGCTATTTCTCTCCCCTTCCTCGCCCCCCACCCCGTTGTCTGCTCTCTTGTGTCCATTTACTGTGTGTTCTGTGTCCACTTGCATTCTTAGCAGCACCGGGAATCTGTGTCTCTTTTTGTTGTGTCATCTTGCTACGTCAGCTCTCCATGTGTGTGGCGCTACTCCTGGGCAGGGTATGCTTTTTTTCACGTGGGGTGGTTCTCCTTGCGGGGTGTACTCCTTGTGCATGGGGCTCCCCTACGTGGGGGACACCCTTGCATGGCATGGCACTCCTTGCATGCAGCAGCACTGTGCATGGGCCAGCTCACCACATGGGCCAGGAGGCCCTGGATTCAAACCCTGGACCTCCTATATGGTAGGTGGACGCTATCAGTTGAGCCATATCTGTTTCCCAGTGTTGGAGCTTTTGATGCAAGGGTTTTTTGATGTTGGTGTTTTGATGTTGGAATTTGATGCTGAAGCCTTAAGCTGGAGCCCTGGGAAGTAAGCTCACAGAGGAAAGAGAAGCCAGCCCCAGGAAGAGAGGAACCCTGAGCCCAGGAAGAAGTAAGCGCTGGGAAGACAGGAACCTTGAACCCAGAGAGAAGGAAGACTCTGGAAGGGAGAAACCCAGGAAGCCTGAACCCTCACAGCCTTTGGCAGCTTTCTTGTTCCATCCCATGAAAATAGACTTTGGTGAGGGAAGTAACTTATGCTTTATGGCCTGGTATCTGTAAGCTCCTACCCCAAATAAAGACCCTTGATAAAAACCAACCAATTTCTGGTATTTTGTATCAGCACCCCTTACTGGTGAATCCTAGAGGAGAAAAACAAGAAGGGAAGACAAAAGAGAAATAGATACAGAGGATTGCACACTGACTGGACACAGACAGCAAAAATAGCAGGGTGGGGAGGGGAAAAAAAAAATGAATCCAGTTCTTTGCCATCCTAATACTAGCTTCTAATATTTCACCATCCTTTTTACTATTTTTATTTTTTTTGTTTTGTTTTGTTTTTTTAAAGATTTATTTTCTTTTAAATTTCTCTCGCCTTCCCCACACCCCCCACCCCAGTTGTCTGTTCTCTGTGTCTATTTGCTGCATTGTCTTCTTTGTCCTCTTCTGTTGTTGTCAGCAGCACGGGAATCTGTGTTTCTTTTTGTTGCATCATCTTGTTGTGTCAGCTCTCCGTGTGTGCAGCGCATTCCTGGGCAGGTTGAACTTTCTTTCGCGCTGGGCGGCTCTCCTTACGGGTCGCACTCTCTGCACATGGGGTTCCCCTACGCGGGGACACCCCTGTGTGGCAGGGCACTCCTTGCATGCATCAGCACTGCGCATGGGCCAGCTCCACACAGGTCAAGGAGGCCCGGGGTTTGAACTGTGGACCTCCCATGTGATAGAAGGATGCCCTAACCACTGGGCCAAGTCCACTTCCCACTGAATAACTATTTCTGAAAACTATGTAATGGGTAAGGGAGTAGGCTGCCACTCCACCTGGGATCGCTTCAGAGCCATTTTGGTTTATTTTTCCACCCCCAAATCTAAAAGTAAGGGAGACCTGCTCTGTGAGCTTTGTCTCCTGGCTCTGCAATTACTGCCACAGTTCCTACAGCTGGCATGCTGTCACAGATGGATGACTGGCTAAAGCATTGTGGCCGACTCCCAAGTGGTACTGGTGCTCCATTTAGAGCCCTTCCCAAACCTCAGTGTGACATCTTCCCTCCTTTTGTTCCTAATTGGTGGCCTCAAGTTATGAGTATTTTGTCTGTCAGGTGATGTTCAGGGAAAATTCTGTTCTTTGAAAGAAGATTCCCCAGAGGAACCAGGTAAATGAGGACTGGAGCAGAGCTCTCTTGGAAGATGATGGATAGTTGCAATGACCTGAAATTCCCCAGCACACAGTGAAAAATAAAATATTAAAAACCAGCTATGGCTCTCAGTCATGACTAGAGGCATTGTAAATTTGAATGATCCTTTGGGAAAGCAGTTCGGCAATATGTGTCAAGAATCTTAAAAAGCACTCATGCTTTTTAACTTAATAATTCTACTTTATTTAGAACATGATCCTAAATGCAAATATAAAGTGGTAGATTTCAGTGTAACATTATTTATAACAGTGAAAAATTATAGACAATCTGAATGCCCAAAATAAGTGTTTGGTTAAAAAATGTTATTGTATATCCCTCCCCAACAGCCAAGCTGATGGTCTCAAAAACTATGTAAAAGTATGAAGGGTTGATTATGTTCTAATAATAAGTTTTAAAAATACAGAATACAAGGCATAGTGCATTTCCCCCCCTAAATGTTGTTCTATGTAAGCGTATTAGTTTGTACTCTCTGGTTATTGAAATGAAATCCAACCCAGGCAATTTTAAGCTCAGAAAGAGAATATACTATAAGGACACTGGGGTGTCTCCTAGTGTCTAAGGGCAAGCATGTAGCCAGGCCTCAGAAGTGTTCTAAACCAGAGCCTGAAACTTAGGGTGCACTCTCTCGATTGTTTGTGTTTGCTTCTTTCTGAACATCAGCTTTATTCTTATCTCCCTGCCTTATGACTTTCTCTCACACCCAAGCCACAGTCTTGAACTTTACATCTCCTCTTAATTCCATTTCCCAATTCTGGGGGAGACTCTGGCTCCTCCTTGTCCAAACATAATACCCAGAGAGGTGGACCATATAATGAATTATAAGGAATATTGTTGGATGCCTGTTCCTATGACCATAAGGATGGGAGCATCAAAGTTCCCAGAGAAGAGAAACCCAGAGTGTTGCTACTCTAGTATACACAAAGATTCAAAATATATACATGAGAAGTTAACAGAAGTTGTCTCTAGGTGATGAAACTAAATGTGATTTTTAAAATTTTAGCATGTATTGCTTTATTATAGAAAAATCTATTGAACTTGCCATGGCTATAGTTGTTACTAAACCTTGGGTCACCAGATGCTTCACTCTGATTTCGGTTCTCCCAATGACAGCTACCAAAAAAAAAAAAAAAAGTACCAAGGCTTGGTGCTATCCATTTTTTATAATGAATTCCATCCTAGAAGCTACTTAGGGAGAAAAAATCCTCAGCTACTCACAGGACCAACTTGAGTTCCCAAACTCTAGCCTAACATAAGAATCCTTTTCACTTCTTTTTGGTGAACTTCACTTTACCCTAAAATGCTCTGCAGAAGTGTAGCGTGGGTGAAGAAAGAGTGCTCCCCTCCTCTGCACTGTCACCAGCACCTAGCCAGAGCTGGAAAGAGACCAGACAGATGTTGACTTTATTTGAATTGAGACTTTTTAAAGAAGAATACCTAGAGAATTGGGGAGATTTAGACTGATGGAAAGAGGCCTCTTTGAGCTAGCCAGGATCCTCTGCCTTATCTCCCAAATTCAGGATTTACAACCTTTCTCTCCAACTTTTCCATTCTCTCTTTGTAAGAGCCACTAACAACATTCAGGGAGACTTTCTCCCTTGTCTCCTTGATTCTCTTGTGAAAGGTTTTGTCCTTCCCTTTAAATGGGAACCCTAAGGGTCTTAATATGTCCCAACAGATAGAAGTCCTGAATCATTACCTGGCACTGCAGGCAGCAACTGGAGAAATCCTGGAGAAGGGGAATTGGAGAAGAAAAATGGTAGCTACCTAACAATGGGGCCCAGGAAATGGCCAGTGTGAGGTGTGACTTCAGGTGAGGTGTGAAGTCATACCACAGAATAAGAGCTATCATTGGCCAAGTGTTCTCATGTTGAGGTGTGGAGTAAAAAACAGATGGTAATTCATTAAAGCCTGGATGAGCAGCCCTCTGCAGGGCAGTAGATTGCTTTGACCAGTGCCTAGGTTGCCACTGAATATTCCTTGACAGGTAAAATATCTGGCTTGCCATGAGGAATCAACAGATATTGGTAATACTTGCTGAGAACTCTCCCTCTAAAATGTAGCTAATCATTCTTCTTCTCCACCCACTGCCAAAGGCTGATTTGGATGAGTGGCTTAGCCTTGAACATTAGGACCATAGGCCCAGGTAGTTTCTGAGATGACTACTGGACAAATTTTGATAAAGACAGAATTGTTTTTTGAGGTTCTATCCTGCTGTCCTCACCTGCCAGAGAGTGCCCTAAGCCCCAGGTCTCCCTGCTTTCCCGCTTCCTGATCAGCATTGTCCTGGCCCTGTTCCTGCTCTAGGTCCATCCTGCTTCTTGCTTTCATCCAGGGAAACTGATCAGGTACAAACATGACTATTCCAGAGGAATACTTTCAGCATTCCCCAACTCAGAGCTTCCTCTTCCATCTGCCTCCTAAAACCAGAGGAAAATGCATGTGTGCTCCATGAAGAAAAGTTAGATGGTGTAAGTAGGTGAGCACTTTGCCTATTCATAGCTCACTTAAGTTTCATTTCAATTTCCGTTTTCCTTAGGTGAAGATAGAGGTATCCTTTCCCTGTGGGAAAGCTGAGGTCGAATCACGCGTCTAATCTGAATCATCCTTGCTCACATCAATCCATAACACAAAGGCTGGTTCGTTCAGCACCACGGAGAGTTCATGTGATCCTGTGTACGGATCCTGCACAGATGAAAGCTGAAGATGGTATCTGGGAGCCCAGCTAGTCTGAACTCCTTCCAGTCCTAGGCAGCTACCGAGTGTCACTCTTCTCCCCTACCCCTCCTGTCCACTTCAGTATTCATTGCCTTCCTTTACTTATTTATACCTGACAAAAAGTGGCCTTTCTATATGACAGTGAAACTTTAGACTTTTAGAAGTGACTCTCCCATCTTTCTACCACCTTTCTACCTCCATGCTTACCTGCACCCCCAACCATTTTCAACTCCCTTCCATTTCAGTGAAGAGCCTCCTCTGGTCCAAGATTCTGGTTCCATCTCCTCTTGACTCCTTAGAGACCATGTCCCATGAACCACCTCCTTTTCTATCCACCTTCCTACCCCTCAGTCTAGAACAGTGACCAGATGTTCTATGGCTCTAAATAAATACTTCTACTCCAAAACCTCCTTTGCCTGTTACCCATTCTTGTTCCTTTCCTTCTCACCCTGGCTCCTTGAATGAATAGTCTGTGCTCACTGTATCTACTTCCTTATCTCCTATTCCCTTCTAAAACCTCTGTAATCTGGTCTCTATTCCTACTCTTAAACTAAAACTGTGTACAACTGAGGCCCCTATGACCTACTTATTTCTAAATATTGTCTTTATCTGATTGACACTGTTGATTTCTTCTAAATTGAAATGAGTGGTTTCCTAGTTCTTTTCCTACATTTCATCTCCTTCTGCTCCTACCCAAACTTCTCCTTCCACTCATTCCCTAAGGTTGGATGTTCCCCAGGGTGCCATCCTTGGTTCTTATCTTTTTTTCACTCTAATTCTCTCTAAGGGAGCTTATTTTCCTCTGTGACATCCATCACCATCAGGCCGGATCTTTTTCCTGAGCCCCCAAGCCTCAAATGCTACTAACTAAGGATATCATCTAGGTGTCCAAAAGGCACCTCAAACTCAGCATATCCCAAACTGAACTCATCAGATTTTCCTTGGCAGTGTAGCTGTTCCTCCTCCTTCCCTGTTTGTGTTAATATTAATACTTTCCTGATTGCCCCAGACAGAAAACTAGGAATATCTGGACTCTTTCTTCTACATTTATTGCTAAAAGCTGCCAATTCTACCCTCCTTAACATTTCTTTCTTCTTATTTTCTGCTTCTGTATAGTTCAGGCCCCTGTTATCTCTCCTGCACTGTTTCAGTACTTTCCTAATTATCCTTACCTCCAGTCTCATTCCCCTTCTCCCTTTCCACATGGTTAAAGAGGAATCTTGGAAGTAGATGTGGCTTAAGCAGTTGAGCACCTTCTTCTAACATGGGAGGGCCTGGGTTCAGTTCCTGGTGCCTTCTAAAAAAATCAACAACAACAAACAAAACAAATGAAAAACAACTCAGGGGAGCCGATGTAGCTCAGTGCTTGAGTGCCAGCTTCCCACAATCCCTGGCCCCTGTTACCTAAAAAAAAAGAGGAAGAATCTTTATCCATCTCAAATCTGATCATGTTACTCCCCTGCTTAAGGCTTTTCATTGGCTCCCCATCAACTTCTGAATGAAGAACAAAATGAAGGCCTACCTGCTTTCATGACCCAAGCTCTCCTGACCCCACCACTTTCATTTCCTGCCACTTTTCATCATACCTTCTAGGCTTCAACTATAGCAAAAATACTGATTTCCTTGAATGTCCTATGCTAGTTTCATGCTTCTGAGCCTTTGCGCATGTTGTTCCCTGAAAGTCTTTCCTCCCGTCCTCTTAAACTGGTGAAATGATGTTTTGTGGTCTTCTCAAGTGTCTCCTCTTGGAACTTTTCTCTGCCCAACCCTCTTTTTCCTATTCCCTCTACTACTATATGGCCCTGGATACGTTTATTGATAATTACTAAGAGCTCCTTAGGTATGGGGCCTATTTTCTATTATCTTTATGAGTTCCAGGCCCAGCACTGTTAAATAAATAAGTGGAGGAGGGAAGTGAATGTGGCTCAAGTGATAGAGCTTCCACCTACCATATGGGAGGAACTGGATTTGATCCCTGGGTTCTCCTGGTGAAAAAATAGAAGAGAAAGCATGCTCACATGGCAAGCCAGTGTCCACATGAGTGCATGCACTAGTGCCTACATGGTGAGCCAGTGCCCTGGGCAAGTGAGTTATGCAGCAAGATGATGATGCAGTAAAAGAGAGACAAGGGGAGAGTCAAGGTGAAGCACAGCAGAAACCAGGAACTGAGGTGGTGCAATTGACAGGGAACCTCTCTCCCCATCAGAGGTCTCCAGGATTGAATCCCAGTGAATCCTAGAGGAGAGAAAATGAGAAGACAACACAGACAGCAAAACAACAACAGCAGCAGCAGCAGGGTGAGAGGAGGGTGTGTTAGTCAGCCAAAGGGGTACTGATGCAAAGTACCAGAAATTGGTTGGTTTTTACAAAGGATATTTATTTGGGTTTGGAGTGTACAGATACCAAGCCATAAGGCATAAGTTACTTCCTTAACCAAAGTCTATTTCCACGTGTTGGAGCAAGATGGCTGTCAACATCTGTGAGGATTCAGGTTTCTTGGGTTCCTCCCTTCCAGGGTCTTGCTTCTTTCTGGGTTCAGGGTTCCTCTCTTTCCAGGACTTGCTTCTCTTTCCTCTGTGGGCTTACTTCCTGGGGCTCCAGCTTAAGGCTTCAGCATCAAACTCCAACATCAAAACTCCAGTATCAAAACCCCTCAACTCTGTCCTTTGCCATGTCTTTTATCTGTGAGTCCCCATCCACCAAGGAGTAGGGACTCAAAACCCTAATGACATGGCCCAATCAAAGCCCTAATCATAACTTAATCATGCCCAGGTACAGACCAGATTACAAACATAATCCAATATCTATTTTTGGAATTAATAACCATATTAAACTGCTACAGAGGGGAAGGGGGAAAAATAAATAAATAAGTGGAGATGATACACCATAGAACCATAGAATGAAGAGAAAGAAGAGACAGGATACCTCTGGTCAGGCAGGGACCCCTTAGCACCTTTTCCACAAGTACCTCCCTACATAACCCAGGCCCCAACCTATATGATACTAGGGCTGCAGCTATGGGCCAGTCACTCCCAGGACTCATTGTCCATTATTCTGTGGGCCTCACTGAATCTATACTAATGACAACTTTATAGCTAACACCAAAAGAGTGCTCACTGTGTAATGAGTATTGTCTAAGTGCTTAACATATACTAACTCACTTTATCCTCATAATAACTTTGACATAGATGTTAGTATTAGTCCCATTTTACAGATGAAGAAACTGGTGTCCAGATTAACAGATAGTTAATGGAGGACCTGAGATTTGAACCCAGGCAATTTGGCTCCATGATCTGTCTTTAACCACTGCAATCTGCCTCTCAGTCTGCGTGGCAAGGAGGATGGGGTTATGTGGATTGTCTTCCTTTCATAGGGCTCCCCTTAGTACCTGGGAGTCAGGTCAACCCATCCAAACCACATGGCTGCTGCCTGATGGGGGAGGGTGTAGTTTGACTATTGGGGAGGCAGTTGTCTACTGGGTCCTTATGAGAGTCAGATGGACACGTGGATCTGAAGGCATACGTTAAGAACCACAGAGCCCCCTACAGTTCTTCTGTTTTGCCACCTAAAGCCTTACCAGAGCATCCTGAAAACCTCTGCTGTTCATTCGGGAAAGCAGTCCCTTCTGGCTATTTCTCTAGGTTCCTTCTTAAGACCCGTGGACATGAGCCTTGAAGGACCCTCCCTGGCTTTGTTTTCCCTTCTTGCCCAATCAGTTTCATCCCCCTCCTCTGCATCCCTGGTCTCTTGCATCCTGACCTACATTGGTATCTAATGCACTACCCACACCTCCAAAAAGTAAGGCCAGCCAGCTAAAGACAACAACCCCGTGAGCTAGTACAGTCCTAGGGCAGGGGACAGAGGCTGGGAGTCGGTATGCAGACTGATGCTTGGGCCTGCAGGGGCAGAGCAGCCTCCCAGATGGTCTGTCTCTGGCTCCAAGTCCTAGTCATTCTCTCTTTCCCCTGTGCCACTCCCCAAGTGCCACTCCCCATCACTGATCTTGAGTAAGACACTTCCCTTCTAGGTCTAGATTTCCTTATTTTTAAATAGAATGGGTTGATAAGTTGTCATTTATTGAAGCTGGTGATAGGTACCTAAGATATCATTATACAATTTTATCTATTTTCATGGAAGTTTAATAATTTCCTTAATAAAACATTTTTTAAAGACTGGATTGAATTATGTCAATGGATTTTAACCTTTTTTCTCCAACCAAAGTCTTGCAGGAAGACTAATATGTAAATGAAATAAAAGTAGATCTACTCTTGAAGTGCGGCCAGTTTCCTATCTTTTTGTTCTTCCCCTCACTCTCAGCCCCCCCCGCCAAAGCACAGGGTTCAGGGAACAGAGTTTAACGAAAGTCACTGGACCAGACTAACTCTAAGGATTGTTTTAATACTTTTGTCTTCTTCTAGCTCTATTGGCTTTGTGCTGGCCATTAGCCTATATACCCAGAACAGTGAGATTGAGCTATTAATCATCTCAGCAGTCTTTGGAGAATTTATTTAAAGGGTTGCAGAAACATGGGTTGCCGTTAGAGATGCATTTCAATGTCTCCCTCTGCTGAGTGTTTATTAATAATCTTGCTAATCTTCACTCTAGTTCCTGGATCTAGCCAACGCCTGTCAGATGCCCTTAGGGGCATTTTAAATTCTTTCTGATTTTCTGGAGCCAGACATTTCCTTCTGCCTGGATTCCTCTCTGATACTTATATTCATGAATATTTCACATTTAATCTCCCTGATCACATTGCCGTGTGCTGGTCACGCTGCACTGGCTACGTTTCTCGGAGAATACATACAGGGAGCCCACAGAAAAGGCTTGAGTCTGCAGGCAAAATGCCAGAGATCTTTGTGCTTGCCAAACGATGACCTCCCATCATGGTCAGTGATGGAAGAGATGCTGACAGTGGGCCCTGGGTGGGACCTCTCAGCCTATGATTTGGCATCCTGTCTAATGACCCAAAGAACCGATGTTTCACTCAGGGATCAAATGTCACCAGGAACTCCTCCAGGCCTCATGTGAGGCCCTGTGACCAGAGTTGCCTAACAGTTTCCCTATCAACTTCCAGCCAAGTCTGCTTCCAGTGTTATCACTGCCACAGATATTTCCAGACTTCTCCAGAGAAGAAACTGATTAATTCATCTGCGCTGAGTGAAAAGTTAGCCCCTGAAATCTTGGAATTTGTCTTTTTAAAGTCAACCACATGGAAAGGACAGTGAGGGCCTAACACACATGTAATGGAAAGGGTGGAGGGCTATGGAAGAGAAGGCTGATGGGAAGACCATAGATTTAGAAGTCATCAGTGTAAAAATATTAATCCAAACTGTAGGAGACATCAATATTTCCTAAAAAGAGAGAGAGGAAGGCTGAGGGCGGAACCCTGCAGAAGGGAAAAAGGGCCAGGGGATGAGGTAGAAATGATGGTCAAAGAAGCAAGAGATGACCCAAAGCAGCACAATGTCCTGAATGCCAGGGGAGGAAACCAATTCCAAATGGATGTAGTATATGTAACATGTGACAAATGCTACAGGAAAAGTCGAGAAATATGATTGGGGAAACTGGAAATCTGCCAGTGCTACCCTGGTCTGGTCCCAACAGGCATTTATGAAATTTACCTTTTGAGACACTCCCTCAGGCTACACTGGAGTGAGCCTAGCGGGCTGTCAAGTCTCCATCTCTCCTGCAGGTAGTACCTGCCTGGGAGAGGCCCAGAGGGCTGGGAGGCATATTTTGGCACAGTGGGGCATCTTAGGCCCCCTAGAATCCTGCTTCTCCAAGGCTGCGGGGGATGAGTACTGTCTATAAAGGGGCTCCCAAGGAAGGAACTAAGCCAGGAAGGCAGAAGGATGTGGGATTGGAAAGGCTTGTGGCACAGGAAGTTGCCTGAGATGCAGGCACTGCAGCACCAGGCCTTCTCTGAGCAGAGCTTCCTGCCCTCCTCCTACTCCACTACGGCTAAGGGGTGGCGATCAGGGTAGAGGAGGAAAGCCTAGGTTCTGCTTTCAGGAACTCACGAACTCACTGTGGCAAGAGTCCATCCAGGACCTTGCACTCTCTGGCATGAAGGAACACAGAAGAGGCCAGGATTTCCCTCCAAAACATTCTGGACTTTCCCCTTAGTGACAAGTATGTTTTCATCCCCACTGCCTCATTTTAAAGGGAACAGAAGCCAGCATAATGGTTTTCTATCCTCCCTTGCTGGGTCACCAGCAGCTACCCAGCTCCCTGGGCCTGACGCTGTGGGCCAGTCCTAGGAAATTCTCCTGGCCTGTGTCTACTCTGTGCATCCTGAAGCAGAACAGAGGATCCCCTTGGGGCTCCTCTTACCTTGGGCCAATTACTGCACAGTCCCTTGCTAAAATGCAAAGATGCCTAGGACGGGAGGACCCGTATCAATGGCTGATCATCAGCTTTTCAAGAAGAAGGTGGATGAGCAACTCCTTCCAAGTGGGGGTAAAGGTGAGCCAGGGCCCTGGATCTTGTAGCAGAGGTTGGGGATGTTTTGGAGGGGAGGGCAAGGCTAGGGTAGGGCCCTGGCAGCACAAGACCCAGCCCAACACAGGGAGGTGAGTGGGAAGAATGGTGAGGGAGATTGAGAAGGTTGCGGTCCCTGGGCCATATGCTTGCTTTTCTGCTTGTCTTCCGGGCTGTTGCGCCCCATGTTCTGTACGTTAGGCAGCACAGCATTAACTGACCACCAGCTGATTTATCATTATTTGTCTTCTCACCTACCATACCCAGCCAAGCTTTCAGGTTCATCCAGAAGACCCTGTTTCGGACTCATTTGTGAAAGTCCTCATTAGAACTCTTTTTTTGTCTAGTGGTTGTAGCCTTGAAGTCTGGCCTGGCTTGGCCAGTCAATTCTCTGTATCCCATGCAGGGACCTGTCCAGTGCTAGGGGAGCCAGAGAGGGAGAAGGCCTGGCCCAGGGAATACTCACTCTGACCTCAGTCCAGAATTAAACCCATGGGAACCTAGAAAGATCTTTCCAAATGAGAACACGGGAAGGGCCCTAAGGAACAGGGCAACTAGTATGGGCTTCAGGTTGGAGGAGGAGGTCCTGTGGGACTAAAGAATCATGGCAGGCTTTCTGGAGTAGGCTGGACCACAGAGGGCTTTAAAGGACAGACACTTGTTGGGTGTAAATAGGGCTGAGATCCTTGGCTCTCCTCCCCATCTCAGAGTCTTCCTCCTATTGTGGACGGATCTGCCCCCTCTCCTGCATCCTCTGCCTGCTGCCAGGCACAAATGCCCCCAGAAGCCCAGGGACTGGTGGGAAGGTCACCCTTAGGGCTTGGAGCAACCTCGTGTTCACCTCCTAACTCCCTCTCTCTGCTTTCTCCCCAACAGGACCCAGCCGCCGCCTCCATTGCAGACGGAGACTGTGACGCCCGGGAGGGTGAGTCAGTAGCCATGAATTACAAAGCATCCCCGCTCCAAGCGAAGCTGGGTGAGTGTGTCCAGGGGGTGAGTGAGAAGTGGGGAGTGGACAAGGCACTCTGGGCTGAGTCTGCAAGGAGACTTGGAACTATTTTCTCATCCTAAGCCTTTGGGACAGAGTCCCTCTAGAAGCCTAAAAGCCCCAAAAGAGTGATATTTGGGTTCCAGGACATAGGACACAGATGGCCCCAGGAGGCCCCAGACTCAGGCTATCTGTGGCCTGGGGCCTCCATCTCTCTCTTAGAGCTAAGCTGCCTGGGGAGGTGTCATCCCCATCTTTTTGGGCTCCAAAGCCTTCCCACCAAACCAGACCCTCCTCCTCCAGCGGGATGGCAGCAGGAGGGAGGTGGGAAGGCCTGCAGGACATCACATATGGGGGACACACTCACACACATCCCCACCCAGAGACAGGGGATGGCAAGGCAAGGGGGCGAGGTTATCCTAGGTTCTTCCCCACCTTGATGTCCCACACTCTCCTCTTGGAGCTTCCATTCAGCCCTTTCTCTTCAGACTTCTGAGAGATAGTTGTCACTGTTTGCCCTTCCACTGAAGACTTCTCTTCCAGGGAGGCTAACACACTCCTCCCTCACCCCACTCTTAAAGCACAGGGTCTCATTCCAAAGACAGAAGATCCACAGACCCTCCTGCAGAATGTTAGCTCATCAGGGAAACCAAGACTTTTTGCTTACGGAAGACGGGAAAGAATTGGGCAGAGCTGGGCAGCCACCATCCTGTCCCTAGAACATGAGCCCAGCTAGGGAAGGTGGATAAGACCTTTATGGAAACATGACAATGTCAGTCTGTTCTAGATCAATTTATTTTTATTCACTTAAATTACTTCATTAGCTTAATGAGAGTTATAGCAAGACAGAATTATTAGTAGAGAGATGTGTCTATTGCAGCAGGGGGAACAATGCCTTGTAAGCCATTTACGAGCTGTGACCTCCCACCCCATCCCCACCTGAGCTGGAGGTGGAGATGGTAGAGAAGAAAACCAGGTATTCAGTTTAGGACAGAGCCTGCAAGTCAGGAAGAGATGTGGGGGCCATCTGGAAGGGGCAGATCCACAGAGGCTCCAAAGCCAGGGAAAGCACCCAACCTCAGGAGCCTTGATGAATGACCCATTCTAGGTAGCAGCTCCACCAGTTCTATAACCTTCTCAGCCCACCTACCATCCAAGGCAGTGGCCCTGGGGGACACTCACTTTTTTGACCCCCTAACCCACACCCCAACACCACAGAAGATAATCACATTTGAATTTCTGTGGCTGTGAGCCTGGGGAGTGAGAAAGGAGGTCTCTAATCGTAGTCTAGTGCCAATGTGAAGGAGCTAAGACCGGAGCAACCTCAAGCTGCTAAAAGGTAGAGGTGGGAGGTGGGAGGTACCACAAATTACCCAACTCAGGCTAGATGATTCCAAGATTCAAGTCATGAAGACACTGGTACTGCCATGTACCTTATTTCTTGCAAGGCAAAGACAGTAGCAATTACAGTTCTCTACAGGAGACTAAAACTCTGGAAGGCTTCTCTGAGGCCAAGAAGGCTCAGAATTTTCATCAAATGCTGGATCAGGCTAACAGGAAGTGGCCTTGAAGGAGGGCTGTCAATTGCTACATCTGAGGGCTAGAAAGGAATGAGGGTCCCAAAGCTTAGAAGCTGAACCCCAAACTCCGTCTCAACCTCGGCCTATCTGGAACTATTCTCTGGACCCATTTAAGGCCTATTTGGGGGAACTTTCCCTTAGTTTCTTAGGAAACCCAAACCCCCCTTTCGAGGGTCTCCTTCCCTTTGGGGGTTTATCTCCTGTCCACTCTGAAGTCAGTTAACACTGCAGCCTGCCCCTTTGCAGTCCCCTGGCTCCCCACCATTGCCCACAGTCCCTGTAACTGCTGTTCTCACTTCACCTATACCGAACTCAGGGCCCAAAATTCCACTGATTCAAGGCTACTGTATGTAACGGACTTTTATTTTTTAAAATTTTGATTTCACAAAGAGAAATTACAGCACAGTTCATACAAGAAAGAGCATACAATTAATACAGGTCACCACTATCCCTCAAAACTCCTCTGCCATCTTTGCCACCCTCTTGTCCATCTTTCTCCTCAGGTTCCAGCTGTCCACCAAATACTGGACCTCCTCCTCCTTCCCAAGAGCCCTTTCCCATAAGTTCTAAAACCTTCTCCCTCTGCAGCTTCCAGGACTCCTTTTCACAGAGTCCTGTTCTTTGGTAATCTATTTCCAGACCACATCCAGGGAGCCCCTCAGGCTGTTTTTCTAAAAGAAAGCGGGATTTTTTCATCTTCCTAGGTTATCACATCCAAACTGCGGCCAGTTTTATTATTTCTTTTTTTATACATAATTATTTTTTTATTTTTAAAGAAGCTTTAGATTACATAAATGTTACATTAAAAATATAAAGGTTTCCCATATGCCCCACTCCCTCCCTCTCCCACACTTTCCCACATTAACAACATCCTTTATAATGTGGTACATTTGTTACGTTTGATGAACACATGTGGGAGCATTGCTGCTAACCATGAACTACAGTTTATTATTTCTTAATTTAGCAATTCAAGTCATTTTACAAGTGTAAGCTCTCCTTTACCGCCCCTACCTTGTCACCTCCTCCTCCCTAGAGATAGTCATTACAAATTTTTAAAGTTTTTCTTGTTTTATTTTGTATTTTAACATAAGTGGTATCATACTGTACACATTTTCTGGAACTTTTTTTTTTCACTTAATATCTTGGCACCCTCTCCAATGTCAGTATATAGAGAAACACTTCATTCTTTTAAGTAGTTGCATAGTAGCCCACAGATAGTTTGCTTTTGCTGGTATATTGCTTGCATTTTCCCCCCACTATTTCAAACAATTGCAGCACGTTTGTGGGATTTTTTTGCATCATGTTTCTTTTGTTTGTTTGTTTGTTTTTTAGCTATCCCCATTACATTACCACCAAAGCTTCTCATGAAAATTCACAACTTTGTCCCAGTTGTACTGAAGGAATAAGAAAATCCCCACAGGGAACTTTAAGGTGAATTGCACCCTCTATAGGCTTGGGGTAGTAATGACCACTGCACCTCCTAACAAAAAGCTGAAGGATTTAGATGAGCAGTGACCAAAAAAAGGCAGAGACAGGCAGAGGCTGGGAGGTGAGAGGCTCAGAGACATGGGGGTGAGAGGAAATTCCAAAGTTAGGTGCAGGAGCTGGAAAGGTCCTTCCCATCCTTCCCCCTAGAGCTGGTGGTTGTTTTATGAAACAGCATTTTCTTAGTGTCCCTTTCTACCCAAAGTCCCTTTTCCTGGATCGAGGCTTTACTTGAGATGAGTAGGAAAGGGTAGATGGACCTCCTCCAGAACATGGACAGCCACTGTGGGAGAGAAGGCCAATGGCCCTAAAACTTCTCCCGCATACACTCAGGGGCACACTGGGCAAGGGTCACCTGATGGCCAGCCCCAGCGGTAGCCTCTGGAGCCTCAGAGAACTCAGTGGCCAGCAGGGGAGTCAGGAGCATCACTCAGGTCACATGGCCAGAGCAGGACCCCTGGCCTGCCAGCTCCAGCCTGCCCCTCCCACACTTTCCCACCTTCAGTAGCTCCTTTTTGCTTTCTAAATTAACTCCAAACTCCTCTGTCTGGCATTCAAGGCCTTTATGCTCTGAGTTTGTAATCAGAGGGAGCCCTTAGCCGCTTAGCATATGACCTGACATATGATTGGTGACACAAGATGTTTGTTGAACGAATAAGTGACTGAATAAATGGATCCTACTTTTCCTGATTATTCTTCCTCTTCACCCTTCTATCCCATCCAGAGCCACACATCTTGTGCTCACTTTTAAATGCATTTTTGCATACACTATCCCTTCTTCCTCTCTCCAGGACAAGGTGTCACCTGCAAGAAGCCCTCCCCGACTGCTCCCTCCCTCTGTGATCATTTTTCCCTCTCCAGTCTTTCCTTAGCATCAGTCATACACTAACTGCCCCCACAGAGGAGTTGTGGCTCCTGAAAGGTAGTCAGCCTCCTCCTTTTGTCCCCCACTATCTGCTTCAAGGTGTGCAAGGCCAAGTACTGTTTCCACGGGGTCCCAGGGACCTGAAGCCTGGGTCCCAGCCTCAGTCCCTAGGGAAGCAAGGGGCTTCACAGTGGATACTCAACCCAGGCGCCCTGAGCAGTAAGGTAGAACGGCCCTGGGGGCAGGACACAGCCTCCTTCCCATGTTCCTCTGCAGAGAAGCAGCGGGAGCTGGCCCGGAAAGGATCCCTGAAGAATGGCAGCATGGGTAGCCCCGTCAACCAGCAACCCAAGAAGAACAATGTCATGGCCCGGACAAGGTAGAGGCCCCCTCCGCCCCACCTGGGCCATGCCAGCCAGCACCTTCCTCTGCTGGTCCTGACCTTCTCCCTCTTCCCTCCCTCCTCATCCTGCTCTTCTTCAAGAGGAAAGAGCCTCAACAAAATCTGAGGTGGGGAGGGAGGGAAATGGGGGAGACAAACCAGTCCTCTACCAGGATTGGGTGCTCTAGTTGCCTCTCAAATCCCCAAATTTCTCCACCCAGGCTGGTTGTCCCCAATAAAGGCTACTCCTCGCTTGACCAGAGCCCAGACGAGAAGCCACTGGTAGCCCTTGACACAGACAGGTATGTACAGGGGCCTGGGGGCAGCCGGCCAGCCACAGGAACCTGTATGAGCACACATGGGCTGGACAGACCATACCTGCTGTATTGTCAGAATTGGGCATTTCTCAGACAGCCAGGAACTCTCCAAGGGTGACTCCTTCAAGGAGTGGGTTTTTTTACCTGGGGATAGGGCAGAGAGAGGACAGGGGGCTGTTCCTGGGGGCACTGGCCCAGCGGCTGCCCCTGGGATAGGCCCTGATGTCTCTGAACAGCGGGATGCCGTGCTTAATGCCTCACCCCCTTGGAGAGGAGCCCTACAGCTGGGAGCACACCTGGCTAGACTTGGACTTTGTTACTAGACCCAACAAGCCAGGGCCATAGAGCCTGGAAAAAAGAGGGGAGGGATAGGGGTGGAGAAGCAATTCAGCAGGGTGGGATAGGGAACCGAGTCTTAAAACTGTATTTGCACAGCAAGCATGTTTTTTATTTAGATCTTGCTGTTGTGGAGTGGGGGTGGGGTATCAATACTGGGGGTTGGGGGGTGCAGTTTTCTATGTCGTTGCCCGGAATGACTTCCTCTCTGCCCTCCTTCCTCCACTGCCAGTGATGATGACTTTGACATGTCCAGATACTCCTCCTCTGGCTACTCCTCCGCTGAGGTGAGGCCCCACTCTTTCTCGCCCTAGGACACAGCCCAGAAGGACCCCACCTCCGTGAAGGAGAAGGAGTGGGGCCAGCGCCAAGTCCCACCTTGAAAGGAGGCACAGAAGGGTGGAGGCCCGCCTAGGGGCGGTGCCTAAAATGGGGCAGGACCTGCAGCAGGATGGAGTCTGGAAGAAGGGAGAGCCCAGGGAAAGGGCCGGGGCTTGAGATGGGGGCTCCTAAATAGGACACGGGGTGTGGCCTGATAGGCACAGGGCCGGGTACTAGCAGGACTGAGGTGAGAAGGGGTGGGGCCTCATGAGGACGTGCCCGAAAGGTGAGGGCAGAGCTGAGGGTGGAGGCGATTCCCGGGGTTGCGGAGAGACCTACGATGGGACAGAGCTGACCTGTGTGGCGCAGGGCCTGGGCGGAGTGAGGATGGCCACCCGGGCCACGGGGTCTGCCCCCCGCTGCCGCGCGCCTGACCCCCCTCCCCTTTGTCTACAGCAGATCAACCAAGATTTGAACATCCAGCTGCTGAAGGACGGCTACCGGTTAGACGAGATCCCCGACGATGAGGACCTGGACCTCATCCCCCCCAAGTCCGTGAATCCCACCTGCATGTGCTGCCAGGCCACGTCCTCCACCGCCTGCCACATTCAGTAGCCGGCGGGGCCCCCGCGGCCGCCCAGGGCAGGGCCGATGCGGGCCAGGCAGGGCCGGGCAGGGGCTGACCCCTCCCCACCTGCTCCGCCTGCCCCCGGCCCCGTGCCCCCAGCAGCCGCCAACCTCGTAACAGTCATTGCTTCCTCCTATGGTAGGACGTGTACCTCTGTGTGTTCATGGAGCCGGAGAAACTAAAACCAGGTCCCTCTCCACCCCGGGGGGCTGAGGAGGGGCAGGGGCTGTTTGTTCAGTTACTTGGGGAACCTCGTCCAACACCGTGTCCTCCCTTGCCTTCCAGGCTGCAGTCCCTAGAGGGGACAGGGACAGACTGGTGGCAGAGAAGCCCACAGTTAGGAGCGAGAGGGGAGAAGGACCATAAAGCCTGGCCCCACCCCAGCCAATCCATGAAACCCCCAGCCCCAGCCTGGCAAGGAAAGGGGCTTGGAGGGAAGAAGGACCAGGGCAGTGGGGACCGCCCAGCATCTCGGGGCTCCTCCACACACCCCCTACCTGCCTATGTTCCTATCTGCATTTCCTCCTCATCTCCGGATGGGAAGCCTGGCCAAGCTGCCCAGCAGGATATCGCCCGCTCCCTCTCCATCCACTAGATCCATGCCTTCTTCCTCCTCTTTGTTCCATTCACCACTTTCCTTGCTCCTTGGGTGGTGGGAGAAGGAAAGGGTGGACCTAGGAGACAGGCCAGGGTTTGGAGTGGTATGATCTGTCCTCACTCACTCCTAACCAAGACATCTTTCTGACTCCCTTCTCCTGCCTCCACCCCATCTCTTTCCCTCCCTCCCTTCTTCCCTCCCTTCCTCCCTCCCTCCTTCCCTTTCCCTCCTCCCTCTATCCCTCTCTCCCTCCCTCCCTCTCTCTCTCTCCTGGTCATTGGTCTCTGTCCCAGACTGGAAGCAGGGGATAAGGCTGGCCTCACATATCCCATTCCCATCCTTCCTCAGCCCAAGACTCCAGAGGCTGGTTCCCAGTAATAATCTTGAAGGAAGTTTCGGAGAATCCACTGAGCTGAGCAGCTGCGCGGGTAGGGCAGGGAGCTGTATGCATGAGGCGGTCAGGTGTGTGTCTGTGTCTCTGTGTTAGGCCAGGTGTCTAGTGCTGTCCTGGATGTGAGTGTCCATGTCAGGGCAGTATCTATGGGGCCAGTTAGCCACGTGGGAGGTTGCTTAACCGTTCAGTGGACTGCGAGCCCGGCACTGGGAGTCAGAAGCCTGGGCTCTGGCCCTAGCTCTGACACTTTCCCTGTGATCATCAACAAGCCACTTGTTTTCTCTGGACTTCATTTCCTCAACTGTAAAATGAGCAGCACCTGCAATTATTTTTAAGGTCCCTACATACCTGAAAAAAGTTTATTTGTAGGAATTTCTGTGGAGGTGTGTGGGGAGGTCTCTGTGTGCCCTTGCGGACACATAGGGGTCACCGTGAGTTTCCGTCTCTGTGTGGAAAGGGAAGGAGGCAGTTTGCATGAGGACCTGTGTATGTCTGAGAACATGTGGGTCCGTCTGGGCTTGTGTGTGTGTGTTTGTTTGTGCACTTGTGGAGTTGGGGTCTGTCTGGTGTGTCCCACAGTTTGGGACATCTCTGGGTCAGGATGTATGTACTGATGCTTTTACTGCTGTTGCTGTCTTGTTGGGGAGGGGGCTGGGGGCAGGAAAGCTGAGGATGCAGCCAGGTGACCAGGGCCCTCCCCTTGGCTCGGCAGTGTAGACCTGCCTCCATGTGATAAAGAAGAACGCGCCTGGGCCCACAAACGCCCCATCCCAGGGCCTGCTCCTGGTGCTGCTGGTGTATCCACCCTCATGCTGCAGGCATGCCATGGACACACCCACAGCCCACTCGCTAGATGCCCGTCCCGGGTGGCAGGAGCTGGAAGGGGTGGAGTGAGGATGCCAGTTCAGGAAGGGCCCACCTCTGCCTGCATACCTAGTAGCTGCCACATACATAGTGTTGGGGTGTAGCTCTCTACTCCCCAGTCCCCCTACCTACCCTTACCACTTCTAGTACCGGGACCCTAGTTAGATTCTGAGAAAACGTCAAAGGGAGGGAAGTACAGAGAAAGCACCTGCAGAGCCTGCCAGGGCCATACTGGCCCCCATCTAAGTCCATATCCCCCATCCCGTCAGAATCCCACCCTTGTCCTGTCATCTGGGCCCCAAAGCCACGCTTCCCACTCCTACCACCTGGACTCCTTGACTCACCCTTCTAGAACATGGGTACCTCCTCTTTTTTGAACAGAGCCCCCATCAGGGCTCAGTTAGACTGCTGCTTTTGTTGCTGACTTGCTGTGTGACTGTGGCCAGTTGCTCAACCTCTCTGGCCCTGAGGAACTGGGAAAACACTCCCTCCCTACAGGACATATCTAGATCCCTGACAGGCGAGAGCTTTGGACTGAGGCCATGTACACGTGGCAGGGAGATGTAGGAAGCTGGCAGATGACAGCTTCTAGGTCTAGGAAGAGTGCATGGTTCCCTCCCTCCCTGTCAGGGAGACTGGAGGGGAAGAGTGAAGCCTTAGCTTGCCGCCCTGCCACCCTTCCCCCTTGTAGATACTGCCTTAACACTCCCTCACCTGTGGCTGCCACAGCCAGTTTTCTCCGCGCTCACTAATTTATTTCCAGGAAGGTGTGTGGAAGACATGAGCCGTGTATAATATTTTTTTTAACATTTCCATTGCAGTATTGCCCATCATCCTTGGTTGTGTATCGTGTAACACAAATAATGATATTAAAAGCATCAAACAAACCAGCCTCAGCTTCCTCCCTGGGGTGTGGGCAAAGGGCAGGTGGGTTGGGAAGGGGATCCTTTGAGCGCACGTTTCACTTTACGTCCAACCCATAGTCCCCAAGTCAGGGACTGGGCAAGTCCCCCGATCCCTCTGAACCTCTGTTTTCTCTCCAATAAAGTGAGACGCTTAGCCTAGAAGGTCTCCAGGGGCCCTCTGAACTCTTAGAAATTGGGCTTTTAATGGGTGTGGGGCAGGAGGTGGCGAAGGTGTAGGAAGGAAATTGGGCCGCTTCACCTCCCTGGGGATGGGGCTGAGCCAGGTGATATCATAATGGGCAGTGCCCATCCTGGAGGGGGAGGCAGGGCGGGGTGGGAGCAGGAAGGCTGTAGGGTAGGGAAGCTGAGGGTCCCCCACAGGAGGGGGTCACAGCAGCTAGAGGCACCCCTCAGGCTGGAGGTGTGGGCTGCCTAGGGGAGGGGGGAGCGACTGATGTCCCGCAGGAGCCCTTGGTAGGTAGAGCCCACCACGGCATCCCCTAGACACCACCATGTTCCTCTTCTCTCGTAAGACCAAGACCCCCATCAGCACCTACAATGACTCCTACAGGGCTCCTACCTCCATCAAGGAGGTCTACAAGGACCCACCTCTGTGGGCCTGGGAGGCCAACAAGTTTGTGACGCCGGTAAGTGAAGGTTGAGGGGGTGGGGTGGGGCAGGTCAGAGTATATGGTCACGAGTGTCTGGGTGGCAGTTGATTTGTGGTCATCAATACGTGCTTGTAATTGTAGTTCTGCGTGTGTGTGCATGTGTGTGTTTTATTTGCTTGCCTAAGCACAGAATTTATAAGGACAAATTGCACAAGACCCTGTCCTTGTGGAGTTATATCTGGGTAAGACATGGGGACAGACAGATAATAAAAAAGAAATAAACAAGGTTTTTATAAATTGTCCAAAATGCTATAAAGAAAATAAACAGGGCAATGGAAATGGAAATAATCAAAGAAAGCTACTGGTATAGGGAAGTCATGGAAGACCTCTCAAGGGGACAGTGAGCTGAGACTGGAAAGATGAGAACTAGCCATGTGAAGAACTGAAATAGGATTCCAGGCAGAGCCGTCCAAATGCAAAGGCCCTGAGGCAGGAGTCCATCTCCTACTGTGTGTGTCTATGGGATATGCCAGGAAATGTCTTATAGCATGTCTGTATTTGTATGTATTGACATCTCTCTATGTCTGTGTCTGTGCTTGAAGATTTGTGACCAAGTGGGTCTGTGCAACTTTCACAAAAGGGAGAGGGGATCTGTGATCTGTGACTCTGCCTAAGAGAATTTATCTGTGTGTATCATCCAACAAAACTTTCCTGGGTACCTTCACGTGCCAGGCATAACAAGGGGCATCCGGGATACGAAAATGAAGGACCAGACCCTGACTTCAAGGAGCAAACAAGTGACAAGGTAGGGCTGCCCGCTGTGGAAGAGCTGAGGCATGTGCTGAGCCAAGACCCAGAAAAGAGAAGCCATTCCCGGGACCTGAAGGGCAGATCTACCAAGTGATGCAGGGGGAGAAGGCAGAAAAGTCCTGAGATAAGGCAGCCTGGGGGCAAGAACCCTCCAGGAGCCAAAAACTGCTAGAGCCCTGGGGTGAGAGGGCCTCTCTGGCTGTGCTGAGGAGAACCAATGCTCCAGGAGAGTCATGGCTGGACTGAGTTAGGCTGCTGTGGCCACAGTGCCAGGGGATTGAAAGGATGTGGATGAGGTGGTAAAGGGTGAGGGAAGTCGATGGGAGATTAGGAGACTGTGGCAGTGAAAAAATGAATTTGTTGAAACTTTTATATATTTTTTCTAATTGCAAAATGAATTCATACTCAATGCAGGAATTGGATATAATTCAGAGAAGCACAAAAGGAGAAGATCCATAATCATTCTACCCAAAATAACTACTGTTAATATATTATTGCATTCCCTTTTAGGAAGCAATTTTTTTTTGGCAAAATGATGTCATATTATACTAATATTTTGAATCCTGCTCTTTTTACATAGCCATATATCAGATACACTTTCCTGTGTTAAGAATATTCTATAATGTAATTTAATGACTGCATAGTATTTCATCTTATGAATGTACCATAATGTCTTCAAGGAGCCTTATATTATTGAAAATTTAGATTATTTATAAAATTTTGCTAGTATAATCATTCTTGTACGTTTATCCTTTTTTGTATTATTTTTGCTGTTTATAAGTTTATTTCTGAGTTGCAAAGATTATTTCCCCTTCCCCATGTTTTTATAATTTCCGTATTCCCCAGTTCAATCTTGGCTGCCACAACCAGACAGAAAGTGCGAGGACCTTCTTTTTCTTGCATCTGTAGTGGAAACCTTAGCAGCAGACATTAACTGCTCCAGGTCTGTCAGAGATGAATTACATTTATCTTTGTACACATCTCTGACTGTCTCCTAAGGATAGACATTTTTTAAACTTTTGATATACATCAAATTGCTGTACATAAGGGTTGTAACAATTTACACTGCCACCAGCAAAATATGAAAACACCTTTTCCAAACCCAACAGGAGAGAATTTGAAGTAACTTCAACAGATTTTGGCTGTTCTCTAGACATAAAGAGAGATTAGGATGAGTCCTGGGTTTGGGCTCTGGCAACTGGAGGAATGGTAGTGCTACCCACTGAGATTTGCCATAGCAGATTAGAGAGAGATTTAGAGTTCACTTTGGGACAAAAATATTCTGAGAACATCCAGGAAAAGATTTCTGGTGGGTAGTTCAATATACTTGTCTGAAGCAAAGGAAGGAGATCTGAGCTCCAGATAGGTTTTGAACATCAACATATGGGTGATAGCTGAATTCATAGGAGAGGATGAGATGCCAAGGAAGAGTGAAAAATTGGGAATATGAAAATTTAAAATTTAATGGGTAGGTAAAGGAAAAAGAGCCATAAAAGGAGGCAGCAAAATTTGGCCAAAGAGACAGGAGGAAAATCAAAGAGAAATCAGTAAAGACAGCATTCTTAGACAAAGGTTAGTGGCGTCCAACATTGCAGACTAAAAGAGATCTCTTGGACACAGTAACTCTTGGTAACCTGGCCAGAATAGCTTCAGTGAGTGGAGAGGAAGGAAAACTAGATAGCAGTAAAATTAAGAATGAAGGACGCTTCTGTCAGTATGGTGGTCTATAAACTCTGAAACGCTCTTCTGCTCCAAAACAAAACAACTACACCCTGAAAGAAAATCAATTTTTGGTTTTGTTTTGGATTCTCATGGGGATAAGTGATAAGTATACTTAAAAAACAGGATTGTCCTGAGGACCAGTGCCAATATCAGCAGGAGTTTAAATTCCAAACTGAACCAGAAGGGGGCTAAAGTAGTCCCAGATTAATGGTAATCTCTGGCTCCTTGCCATTGCTCACCACCTGCCATCACCCTCCCACCCCCATGCCCAGTGAGATGCATGAATACCTTCTCTGGTAGAAAGCATCCTTGGTGTAGGTTTCTATATATCTTTCAGATTAAGATCAGCCAATTATGAGCTTATAAGGGATACAAGGAGGGAGCAGAGGTGGCTCAAGCTATTGGGTGCCTCCCTCCCATATGGGAGGTCCTGTGTTCAGTTCCCAGTGCCTTCTAAAAAGAAGATGAGCATACAATGAACAGACAGAATAAGCACAAACAATGGGTGAGGGGGAATACATAAATAAAAATAAATCTTAAGAAAAAAGAGAGAGATATACAAGGAAATAAAATGCCATAAAAGAAAAGTCAGCAGAAACAAGAAACAAACAACAGATTTAAACTCTCAAGGACTCTAAGTATTGGAATTAATAAAGAATGCAAAATAATTATTATAACATTTTAAAAACTAAAATATGAAATCGTTAAAATAAGCAACAAGAGGTTTTTAAAAATGGCCTATGTAAAAAAGAACTGAATTAAGATTTATTTTATTTATTTCTCCCCCACCCCCCTTGTCTGCTCTCTTATATCCATTCACTGTGTCTTTTTTTGTGTCCGCTTGCATTCTCAGTGGCACTGGGAATCTGTCTCTTTTTGTTGCCTCATCTTGCTGCGTCAGCTCTCCGTGTGTGTGGCGCAACTCCTGGGCAGGCTGTGCCTTTTTCACGTGGGGTGGCTCTCCATATGGGGCACACTCCTCGTGCGTGGGGCTCCTCTATGCAGGGGCACCCCCGCGTGGTATGGTACTCCTTGCACGCGGCAGCACTGCCCATGGGCCAGCTCACCACACAGGCCAGGAGGCCCTGTGTTTGAACCCTGGACCTCCTATATGGTAGGCAGACACTCTATCAATTGAGCCACACCCACTTCCCTGAATAGAAATTTTACAAATGAAAAACATTTTTGAAAACAAAAAACTCAGTGAATAAATGGCAGGTTAGACTCAGCTGAAGAATATCAGTGAAATGAAAGATATACTGAAATAAAACTCCCAGCATACAGCACAGAGAAGTAAAAAAACAGATTATGTGAAAGAAACATTAAGCAATATAAAAGAATAAGAATATCCAACACACATCTAATCAAAGTCCCAGAAGGAAGAATGAAAAGGAGACAAGGGATTATTTGGGGAAAAAAAAGAAGCCTCGGAATTTTCCAGAACTGATAAAAGAAATGAATTCAAAGATACAGAGCAAAAGGCATTCCATATATAGATAACCTCACAGTAAAATTGCAGAACACCAGCTTAAGAAATGATCTGCAAAGCAGGCAGAGAGAAAAATTTTCAAAATGTCACCCTTTCAAGAACAAAGGAAAGACACATTTACAGGCAAACAAAAACTAAAATGTTTACCGCCATCAGACCTATATTAAAGGAATTTCTAAATGATACTCTTTGGGAAGAAGGAAAATGATAACAGAAGGAAGGTCTGAGGTGGAAGAAAGAATGGTGAACTAAGAAACTGGTAAACATAGGACAAATATAAGCAAACACTGTATATAATAAAATAAAGATAATAATTTTTAATTTATAAAGTGCAAACAAAGAAATAAAATATTGAAAAACAACAGGATGTAAGTTGGAAGGAGACAGCACAGCAAAGGTGTTCTGAGATGCTCGTGTCGTCCTAGACACAGTATAAGATATTGTGGTTTTGTACTGTCAAGATGGAGCTACTCTTCCCAAATTCCATTCCTGAAATGATCTTTTTAAAATATATTTTTAACTTATTTTTAAAAGATACTTAGGTTACATAAGATGTTACATAAAAAAATATAGGGAATTCCCATATGCCCCACTCCCCACACCTCCCACTTTCCCCCACATTAACAACTTCTTTCATTAGTGTGGTACATTCATTGCAACTGATGAACACATTTTGGAGCATTGCCACACAGCATGGATTATGGTTTACACTGTAGTTTACACTCTCTTCCCAATCCATTCTGTAGGTTATGGCAAGATATATAATGGTCTGTATCTGTCTCTGCAATGTCATTCAGGACAATTCCAAGTCCTAAGTTGGTCTTGATTGAGGTTAGCCATGAGAGAAATCTGCGTGAGTTTGGAAGGCATAGATGAAGGAGCAGTCATTTTTACATTCTGAAGATTGATGTAAGTGACTGGAAAGGCACCGTGGTGGCTTGTGCTCATTTTTTGTGGCTCTACTATTAATAGTTCACCTGTTGGCATAGGATAGCATCTGGCTACAGTTCCTTCAACTGCTGGATCTCCTCCCTCAATGTCTCTGGCGCCGGTGCCAGCTGTGTACTTCTATGGTGAAGGGTACTAGCTTCTCCTAGAGGTCATCCATATATTAAGATTAGAGTGCTCTGAGATGTATTCACCAAATTGCAATGAATGTCTCATGATAATGGAGGAGATTGTTGTTATGGGGGGACGAGTGGGGCGAGGGGGTGGGGGATATATGGGGACCTCATATTTTTTTAATGTAATATTTAAAAAAAAAGACAAAAAATCAAAATCAAAAAAATCAAAATTAAAAAAAAAAGATTAGAGGCAATGAGACAGTTGGGGGTTCTAGTTTGTCCTCATAAGTTCCATTTTGTCCTTGCTCTTCCCCACTTCCTGTTCAACTCTCCTTTCTGATAGCCAGGTGATCTATTGTGACTTCAGGCTCAACAACAGGTACAAAGACAGCAGCCTTGCATAGAGTTCTTGCATACAGTTTCCACAATTCTGAAAAGTCAAATGCCTATAATGAATCCCTTATGCTATGTCACTCATAGTAGCTCTGCTTCTCTGATCCAACCTTGACTGATAACAGATAATAAAAACCTGAGATGGCTAATAAATAACAGACATTTATTAAACAAATACACATTCATACTCCCTAAACACAGGCATTTTTAGATGGATTACTATATAAATGAAACAAAAAGTCTCAATTTGCCAGGAAGATACCATAATTCTAAACTTATATTGACCTAACAGAATTGCTGGAAGGAGTAATTGGCAAAATCCACTGTATTCGATTTTTTTTTTTTTTTTTGGTTTAATAGCAGGAATTTATTGGCTCATGGTTTCAAAGGCTGAAAGGTTTGCTTCCTCCCTGGGTCAGTATCACTGGCCAGCAATCTTTAGGGTTCTTTGGCTTTTCCATCCCATGGCAATGCATACACCATATTAGATTTTAATACACCCAATTACTGATAGGTAATGCAGACAAATACAAAATAAGCAAAGATCTCAAAAACTTGAAAGCACATTCAACAACTTTGATTTATTGAATATAAATAGAATCCAGAACCCAACAGCTACAGATTCAAGCACATAGAAACACTACAAAAATTGACCTAGTATTAGATCATAAAACAAACCTTAACAGAGTTCAAAAATCAACATCACACAAACCACTGTCTCTAACCTCAATGCTATTAAAATTACAGATCAACAAAAAGATAAGAAAAATCCTCATAAATCTGAAAACAAAATACAACAAAAACACCCTTCTAAGTAATGGGTCAAAGAAGAAATTAAAACAGAAATGGAAAACTGCTCATAATGAAAAGACGGTATAACAAAACTTATGAAGTACAACAAAAGTTGTACTTAGAGAAAAGCCTACAGGCCTAAATGCTTGTCTTGGAAAAGGAAAACAGCAAAACATTAATGGGCTGAGCATTAAACTTAAGAAGTTAGGGAGATCAAAGAATAAGTGGAAAGAAAGACGAATGGAGACAGTAAAAATAAGAGCAGAAATTTAAAAACTGAAAAGCAAAACCTCTATAGGATCCACAAAGTCAAAAGTTAATTATTTGAAAAGACTTATACAACAGACAAATCTCTGGAGAAATTTATCAAGAAAGAAAGTGAGGAGGCACAAATAAATGAAAGAAGGGTCATAACCATGGATCTAGCACAAAATGAAAGTAAAGAGAATGTTTTCAACAGCTGTATGCTGATAAAATTTTAAAAACTTACACAAAATGGACAAATCCTAGAAAACTATAACTTGGCAAAAACAATTTTTTTTCTCTCCCTTCTGTGCCCCCGCCAGTTGTATGCTGTTTGTATCCTTTAACCATGTGTCTTCTGTGTCCACTTGTATTCTTGTCAGTGGTACCGAGAATCTGTGTCTCTTTTTGTTGCATCATCTTGCTGCGTCAGTTGTGTGTGTGGTGCCACTCCTGGGCAGGCTGCACTTTTTTCATGTGGGGCGGCTCTCCTTATGGGGCGCACTCCTTGTGCGTGGGGCTCCCCTACACCGGAGACACCCCTGCATGGCACGGCACTCACATGGGCCAGCTCACCACACGGGCCAGGAGGCCCGGGGTTTTAACCCTGGACCTCCCATGTGGTAGGTGGACGCTTTATCAGTTGAACCAAATCTTCCCACAATTTTTTTTAAAAATTAGAAAACTGAATGTCCTTATAATAATGAAAGAAATTAAACCAGTAATTTTTTTTTTTAAAGATTTATTTTTTTATTTATTTAATTCCCCTCCCCTCCCCCGGCTGTCTGTTTTCTGTGTCTTTTTGCTACGTCTTGTTTCTTTGTCTGCTTCTGTTGTCGTCAGGGGCACGGAAAGTGTGGGCGGCGCCATTCCTCGGCAGGCTGCTCCCTCCCTCACGCTGGGCGGCTCTCCTTATGGGTGCACTCCTTGCGCGTTGGGCTCCCCTACGCGGGGGACACCCCTGTGTAGCAGGGCACTCCTTGCGCGCATCAGCACTGCGCATGGGCCAGCTCCACACGGGTCAAGGAGGCCCGGGGCTTGAACCGCGGACCTCCCATGTGGTAGATGGATGCCCTAACCACTGGGCCAAAGTCCCTAAACCAGGGATTTTTAAACCTCTCACAAAGAAAACACCCAGCAGAGATACTTAACCTGATGTGTTTCTCTAAATGTTCAAGAACAGTTTATTTTACTCTTAAACAAAATCTTCTAAAGAAAAGAGAAAAAGAGGATGCTTCCCAACTCATTCTATGAAGCCAGTATAATAAAATAACTTTGAAGCAAAACAAAGACAGTGTAAGAATACAAAATTACAGGCCAATTTGCTCATAAACACAGGTGCCAGAATTCTAAATAAAAGATTAGCAAACTATATCCAGAAGTGTATTTTAAAAAGATAATTCGTTATTTAATGTTACATTTAATGTTACATTTATTTATTACAGAAATGCAAGGATGGTTTAACATTAGGAAAAATCTATAAATGTCATTCATCACATTATCAGGTTCAAGGAAGAAACCACAAGAGTTTTCAAGATATTCAGAAATTAAAGTGGTATGAGACATCTTTTTGGAGTGAAAGAAAAGTTCTAAAACTGGGTTATGGTGATAGTTACACAACTCTGTAAATACTAAGAATCCTTGAATTGTACTTTCAAAACAGGTAAATTTTATGGTACATCTCAATAAAAGATGCCGAATAAAAGATGCAGAAATAGTAGTTGCTAAACTTCAACACTCATTCATGATTTAAAAACAAAAACCAAAAAAGCTTAGCAAACTAAAATAGAAGGAAGTGTTCTTACCCTGATAAAGGTACATCCAAAGCATACAACCAACATCATTCTGATTAATTGTTAAAAGCATTTTTTCTAAAATTGGGATCAAGGCAAAGATGTTCACTATCACAACTTCTATTCTACATTGTACTGGAGTTCCTACCCAGGACACCAAGAAAAGGAAAAGTGAAAAGATACATGGATAGGAAAAGAAAAAATAACATTCATTATTCACAGATGATACAATTGTGTATCTAGAATCTAGAAATTATTAGAAGTAATAGGAGAATTTAGAGAGTTGGATGAACATAATATTAAAAAGTCAATCAGTCATGAACTATTGTGATTACTAATCGAAAAAAATGTGGCATTGGTGTGGAGAAAGTGGCCATGGTGGCTTTTACATGGTGACAGTTACCAGACATTGTATGTCCTCCCATGGCCCACTGGGTAGCCTATGGGACACTGTGGGCTATGATGTGGACCCTTGACCATGAGGTGCAGCGGTGCTCAGAGATGTATTCACCAAATGCAATTAATGTCTCATGATGATGGAGGAGATTGTTGTTATGGGGGGGAGGAGTAGGGTGAGGGGGGTGGGGAGTATATGGGGACCTCATATTTTTTTAATGTAACATTAAAAAAAATAAAGTAATAAAAAAAAGAAGTCAACCAGGGGGAAGCGGACTTGGCCCAATGGATAGGGCATCCGCCTACCACATGGGAAGTCCACAGTTCAAACCCTGGGCCTCTTTGACCCACGTGGAGCTGGCCCACGCGCAGTGCTGATGCACGCAAGGAGTGCCGTGCCACGCAGGGGTGTCCCCTGCGTAGAGAAGTCCCACGCGCAAGGACTGCGCCCCGTAAAGAGAGCTGCCCAGGGCGAAAAAAGTGCAGCCTGCCCAGGAATGGTGCCTCACACACGGAGAGCTAACACAGCAAGATGATGCAACAAAAAGAAACACAGATTCCCGGTGCTGCTGATAAGGATAGAAGCAGTCAGAGAAGAACACAACAGCGAAGTGGACACAGAGAGCAGACAACTGGCGGGGGGGGGGCGGTGGAGGAAGGGGACAGAAATTAAAAAAAAAAAAAAGTCAACCAGGGAGCAGATGTGGCTCAAGCAGTTGAGTGCCCACCTACCACATGGGAAGCCCCAGGTTCAGTTCTGGGTGCCCCATGAAATAAGAAAAGCAAACAAGCAAAACAGACCAAAGAGCCAACTCAGGGAAGTCGATATGGCTCAGTGGTTGAGTGCTGGCTTCCCACATACGAAGTCCTGGGTTCAATCTCCCGCCCCTGGTACCTCAAAAAAGAAAAAAATAATCATATTTCTTTACACCAACAACAAATATTTAGGAAACATAAGTTTTTAAAATATACCATTTATTCTAGCAACAAAAAATAAAGGTAACTAGAAATAAATCTAGACTTCCGGCAAGATGGTGGCTGAGTGAGCTTGCCTTGCCGTCTCTCCTGGGAAGAGGCAGCTGGGCACCGCTGGAGGTTCTCCGGGACCAGGCTTTTTCAGGATTTTTTCAGGGCAGGAAGTGTCTGGACATCGATTTGGTGGGAAGGTAACGGAAAGGACTGGTCTATAAGATATAAATTGGGACTTTTCAGGAGGGGGAGGCAAGATGGCGGCTGAGTGAACTTCCCGGTTACTAGCTCCTGGGGGGAATTGGCTGGGAGGCGTCGGAGACTCTTTGGGACCGGCTGTTTCGGGATTTTTCCTGGTCCGGAGGTGTCTGGACATCGATTTGGAGGGAAGGTAACAGAGAGGATCCATCTGTGAAATATACACGGAGATCCCAGCTACGTGTGGAGGATTCCCTCCTTGGGTAGGTGGAGCCGAGGCAGCTAGCACCGCGCGGAGCCCCAGCGGGCGGCGGCCAGGGTAGCTGGGTCCGGCCGAGCCCGGCTGAGCCGCGGCGGGCGGAGGGGAGGAGCCCGGCTGAGCTCGGCCGAGCCCAGCCGCGCCACGCCGGGCGGCGAGCGGGAGAGCCGAGCCGCGCTGCGCCGCGCTGGGCGGCGGGCGGGAAAGCCGGGCCCGGCCGAGCCCAGCCGAGCCCAGCCGAGCCTGGCGGCGGGGTTTCTGTTCTTTGGTTTTTTGTTTTTGTTTTTTTATTTTTTATTTTTTAATTTGTTGTTGTTGTTGTTGTTCTTGTTGTTCTTTTTTTTTTTTTTTTCAACCCTCTCTTTCTTGTCCCCAATATTCTTCTTATACTATTTTACCTTAACAATACAATAGGTCCTACAGGAAATACCTCACATTTGCTGGGTTTCCTCACCCTCCACTGCCTCATTTCTCTGTGAATAGATTTAGCCTATCTACACTATCCCCTTTCCCCTACAACTTGATATCCTCCACCATCTGCTATCTCTCCTATATTCCATCTCCCTTTCTTTGATCCACAAAGTGTCTAACTCTTAATTTCTAATACCTTTGTTTAGTTTTCCATCTGGTATTCGTCCCTGAAACTATTACCTTTCTTTTCTCTTTCCCTCTCTCACGAAAACAATAGCCTCTTAGTACGTACCACATTCCTCCCATATTCAGTCGTCTACCTCATTATAGGTACTTTCCTACTACTATAACTCTACACAATTTACATGATCTAACCTCCATCCTCCCAGAACTCATATTGTTGCTTTGTAAACATATATCACCAATACTACTTCACACTTTCTCCTTCCTTACACAATTGACTTTCCCCAGCACTAATACTTTCCTTTAAAGTGAGCTTAACTAGCAATAAGAAATTGGAATAAGAAGAACAAAGTGACAAAGAGAAGATATAACACTCACGCAAAAACAACAGCTAATTAATCTCCAAGACTAGACAAAGAAGCTAAGGAACTGATTAAACCCGTCAAAGAAAAAATGTTGACAAGACAGCAACAAAAATCTACAAACCAAACCAGTAATCAGGAAAACATGGCTGAATCCAATCAACAAACTGAAAATCAGGAAGGGGGGCAGGACTTCGCACAAGCAATGAAAGATCTCAGAACATTTATCACCGACAAATTTGATGAAGTAATGAAAGAGGTTAACAGCGTGAAGACAACACTTGGAGGGGAAATTGCAGACATGCGCAAAAAAATAACAGATATGATGGAAATGAACACCACAATTAAAGAAATCAAAAATACACTTGCAGCAAATATCAGCAGACTAGAAGAGGCAGAGCAGAGAATTAGTGATGTGGAAGACAGTGCATTGGAAATCAAACAGATAGTAGAAGTGGTCAATAAAAAGGTAGAAAAAATCCAGATAGGACTTAGGGACCTGAATGATAACGCAAAACGCTCAAACATACGTATTATAGGCATTCCAGAAGGAGAAGAGAAGGGAAAGGGGTCAGAAGGAGTGTTGCAGGAAATAATGAATGAAAACTTCCCAAATCTACTGAAAGAGACAGATGTACATATCCAAGAAGCACAGCGCACTCCACTGGTCATAAACCCCAACAGGCCCACCCCAAGACATATACTTGTCAAATTATCCAATGCTCAAGACAAAGAAAAAATTCTAAAAGCAGCAAGAGAAAAGAAAACCATCACATACAAGGGAAACTCCATAAGATTAAGTGCTGATTTCTCATCTGAAACGATGGAGGCAAGAAGGCAGTGGTATGATATAGTCAAGGTACTAAAGGAAAAAAATCTCCAACCAAGAATACTCTATCCAGCTAAACTAGCATTCAAAAATGATGGAGAGTTCAAAATATTCACAGATAAACAGAAACTGAAAGAGTATATCAACAAGAAGCCTCCCCTTCAAGAAATTCTTAAGGGAATTCTGCAGGAAGAAAGGAAAAAACAGGACAATCAGAGATGGAGGAGAGTGTAAAAGCAACAAGAAAGACAAAAATAGAAGGGGAAAATAAAATAATACAAACAAAATATAACAAACACAAATCCAACCAAAATATGGCTACCATAAATAACTCTCTAAACATAATAACACTGAATGTCAACGGACTAAACTCACCTATCAAAAGATTCAGACTGGGACACTGGATAAGGAAATACGACCCATCTATATGCTGCCTACAAGAGACACATCTTAGACCCAGAGACTCATGGAGGTTGAAAGTGAATGGCTGGAAAACAATCATACAAGCAAACAACAACCAAAAAAAGGCAGGAGTAGCTATATTAATATCAGACAAAATAGACTTTAAATGCGAAACAATTGTGAGAGACAAAGAAGGATACTATATTTTAGTGAAAGGGACAATTTGTCAAGAAGATCGAACAATCATAAATATTTATGCTCCTAACAAGGGCGCCTCTAAATATGTGAGGCAAACGCTGGAAAAACTAAGTGAAAGAATAGATGCATCTACAATTATAGTGGGGGATTTTAATACACCACTATCAACTCTGGACAGAACATCTCAAAAGAGAATCACTAAAGAAACAAAACATTTGAACAGTATATTAGAAGAGCTGGATCTAATAGACATATATAGATCATTACACCCAAACACAGCAGGATATACATTTTTCTCAAGCGCACATGGAACATTCTCCAAGATTGACCATATGCTAGGCCACAAAGAAAGGCTTAATGAATTCAGAAAGATCGAAATCATACAAAACAATATCTCTGACCACAGTGGAGTCAAGCTGGAAATTTGCAAGGGACAGAGACCCAGACTTCACACGACAATTTGGAAATTAAACAGCACACTCTTAGAAAAACAGTGGGTCAAAGAGGAAATCTCAAAAGAAATCAATGACTACCTTGAAACAAATGATAATGATAACACAACATACCAAAATTTATGGGATGCAGCAAAAGCGGTACTGAGAGGGAAATTTATAGCCATAAATTCATATATCAAAAAAGAAGAAAGAGCAGAAATTGAAGAATTAACTGCACATTTGAAGGAATTAGAAAAACAACAACAAAGTAACCCAACAGGAAGAAGAAGGAAGGAAATAACAAAGATAAGAGCAGAACTAAATGAAATAGAAAATAAGAAAGCACTTGAAAAAATAAACAAGACCAAGAGCTGGTTTTTTGAGAAGATCAACAAAATTGACAAACCTTTAGCAAGACTAACAAAGAAAAAAAGAGAAAAGATGCAAATACACAAAATAAGAAATGAGAAAGGTGATATCACCACTGACCCCACAGAAATAAAGACTATCATAAGAGGATACTTTGAAAAACTATATTCCAACAAAAATGACAATTTAGAGGAAATGGACAAATTCCTAGAAATACATAAGCAGCCCATACTGACGAAAGAAGAAATTGATGATCTTAACAAACCAATCACAAGCAAAGAGATAGAATCAGTCATTAAAAATCTCCCAACTAAGAAGAGCCCAGGGCCAGACGGCTTCACAGGGGAATTCTACAAAACATTCCGGAAAGAACTAACACCAATCCTGTTGAAACTATTCCAAAAAATCGAAACAGAAGGAACACTGCCTAATTCCTTCTATGATGCCAACATTACCCTAGTACCAAAGCCAAACAAAGACACCACAAGAAAGGAAAATTACAGACCAATTTCTCTAATGAACCTAGACGCAAAAATACTTAACAAAATACTTGCTAATCGTATTCAACAACACATTAAACGAATTATACACCATGACCAAGTGGGATTTATTCCAGGTATGCAAGGATGGTTCAACATAAGAAAATCAATCAATGTAATACACCATATAAACAGATTGAGAGAAAAAAACCACATGATTATATCTATAGATGCAGAAAAGGCATTTGACAAAATACAGCACCCCTTCCTGATAAAAACACTCCAAAAGATCGGAATACAAGGAAACTTTTTGAACATGATAAAGAGTATATATGAAAAGCCTAAAGCCAACATTGTTTACAATGGCGAAATCCTGAAACCCTTCCCTCTAAACTCAGGAACAAGACAAGGATGCCCATTGTCTCCGCTCCTATTTAACATTGTCTTAGAAGTACTTGCTCGAGCACTGAGACAAGAACCAGATATAAAAGGCATTCAAATTGGAAAGGAAGAAGTCAAAATTTCATTATTTGCAGATGACATGATCCTATATATAGAAAACCCTGAGAGATCTACAACAAAGCTCCTAGAACTCATAAATGAGTTTAGCAAAGTTGCAGGTTATAAGATCAATGCGCAAAAATCAGTAGCATTTCTATACACCAATAATGAGCAAGATCAGGAGGAAATCAAGAAACAAATACCATTCACAATAGTAAATAAAAAAATCAAATACTTAGGAATAAATTTAACTAAAGAGGTAAAAAACTTATACATCGAGAACTATACAAGATTGTTCAAGGAAATCAAAGAAGACCTAAATAAATGGAAGAATATTCCCTGTTCATGGATAGGAAGACTGAATATTATTAAGATGTCTATCCTACCAAAACTGATCTACACATTCAATGCAATCCCAATAAAAATCAACACAGCCTTCTTTAAGGAACTAGAAAAACTAACTATGAAATTTATTTGGAATAGAAAGAGGCCCCGAATAGCCAAAGACATATTGAAAAAGAAAAACGAAATAGGAGGAATCACACTTCCTGACTTCAAAACATACTACAAAGCTACAGTAGTGAAAACAGCATGGTACTGGCATAAGGAGAGACACACAGACCAATGGAATCGAATTGAAAGTTCAGATATAGAACCTCATGTATATAGCCATATAATATTCGATAAAGCCACCAAACCCTCTCAACTGGGAGAGAATGGCCTATTCAACAAATGGTGCCTGGAGAACTGGATAGCTATATGTAGAAGAATGAAAGAGGATTACCATCTCACACCTTATACAAAGATCAACTCAAGATGGATCAAAGACCTAAATATAAGAGCCAAGACCATAAAGACCTTAGAAAGCAGTGTAGGGAAACATCTACAGGACCTTGTAATAGGAAATGGCTTCATGAATATCACACCAAAAGCACGAGCAGCAAAAGAACAAATAGATAAATGGGACTACCTCAAAATTAAAGCCTTCTGCACCTCAAAGGAGTTTGTCAAGAAAGTAAAAAGGGAACCCACACAATGGGAGAAAATATTTGGAAACCATATATCTGATAAGAGACTTATAACTTGCATATATAGAGAACTCATATATCTCGAAAACAAAAAGATAAACAACCCATTTAAAAAATGGGAAAAAGATTTAAACAGACACTTCTCCAAAGAAGAAATACAAATGGCTAAAAAGCACATGAAAAAATGCTCCAAATCCCTAGCTATCAGGGAAATGCAAATCAAAACTACAATGAGATACCATCTTACTCCCATAAGATTGGCAGCCATGAAAAAAACAGTAGAATACAAATGCTGGAGAGGATGTGAAGAAAGGGGAACACTCATCCATTGCTGGTGGGAATGCAGAAGGATCCAACCATTCTGGAGGACAGTTTGGCAGTTTCTCAAAAAATTATCCATAGATTTGCCATATGACCCAGCAATACCACTGCTGGGTATATACCCATCAGATCTGAAAACAAGGACACAAACCGATATATGTACACCAATGTTCATAGCAGCATTGTTCACCATCGCCAAAAGTTGGAATCAATCCAAAAGTCCATCAACAGATGAGTGGATCAATAAAATGTGGTATATACACACAATGGAATACTACTCAGCTGTAAGAACCAATACACTACAATCGCACGTGATAACATGGATGAACCTTGAGAATCTTATGTTGAGTGAAGCAACCCAGGCATTGAAGGACAAATACTATATGACCTCAATGATATGAAATAAGTTAACTGCCTCAGAGAGCTAGAGTCTGGAAAAGTGGCTTACTGGAAATCGGGGGGTGGAGGAAGCCTGTGAGTTAATGTCTGTAGGGGTGGAATCTGTGATGAGCTGTACGAGCACAAAGAAGGGACAAAATGGGGGCAAGGGGTTACCTTCGGGTGGGGTTTTCTGGGTTTGAGGGGGGCTGGGGATGGGAAGAGGGGTAATATGGTCCAAGAAATAGGTGGGAGGGAGGGGCAACATACAAACATGGGAGAGTGCCAGAAGTTCATTGAGAACTAAATGTTGAGTAAAACGTATCAAAGTATAAGTAGGAGGGTTACCTGGTTAGGACGCTCAGGGGGTATGGTCTGATGCGGGACGGACTCCGGAGGGAATAGCTGAAGGCTCATTTTGCCAAGGTGGGTTCTACCATTGGGTGGGGTGGACCCATATCCTGGGGAAGACTAATGCCGTCGAATAGAGAGAACTGTATCTCTCGTGAGAAAGGACGGCTCCCAGGGCATTAGATTGGCAGGCGTTGTGGGCCCTAAGGGGAGGGGAAAATGGACGTGCAATGGATGGAACAAAGGTAAATAAGGGGGCAAAAGAGGAGTTATGTGAGAGTACACGAGGATGAATATAAAACAGCTAATATTACACCAAAAACATATAGGGGACGACAGACTAATAATGAAAACCATAAGACAAAACATAGGATAACTAAAAAATTTAGAAAACTGTACAACCTAAAGTATGGACCACATAGTAAGCACAAATGTTACCTTGTTTGAAAACTATAGTTTCGGAATCTGTACATCAGTTTCAGGAAATATGATATGAATAAGTTAAAAGATTATTGCTGTGGAAGGGAAAAGGTTTTATGGTGGATCTGGGGAAATACTGTATATTGTATATATGAATTTTGGTGATCTAAGACTCTTCTGAAGCTGGCATTATGTTGGGATTCACTTTACGGGAAGTTTTGGATCACAGAGTGGTTCAACAATGGCAGCGGAGGAATACTGATATGGGATGTTATTGACAGGATATATATGGTTGACAGGAAGTTATACAGGGCATATGCCCAGGGTATATGGTAATGTCTATATATACTCATAGTGGAAACAATTAAAAACAACAGCTGGGGGGGTACTGGGCTCCTGGCCGGGGGGTCACTGTTGTGGGCCCTGGGAGAGCAGCGGCAATCCTCCAGGTGCAACGGCAAGAACCAGGAAGGAAGGAGGGCCCAACAGTGGGCTCTTGATACTAATGGCTACACTTTTGAGCCTATGCACCTGCAATAAGAACAAGGCCTAGAGTAGCATTGTGCCTGGGGGTTTCCTCCTGACAGCCTTCATGTTACTCAAATGTGGCCACTCTCACAGCCAAACTCAGCATGTAGATGTGATGCATTCCCCCCAGCGTGGGACACGACACCCGGGGATGAGCCTCCCTGGCACCGAGGGATCACTACCACATACCAGCTGAAGAAGCAACTAGAAAATGACCTTGAATCAAAGATTCAATGCGGAACAGCAGAATATACCTGTCTACATATAATAACATGACTTCGGGAAGCGGTTTGACCTAATGTAAGGGGGAAATGGAAAGGAGAAATGAGATTATAAGGCTGTGAGTCTCTAAAAAAGAGTCTGGAGGTTGTCAGAAGGAATACCCCTATGTACAACTGAACAGAGTCTAAGAGACAGATAAGGTAGATACAACCCCAGGTATTGGTTCTTTTGAGGGATAAAGAGACCCACGGGTTCTATGGTCATGGCAGAAGGGGTTCACTGCCATGACAGATGGCCCTTCTTTGGAGCTGGTGTTTCTGCGTGATGGAAATGGACTCAGAGGGGATCTCTTTTCACAAGACTTGCATGCTACTTTATTGGAATTGTAGTTGGTGCTGGGTTTAAGATATATGTAGGGGATTTGAATCTCTGGACTGATAATACGACACCCAGGCCCAGAGCCTCAACAGACTTCAGCTCCTACACTTTGACTTATTGGACTTACTCCACTCAGCTAACATGGATTTGAAGAAGGTCAACCACCACAACATGGAGCCTAGAGTGTCTACAACTAGAAGCGGGAAGAGTGCATCCAGTACCCATGTGCAATCTAAGCCCTCACTTGACATAGGTGTGCAATGGACACAACCAATCCAATGTCCACAGAGAAAATGTGGAATGGGTGTGGGAACGGTAGCCATGGGGGCTGCTGGGTGTGGGGAACGGGAGGAAGAGATGAGATGTGGAGGCGTTTTCGGGACGTGGAGTTGTCCTGGATAGTGCTTCACGGACAATTACGGGACACTGTAGATCCCCCCAGGGCCCACTGGATGGAACGTGAGAGAGTCTGGGCTATGATGTGGACCATTGACTATGGGGTGCAGTGATGCTCAGAGATGAACTTACCAGGTGCAATGGATGTATCACGATGATGGGAGAGAGTGTTGCTGTGGGGGGAGTGGGGGGCGGGGGCGGTGGGGTTGAATGGGACCTCATATATTTTTTTTAATGTAATTTAAAAAAATAATAATAAATAAATATTAAAAAAAAAAAAAAAAAAAGAAATAAATCTAACAAAATGTATGCAAAACTGTATGGATAATATTATAAAACTTTATTGAATACTTTTTTGAAATTTTTAAATATTTTTTTAAAGATACATAGATCACACAAATGTTACATTAAAAAATATAAGAGGTTCCCATATACCCCACTTCCCACACCGCCCACTCCTCCCATATTGACAACTTCTTTCATTAGTGTGGTACGTTCATTGCATTTGATGAGTACATTTTGGAGCACTGCTACACAGCCTGGATTATAGTTCATGTTGTAGTTTATACTCTCTCCCAGTCCATTCAGTGGATTATGGCAGGATATATAATGTCCTACATATGTCCCTGCAATATCATTGAGGACAACTCTAAGTCCCCAAAATCCCACAATATCACACCTCTTTTTCCCTCTCCCTGCCCTCAGCAACTCACGTGGCCTCTGTCTCCACCTCAATGATATAATTTCTTCCATTGCTAGAGTAACAATAATTCTACAATAGAATACCAATAAGTCTACTCTAATCCATATTTCATTCCTCCATCCTGAGGACTCTGGGATGGCGATGTACACTCCACCTCTAAATCAAGAGGGAGTTTAGATCCCACAAGGCTGATGGATGAAATTCTCCTGCTCGCAGCTGTAGACTCTCTCAGTTCTCAGGTGTGGTGGTTGACCATTCTCACCTCCCTGTTAGCTGACCTGGGTAAGTTCAACAAACCAGAGAGTAGGTGTTGCAACTCTGCTGAGGCTCAGGGCCCAGCTGACACATGAAGAGTCCAGAGATTCAAGTCTCCTGAGCATACACCAACCCCAGAGCCAACCACAGGTTCAGTAAAAGTGATAGAAGAAGCATGTGTAGAGAGGTAATATCTGAGTCCAACTCCATCACACTCAGGAGCACAAATTCCAAAACAGGGCCCACTGGCAAGACACCAAACTCCAGAGCCATCTGCCATGACCATAGGACCTGGGTGTCTCTGTAGCCCTCAGGAGCACCCTACGTGGGGTTGTATGCACTTTGGCTGTCTCTGAGATGCTGCTGAGATGTGTGTAAACGCGACCCCCCTGATGACCTCCTGACTCATTTTGATGTCTCTTAAGCCATATAAACAATACTTTTTAAAAATACTTAAATGAAGGGATATAACATGCTCATGGATAGAAAGAGTCACCACTGTAAAGATTCAATGCAATATTATTAAAATCCCAAAAGGATTTTTTGAAAAATTTGACAAGCTATTTCTAAAATTTATACAGAAGAGCAGTGACCAAATAGCTAAAATACTCCATAAGAAGGGACCTGCCCAATCAGATATTAATATCAATTACAAAACTATAGACATTAATAAAGTATAGTATTACTCTAGGGATAGGCAAATTGCTTAATATGATAGTCTAGACCAGAAGCAGACACACATATACATGGAAACAATATACAAAAGAGGTGGTTGAAAGTAGAGCTAAGGAAGAAGAACTATCAGGCATAAGGTGGCATTACAAATCTGTGAGGAAAGCTAGACTGACTGTTCAATGGGGCAATTAGTTATCCATATGGGTAAAAATAAAATTTCCCTACCTCGCATCAAACCCAAAAGGCAACTGCTGGCAAATTAAAGACTTAAATATGTAAAGTAAAACTGTATAGCTTTTGAAAGAAAATATAAGACAATATCTCCATTATCTTAGAGTATAGGTAGATTTCTTAAATAATTCACAAAAAGTGCTAACCATAAAATAATATATTAATAAACTATGTTAAAATTAAGAACTTCTGTTCTTCAAAAGACACCATAAGTAAAATGAAAATACAAGTCACAAACTGAGAAAAGATTATTTGTAACATGAAACTGACAAAGGATTCATATGTAGAACAAGTAAAGAATTATATTTCCCTGGGTTCAGACTGAACACGTTTTTGGCTCCCTCCTGAAACCTCGCTAAAACTACTATAAATGGGGAAGCGGACTTGGCTCAGTGGTTAGGACACCTGTCACCACATGGAAGGTCCGCGGGTCAAACCCCGGGCCTCCTTGACCCGTGTGCAGCTGACCCACGCTCAGTGCTGATGCGCGCAAGGAGTGCCGTGCCACACAGGGGTGGCCGTGCCACGCAGGGGTGTCCCCGCATAGGGGAGCCCCACGCGCAAGGAGTGTGCCCCATAAGGAGACCTGCCCAGTGCGAAAGAAAGTTCAGCCTGCCCAGGAATGGCGCCACACACACGGAGAGCTGACACAACGAGATGACACAACAAAAAGAAACACAGATTCCCGTGCCGCTGACAACAACAGAAGTGGACAAAGAAGAACACTCAGCAAATAGACAGAGAGAACAGACAACTGGGGGGGGGGAGGGGAGAGAAAATAAATAAATAAATCTTTAAATAAAAAAAATAAAACTACTCTAAATGGGTATTTAAGACGTAAACCCTCAAGGATGGGAGAGAAAGTAGAGAGCACAAGGGCAACGAAATATTGGAAGTTTGAAAGTATGATAGATAAAAGTTTACTGACTTAATAGATCTGAGAAAACTGAATGCAAAGCCAGCAATGCTAGACCCCAAGATATAATGCTACTTAAAACAGCAGAATTTCCGAAAGGATCAGGAATTGGTAAGTTTCTAGGTTTCTCTGGCACTGAAGATGGGACTGGGCCAAGGTTGAAAGAAGGATTATTTGAAAGCTGTCTAAGAAGCAGTAAAACCCACTTATCCCCTCCCCTATCCCATGCCTTAGGGTGACTGCCTGCCCCCATCCCAGTGAAAGGCAGAAAGTTCATTTTTCGGAGAGGATGTCAGTTGGGCACACCAGACCCAGTTAAGGACAGGGTACCATGTTGAAAACAATGAGCCTCTGTGTACCAAATGCTAAAACCCCCAGCAGCTGCCTTCTCCACTAGATTCTCAAAATACTGACAGCTAGGTCATTACCTTCAGTCCAGAGACTGAAAAAGTCTTTTTTGAAGAATCCGATTATCCCAAGAGAAAAGACCTATAGAGGCTGACTTCAGAGTTCACCAAAAAATGGTCCAGGGAAACGGACTTGGCCCAATGGATAGGGCATCCGCCTACCTCATGGGAGGTCCAGGGTTCAAACCCAGGGCCTCCTGACCCATGTGGAGCTGGCCCATGTGCAGTGCTGATGCGCGCAAGGAGTGCCATACCACACAGGGGTGTCCCCCACGTAGGGCAGCCCCACGCGCAAGGAGTGCAACCTGCAAGGAGAGCCGCCCAGCACAAAAAAGCACAGCCTGCCCAGGAATGGTGCCGCACACACAGAGAGCTGACACAGCAAGATAACGTACAAAACGCGACACAGATTCCAGGTGCCGCTGACAGGAATACAAGCAGACACAGAACAACACACAGTGAATGGACACAGAGCAGACAACTGGGGAGGGAGAGAAAGGGAGAGAAATAAATTAAAAAAAAAATAAATCTTTAAAAAAAAAAAAAAGGTCCAACCAGATCCCTCTACAGTGATGCTCATGGTCATCAAAGTCCACCCACAGCTCAAAGTCTCCAGTGAGCTTTTTACATCTTTCCCTCATAATCAGAAACAGACAAAAATTACAAACACCTGAGGAAAATCTCTAACAGAAAAACCTATGGTGAGTTCCTTTGTATCTACACGTTGTGTCTATCTATGACTGTGTGGGATTGGGTATGTCCTTGTGTATGGATGGATATATGTCTGTGTGTGTGTGAGCGTATCTGTTATGCCTAGACTTGTGTGTGTGTGTGTGTGTGTACTGTACAACTCAGGGAAGCGCTGAACTGCTGAATCCTGGGGGCAGCCCCAACCCCCGCATTTTGCCCCACCTCCACCTCCATGGAGCGTGCCTGTGCAGGAGCTGCCCACGGCACAGAACCGCAGCTGGGCACTGGGGAGTCAAGAAGCCCCTGAGCTGGAGCGTTTTCAGAGGGGTGGAAGCACTGACAACAGCAAGGTCTCAGCCGTGGCTAAGAGAAGCCTCTGCTCATTAGACCATAAGGAGGAAGTGTGGGTGGCCACCATTCCCGGAACTTCACTGCCCATATTGAGGAAGTTCTTTCTAGCGTCTGACTTTTCAGGGTGTCTCGCCCCTGGGACCCCAGCTGTCTGCAGAGACCTGTGGACTCACAACTAACTTGGCATTCTGCCCTCAGCTGAGAACAAGTGGGCCTTGATCTGGGCTTCCATAGATCTGGCCCCCAAAGGGGAAATGAGATGAAATGAGGGGAATCTCAAGAAGCAGAGGGGCCCAGGACCTGGGCTGAGACTAGGAAAAAGGTCAAGGTAGGGTGAAGGCCAGGGCAAAATGAGGGTCAGAGTCAAGAGTGTCAGGATCAAAGCCAGAGTAGAGTCAGGTCCAGTTGGAGTCAGGGAATTAAATTTTAAAGTGCCCCTCCAACCCCATCCTTCAGCTCCCCCAAAATGCCAGATTTCCAGAAAGCCTTTCCTGTCCAAGAGACTTGCATAAGGCAGCTAGTCCCCAAGGAGACAGCTTTTCCTAAGGCTCCAGATAGTGCCAGGGGCCTTTTTATCTGTTGGGGAAGACCCAGCACCTGCTTGCTGACATCACACAGTCTGAAAGAAAGAGGACAGGAACAGCCATCTCTGCCCTCAAAGGGTGCCCAGTCTAGGACAGGACACAAATGAAGTCAGAAAACCACTCTCAGGACAAGCCCCTGGCTCCAAGGCCCAGATTTGAATAGAAAGAAAGGAGGAAAGGGTGATTGCAACAAGAGAATTGTAAAGAGGGAACCAGGGCTGGCAGAGAATTCCCTCTGATACAGGGAGCAGGCTGTGGGAGACCCACCTGCACTGACTTTCTAAAGAGGGGCTGCACCTGAGTCCAGGAGGACTCCAGGGCTGAGCTGTCTATGCACCTTCCCTCTTCCTGCCCTCTCCTCTTCGCAGGGCCTGACTCAGACATCCCAGCGCCACGTGGATCCTGATGCCCTGCAGAAGATGGTCAAATGTGCCGTGCAGGACTACAGCTATAAGAGTTCCATACCAGGCCACCCTTACTTGCCTGAGAAGTACTGGCTTTCTCAGGAGGACGGTAGGACCTCACCTCCACCCGACCTTGACCCCAGCAGTGATCTGCCCCCCAACTTGAATACTGATCTCCACCCTGATTCTATATCAACCCTATCTCCACCCATGACCTGGGCATCTTCCTAACCACCCCCCATTTCAACCTGACTCCCCACTTGACCTGACCCTGGAGGAGAACGAGGTGCTGCCTTTTGGGAGCTCCCTATCTGTGGCATGAAACTGGAAGAGTTCTGGGTCTTGTCCTTAAAAGAGATGGGGAGAATATTAACAGTCCCCAAACAAATCCCTCCAAGTGTATACTGGATGCCATCCCTGCCCATCTTCTGAGCAGCCCTGTTCCATCAACCCTACCCACCCCATGCCCCATCACTCCTGCATCCCTCTGCCTCTTTCCCCTCAACATGACTTTCCTATTCTCTTCTTAAAAATTCTCTCTCCCCCTCACAACCCAGAAACGTAGTCTATACTCACGGTCCCTACTTCCTCATCCCCTTTACTCCTGAGAAATCCTTTCTCATTGGCTACGTGTTTATGGTCTATCTCCCTGTACTTGTCATAAGACCAGGTATTCCTGCCTTTTTCACAATTGTGTCCTTCCATCTAGAACAGTGCCTGCTTCAAAAGGGTTTTGTTGAATAAAGTGATGGGGAATCCTTATCCAATTGAAATGGGAAGGCTGCATCTCCTGCCCTGAAACATTAAAACAGCTCTCGTGTGGTTCTAATCACCAAATCCATGGGACCCTTCAATCTTTCCCTTATGAGACCTATCCTAGGCATCTCACTCTTCTGACCCCGCTGCATCTTGAAACGCCTTCCTTCCCCAGCTTCTCTGACAACTTTTTCTCAGCTCTCCTCTTCACCCACTCAGAAACCTAGGCCTCCTGAGGGTGCTGTCCTGGGCCGCCTTCTCTCTCCTGAAGCCATTTTATAAAAAACTGTGGCTTTAATTACTGACAGCGCCAAGTCCCTCACACCTGTTCTTTCAGGCTGGGTGTGGGAGGTGGGGGCAAGGATCATGGAGGGCCTTATAAATGTTAGGTGACTGGGTGGGTGGGACTTTGAAGAGTTTTACGGAGAGAAGTGTCATGGTCAGATTTTCATTGTACCACACCTTTTACACAGAGGTTTAATGGTGGGATTTCAAAGATGAGGCGTGGAGACTGGTGTGGTAATAATAATAGCTTTCTATGTGCTGGGCACTGTTCTCAGTGTTTTACATTTATTAACTCATTCAAATCTCTCCAACCCAGGTAGATAGTACCATTACTCCCCTATAAAATTGAAGAAATTAATTAACTTGGTCAAGGGCATACATAGTCGATAGCGAGGCAAAGCTGAAATTTAAACCTAGGCAGTCTGTAGGATCCATTCTATTAACCAGGATATTATACTGGCCCCTGGTTAAGGCACTAAAGAGATACAGGGGTGAGCTGACAGGGGACTAGAGAAGAGAGGATAGATTTAAGTGATTTTAAGGAGGGAGAATAGGAAACCTTGATGCCTGGATGTGGACGATGAGGGAGAGGGAAGACCTGGGAGGAGGTCCCATTGCCTGATTCAGCGCGTGAGGATGAAAAGCCATAGCTCAGAGGATCCAAGCCCCACTGAGAAGGTGGCCTTGAGTGGGAAATGAGCTGCATTTCAGCTTCTGGGACAAGTTTGGGGCCAGGCTTGGCTTGGGACTGGACCGAAGGAGATAAGTGAGAGTCAGGCATTGTACTGGAGACCAGAAGAGGAACAGGGGGTCCCAGATCCTGGTGTGGAGTAAGAGTCACACTGTCTGACATCTCCATCCTTATCAAGCAGACAAGTGCAACCCAAACTACCTGTATGGTGACCGGTATGCCACCTGGAGGATGGGCCCTTACAGCAGTGGCGGCTGGAACAAGTACACCACCTGCCTTCCGCCGCTGCCTAAGGTACTTACCACGCCCAGCGCAGAGCCGGAGGTCTGGAACGCACCCCCTCCCCATCCCAGCCACAGTGTTATTTCACATTAGTTCCTCAACCTTTGCCCATCAATTCTCCAGAGCTCTTCCCCATTTCTGAAACTGGTGTTTGTATTTCTAGGAGACAAGGGAGCTCAGGATGCCCTTGTGACAGTTTTGGGCCCCTGAGTCCCAATCTCTGGGGCCTGGGGGCCCTGACCCCCAATCTCTGACCAGGCTCTGAGGGGACTTAGCTGGTATGCACTTCGAAGCACCGCCTTCCTGAAGCTGGGCCGCCTACCCCAGCTCCACTCTCCTGTCCTTTGTGATGTGAGCAGGGACAACAGGAGGGCGGACAGGGCCACTCAGGGGCAGCGCAGATACTGGAGAACCTTCCAAGGAGCTGGCAGGGAGTCCAGGCCCAGCCCCAGGCCTGAGGGAAGAGGAAATGTGAGAGAACCTGAGGTCACAGCAGTGGTTCTTATCCTTAGGCCAGTGGCTGGCCTCTACTTGACTGAAATCTTTTAAATCAGAACTTCCTCAAGAATCAGAATTTTTCACAAGTTCCCCAGGTGGTTCTGACGGGCAGGTGTTATTGAAAACGCTCTATCAGCGACACCAAGACACAGCTAGACAGAATCAGGTACACAGGCAGACAGGGAGAGAGATCAAAGACAAAACGCTGAGGGAGGGTCTTCCGAGGCCTAGCGCCAAACCTCGCCCACCCACAGCGCCCTCGCTAGAGAGGCGGAGCAAACGCGTTGCCCGGCGACAACCCTAACACGCAGAGCCCTGAGGTAGGGACACCCTGGGAGGGCACGAGAAGGCAGGGCCTGGGGACGGGTCTGGCTGGTCGCGAAGGGAAGAGCTTTTCCGGGTCAGAGCTTAAGGCCGCGCGTGGGCCACTTCCAGGAAGCCGGGATGGAGACGGTGGATGGAGGAATGCCCTTGGAGTGTCCTCCTAAGCCGGAGCGGCTCAACGCCTACGGTAACAGCGGTGGGGTGGTGGAGGGGCAGGTAGGGGGAGGCCAGAATGCGGACCCCGGGGACAAGGAGGAGGCCGAGGGCCCTCGGCACAGGCGTAACTCTCTGTCCGTCCCTGTTTTTGTCTTTCTCTTCCTGGCTCTGTCCCTGGCTCTGCCCATCCCTGCGACTCTCCCTGTGTCCGCGTCTGCGGGGCCCGCCGCGGGTGCAGAACGCGAGGTGGTGGTGAACATGCTGCGCTCGCTGTCCCGGGGCCAGCCGCTGCCTCAGATCGCAGCCCGCTGCGGCTGCGTGGACCCGCTGCCCGGCCGCCTGCCCTTCCAGGGCTACGAAAGCCCGTGCTCCGGCCGCCACTACTGTCTGCGCGGGCTGGACTGCTACGCCGCCGAGGCGCCGTGCGTCCAGCGCCGCCCGCGGCCGCCGTGCCACGCGCAGCCGACTGTAAGGTTCGCAGGGCCGCGCCCACCTCGCTTTGGGCCGCCAGCCCTCTTGGTGCCCCCTTAGTGCCCTCTCAGTGTCCCGCCTGCCCCGCGCTCCCCCGGAACCTGAGCCCACCGCGCAGGAGGGAGAACCAGCGCGAAGGTTTTCCCAAGTTGCCGACCCCTGTCCTTCCCGAACTGGGCTCCAGGTCACCCTCGCTCCAGCATCTGCCCTGCCGGAGGGTGTTTGAGGAAGTGTCCCCGCGCACCGGATGCATCCCTGTGCCCTGCCCGCCGGCCCCGTTCCCCGTCTGCGACACCCGGCTCTAGACCTTCGACCCTGGGGGCGCAGCTTCCAGCCTACGGGGTTCCAGGAGCCCTTGGGAAAATGTCCTCTCCTCCTGGGCTTCAGGTCCCTGGCGGGCGGGGTCATTGCTGGGGGCTGGGAAAGCGAGGAGATGGTGACCGCGTTACCAGAGCGGCCCTTGCCTTCTTCGAGGGTATTCTGCTGGGGAAACTGAGTCCCAGGTGCACATTCGGAGCCCGGACTGCCATGCAGGAGTCTCCCTGCACCTGACGGCGGGCAGGGAGGGCCGCGCCGGAGAGAACTCCAGATGTCTGCGCGTCAGAGCTGTGAACGCGGGGGTCCCAAGCCCGGCCCCTGGTCCCTCGGTGATCCCCGCGCCCCTCCCTTGGCTGGCAGAGCCTGATACGTTTTGTGAATACGGGTCCCAGCCCTCGCCAGGGCATGGGGCAGCGAGAAAGGGCCTGGCCTCCGGAGCTGTCGTCGCTCCGTCCATAGTACTGGACAAATCACTGTCCGGTGGAGGGTGTCCCAGGTCCCCCGACGGCCGGAACCCCGGGTGCTCCACTAGCCGGCCTTGGGGGCAGACACAGGGGCCTTACCTCCCAGGGGGCTTCCTGGAAGGGGTGCTGCGGTGGAGTGTTGAAGGGCAAGGGGCCCGAGGGGAGGGTCTCGGAGCCGTGGGACAGGCGTCTGAAGCGCCGCCCAGGGCCCGCTCTGGGCTGGGGGCTAGAGGAGGTATGAAAAGGCCCGATTCCTCCTGGCCCACCACTTCCTCCACCAGGGGTGCATCGCCCTACGAACACCGGTCCGGCATGCAGTGTGCTGTTACAACTCCCCCGCCTTCGTATTACCCATATCCGAACCTTAGGTGAGTCTCGCGCGCACACGCGCACGCCGGCGTTCCCTCCGCGCGCAGGGGCCCTGGAAGGGTGGGAAAGGTCCGCGGCGGCTCACTGACCCGACGGTGCCACAAGGGGGCGCTAGTGCCACGGGGAAAGCAAAGCTGGGTAGGAAACGGACCTCCCCCAAGAAACGGCGAGGAGGCTGGGATTGAGGGGTCAGAGGTTGGAGAACCGGGCTTAGTCAAACGATCAGGGCTCTGGTTTAGGGCTTGAAGAGTAAGAAGTCAGCGTTAGGGAGCAGGTATTGGGAATTACCTCAGAAGCGGGACCTGAGGTGAGGAGGTCAGTGGTGGAGCCCAGAGTCAGTGATAGGGGTCAAAATGTTAGCGTAAGGTCAGCATTGAGAACTGGGGTCAGATGTTCACTTGGACGTGTGAGAGTCCAAAAGGGCTGACCCATCTCTCCCCACAGGTGGGACACAAGTCACTTCAAGAAGTCCGGTGGTACCCAGAGAAACAACTACATCGTCCACCCTGAGTTTGTGTCCGAGACCTATCCCAACTACCGCTGCTGGTAGAGCCCGGGCTGGCTGGGCCAAGAGGGTTAAGCAATAAAACTCTTTACCCCAAGAGCCTGCTTCCTTTGTCCCTACCCAGGAGGATCTGGCAGCGAGGGGCCAGTTACTCAGACCTCTGTCTAGCCTCCTTGACTGAGATGGAGTTTTTCTCGGGGTTGCCCTGCCCTGAGCTCTTCCTACAGCCAGGTGGTCTCGGTACTTCCTCAGGTGGCCCTGGGTGCCCTCCTGACACATAACTGTAGCCCTATAATCCTCTAGTGTCTTCCTCCCCTCCATTTCAGAGCCCAAACGAATGGGTCTGCCTAATCACACAGTAAAGACTCCTCCTTGGTTGGGTCCACCCACCTCCCACCCCATGGAGACCCTCCAATGAACATTTCCCCAATATGTCCCCAAACTTGGGGGCCTAGAATCCTCCAAAACCCAAAGCTCTGGATCTCTGCTTCCAGAGTCTCCCTCCCAGTCCCCCCAAAACCCTCTCTGTACTCAGAAGCCCTTGTTGCCCTCCCCTATGCAAGTGCAAGAGGTTCAAAACATAATTTGGGAGGATTTCATGAGCAAGAAACTGCAACTGAACAACAAAGCCCTGTTTCCCTGCCCAGGGAGAAAGGGTCGGGTGTACTGGAATCTATGGGATCTCTGGTATTTTCCTTTCTCTGTCAAAGAATACTGGGTCTTGCATGCCTTCCCTTCCTCGCCCTCCACTCCCCAGCCAAGACGTGACAGGGCGTGCCACTTCTGTGGAGCACAGGGCATTTTCTAACTAAAGGATGCCCCCACGAAGAGGGGCTGGACCAGGTTGGGGGCCGGGGGAGGCAGAGCCGGGGAGAGTGCAGAATCCTGAGCAGAAACAGGTCTTCCCAATCCCAGACCTCGGACACAACTTGTCAGGACCGGTGGGAACCGACAGCCTGGCCTCCTTGCTGGTGGAACTACAGTCTCCTTCCTGTGCGTCCTTTGCTGGGTCCACCCTGCATTGGCAGCTGAAATCCTTCCCGAGGTCCGCTACCCTTTTCCCTCAAGGGAAAACCTGAGTGTTTGGGAGAGGGTTGGACGGAGACGCCTCGACCTGCCCCACCTGGAGGGACAGGAATCCCAGGGGCCAGCCCTGGCTCTTTGCTCTGCGGCTCCTTCCCTCTCAAACAGATTCCAAGCCCAGCCTGGGGGGCAAGAACCCCAACCTTCTGAGGCTGCTCCTCTCTCCAGAACTACACTTCCCAGCAGGCCCGGGGCCGAGCCCCGCCCGCAGGCCTGGGACCGAGCCGAAGCACGCGTGGTGTGGCCGGGCCCGAGGTGCCAGGGGCAGAGCCCAGAGCACTGGGTGGGAGAGGGGGCGAGGGGCGGGGCCTGAGGCCCGCGTGACAATATGGGAGGAGGGGTCCGGCGCCAAGGGCGGGGCTGGCCTCGGAGGCTAGAGGCGAGACTGGACAGCCCCGGCGGGGCCGCGCGGCCCGAGGGCGGGGCCCGAGGAGGGCCCCCGCAGCCTCCCGCCAGGCTGCGCCGCGCGCTGCGCGGTGGCAACTCAGCTCCGGGTCTTGCGAAGGGGAGCTGCCGGAGCCTACCTACCCTCCCACTTTCGCGGGGCCGTCCCTGCCGTGAGTGAGCCCAGCGGGAGGCCCTTGGAGGGGGGGGGCGCTGCTGGGGGCGCAAGATTCCTGAACTTTCGCTCCTGCCCCTGAGTGGGTGGGGCGAGCCTGGACACCTGGGCCCCTTCTCGGGCCGCGGTTCCCGGCGGGCGATAGGCCCCTCCTTGGCCCCCCTGACCGTGGAGCTGTCGGGCGGGGCGCTGGGGGTGGGTGGGAACTATTCCAGGCTGTGGGCGCCGTCACTCGATCCCCGCGGATCCCGCCGCCCGGCGGGGGTGGAAGATGGGTCGGATCGAGTTTCCTTTGACATTTCCACTCTCCTGGGACAAAGGACTCAGCTTGGAATGACCTCCTCCTTAGTTGGGCCGGACCGGGCCCTCCCTTCAGACGGGGCCAGGGGCGGACAGCCAAGACAGGTTTCGTGGGGAGAGGCTCCGCTGGGGCAGAGCCAAAGGAGGCAGGCCCCGCAGACCCCACCTGCCGGTCTTAGCCAGTGGTTGGCAAACGGCGGAGGCCGTAAACTCCAGGCATCTCTAGCGCCACCGTTAACCAGAACCAAAGACTTCCACCCCTCCCACCCCCCAATAAATTCCCTGCCCACAGCTCCGGTGGCAAGTGCTTTAAAATGGCCCTAAGAAGTCCTCCCGGTCAGCCTAGAGCAAGCAGCACCAATCCCTGGGGAGACAGGCCTCACCGTGCCCACAGCCACCTGATGGAAGCCTGTCTCATCCTCCCTAGGCCACAGTGCCACCTCCGCCCCACCCCACCCGCTTTTCCTCCCTCGCATTCCTGCAGGCAGGTCATACCATTATCTCTTATCTCCCAGAACTTGGGTGTGGAGGGTTGCACTGGGGTTTTGGATTCAGGCAACCTTGCTACCTGGGTGACTTCAGAAAAGCCCTTTCACTTGTTTGGGCTACTGTTTCCTCATCTGTAAATAGGCACTGTACCTAGATGCTCAGGTCTGCGGGCTCTTGTCCTTCATCAAAGAACCTTGGAATCCCAGAAAGTTAAGACTCATAGAACCTAAGTCTTGGAAAGGGATTTGAGGCCACCTAGGGGGCGTTTCCATACCTCCAGGCACCATGAGATGGGCTGACTTCATATGAAAGCTATGGTGGGGGGGGGGGTCGCTGTCCTATTCAGCTATAGGCCCTCTCCCCTCATTCCCTTGGTGCCCAGAAAGGGGCCTTGGTTGCCTTGAATCAATGAATATAAATGCACCTACGGCCTTCTTTGGGTTCTGCTCAGCTTGAGGGTGTCAGCTAAAAGCCACTGCATGCATTTTCCAGGAAGGCTTTTTCTAGTCTGTATCTACAGGAAGGGGAGTCCATAGTGGGATAGGAGAGGAATGCTCAATTATGTGGGCAGAATGTGCTGAGAGGAAAAGGAATAAGAAGCTGTTCTAGACCAGGGGGCTGCCTAGTTTAGGAAGTCGAAAGGAGGGGGGCCATTGAGAAAGAAGCCTGAGATGGCACCTCTCTGGGGAGAGTGGGGGGAGGAAGGACTGTAGGTGGCGGTGTATTGACATCTGAGAACAAAGTTCTGAAATGGGTCTGGCCTGGCACTGTTGGTGGTCCCTGCATGGGGAGGTGGGAGAGGTGAGGACTCTTGAGTAGTTTTGGCATCTCCTAGGACGGAGCTGGTGACTTAAGAGTCAGATACTGGCATCTGGGAGGAGGCTAATTACTGATGCCGGTTTCCCTCTCTACTTGCTCCCAGCTGAAGCTGATGGGTAAGCTGACTGCCTGGCAGTGTGTATTCTTGTTGTGTGCCTAACTGGTGCTCTTTCTTTATTGGACTCTGCCCTGAAGCCTCAGACATACACCTCCCCCCAAGCTTGTGTTTCCCTGCAGTCATATCCAGATTTTGACCATACAGTATGGGAGTGTGCGTGTATGTGAGGAGGGATGCCTGATCCCTGGAGAGCCAGATGGTGGGGGAGAGGTGTCTTGGCCCAAGGTGGGTGGCAAAATCACCTGCAGCAGGCGGCCTGAAGGACTAAGGTGGTGGAAGGGAAGGAATGGGCTTGGTGATAGGATGGCTCTGATTGGAAATGGATTCAGACAGGCAGCTGAGACCACGCCATGCCTCGAAGGCTCATACTTAAGGCTTCATCCTGGGGTGCTAAGAAGCTCTGTAAACCAGGGAGAGATGTGGTCTGATAATGCTTTACAAAGATCACCATGAGGAAAAGAAGCTGGGGGCAGGGAGGAATATTGGAGAAGTGTTGCAATAACACAGGGGAGAAGTGACAGTGCTAAACAAGGGCAGAGGCAGCAGGACAATGGGTGCGTGGTGGAGACAAAGCCAGGAGGTCTCCCAGGAGCCAGGAGCTGACCCACAGATGTGATGCTGGGAGCAGAGCAAGGAGATAGGCAGGGAATTGAACTTGATGAATGATGATGGAGAGCAGGGTGGAGTTTGAAGGCTAAGAGGGGGAGATCTGAGAAGGAACCTTGGCCCCAATGTCTGAACCCAACCCTGCCTCCTACCAAACTGGGCCCTTGGATTCAGTTCTCTAATCTTCAGATTTAATCTCGTTTCTGACTCAAGATCAAATTCCATGCCTGAGTTATATCTCCTTCTTTCCTCCTCTCTCCTTCTCGGTGGGGACACAGAGGCTAGCCTACTGCAGTTAAATTCCCCAAGGAGCTTTTTTAAAAAATCAAGTCTTTATTTAGGTAACAAGTTGGTTATGTTCACTGCATTGTATGAAACATCACAATATCATACAGGGAAAGTACTAAAAGTACAGGGCTGGATCAGAATTGGACATTTCCCCCTTCTCTTCAACCTGAACTGCCCCTATGTATGATTCCAGGGAGGTTTCTCTGGCTTTGTTTCCCCACCAGGAAAATGGGGATGTATGCTACTTGCCTCTCCCCATTCAGAGTCCTGATTAATTTTGTAAAGCATTGGGGGCGCATGAGAGAGTGTGGATAAGCAACAGGTGAAAAATTCCGGTGAGTCTCATTTTTGCCACGGGTCAGGCCCTTCCCAAGATGTACACCTCTTCTTTCTCACTATAGCGAGTGGGAACACCACAGCAGTGGAAAGCTCAGTTCCATCTCTCTCTCTTCCCATTCCAGGCTCAGATGGGCTTGGTGGGGTGGCCCCACTGCCCGCTCCTTCCTTAGCTGGGGGCTAATGCTCCAGGACCCTCAGGAGAAGAGCCAGGCCTACCCCCGCCGCCGCGCTGGTAGCCACAAGGGCCATAAGAGCCCCGAGGCCTCTGCAGCCGCTGCCATGTACACCTTCCTGCCCGACAATTTCTCGCCCGCCAAGCCCAAGCCGTCCAAAGAGCTGAAGCCGCTGCTGTGCTCGGTGGTGCTGGGGCTGCTGCTCGTGCTGGCGGCAGTGGTGGCCTGGTGCTACTACAGCGCCTCTCTCCGCAAGGCGGAACGCCTGCGGGCCGAGCTGCTGGACCTCAACCGCGGCGGCTTCTCCATCCGCAACCAGAACGGCGAGCAGGTCTTCCGCCTGGCCTTCCGCTCGGGAGAGCTGGACCTCGACTCCTGCAGCCGCGATGGCGCCCTCCTCGGCTGCTCTCGCACGGCCCAGGGGCGCCCGCTGCACTTCTTCATCCAGACGGTGCGGCCCAAGGACACCGTCATGTGCTACCGCGTGCGCTGGGAGGAGGCGGCGCCGGGGCGCGCGGTGGAGCACGCCATGTTCCTGGGAGACTCCAAGGCGCACTGGTACGGCGGCGCAGAAATGAAGACGCAGCACTGGCCCATCCGCTTGGAAGGCCAGCAGGAGCCGCAGCCCTTTGTCACAAGCGATGTCTACTCCTCCAACGCCTCCTTCGGGGGCATCCTGGAGCGCTACTGGCTGTCGTCGCGCGCGGCCGCCATCAAGGTCAACGACTCAGTGCCCTTCCACCTGGGCTGGAACAGCACGGAGCGCTCCCTGAGACTGCAGGCGCGCTACCACAACACACCCTACAAGCCGCCCATCGGGCGCGCTGCAGCGCCAGAGCTCAGCTACCGGGTGTGTGTCGGCTCGGACGTCACCTCTATCCATAAGTACATGGTGCGGCGTTACTTCAACAAGCCGTCGAGGGTGCCGGCACCCGAGGCCTTCCGCTACCCCATCTGGTCCACGTGGGCGTTGTACGGACGCGCTGTGGACCAGGACAAGGTGCTGCGTTTCGCCCAGCAGATCCGCCAGCACCGCTTCAACAGCAGCCACTTGGAAATCGACGACATGTACACCCCCGCCTACGGCGACTTCGACTTCGACGAGGCCAAGTTCCCTAACGCCAGCGACATGTTCCGCCACCTGCGCGACTCCGGCTTCCGCGTCACGCTCTGGGTGCACCCGTTCGTCAACTACAACTCGTCGCGCTTCGGCGAGGGCGTGGAGCGCGAGCTGTTCGTGCGTGAGCCCACGGGCCGGCTGCCCGCGCTGGTGCGCTGGTGGAACGGCATCGGCGCGGTGCTCGACTTCACGCGCCCCGAGGCCCGCGATTGGTTCCAGGGGCACCTGCGGCGGCTGCGCTCGCGCTACTCCGTGGCCTCCTTCAAGTTCGACGCGGGCGAGGTCAGCTACCTGCCGCAGGACTTCAGCACGTACAGACCGCTGCCCGACCCCAGCGTGTGGAGCCGGCGCTACACCGAGATGGCACTGCCCTTCTTCTCGTTGGCCGAGGTCCGGGTGGGCTACCAGTCGCAGAACATCTCGTGCTTCTTCCGCCTGGTGGACCGCGACTCGGTGTGGGGGTACGACCTGGGGCTGCGCTCGCTGATCCCCGCGGTGCTCACCGTCAGCATGCTGGGCTACCCGTTCATCCTGCCGGACATGGTGGGCGGCAACGTGGTGCCCGGGCGCACGGCGGGCAGCGGCGACGAGCCGGAGCGCGAGCTCTACGTGCGCTGGCTGGAGGTGGCCGCCTTCATGCCCGCCATGCAGTTCTCCGTGCCGCCCTGGCGCTACGACGCCGAAGTGGTCGCCATCGCGCACAAGTTCGCGGCGCTGCGGGCCTCGCTTGTGGCGCCGCTGCTGCTGGAGCTGGCGGGTGAAATCACCGACACGGGCGACCCCATCGTGCGCCCCCTCTGGTGGATCGCGCCCGGCGACGAGACGGCTCACCGCATCGACTCGCAGTTCCTCATCGGGGACACGCTGCTCGTGGCGCCCGTGCTGGAGCCGGGCAAGCAGGAGCGCGACGTCTACCTGCCCGCCGGCAAGTGGCGCAGCTACAAGGGCGAGCTGTTCGACAAGACGCCAGTGCTGCTTACCGACTACCCCGTTGACCTAGATGAGGTCGCCTACTTTACCTGGGCGTCCTGACCCCACAGCCCTAACCTCCAGCCTTCGTCCAGGTCCTTAACCCTCCATCACACCAGCACAGCGGATCCCCAGGAAGCCCCGCTTTGTGTCACCCACCAAGTGGGTGCTGACAGTAAATGTGCTCAAGCAGGGGCCTGGGCAGGGGCGCCAAGGCGACCTCCCACTCGTGCACACTCTTACCACACCCCTTTCCCCTCCTCGTTCCTCTCCAGTCTGCAGAAACCTCTTCCCTGGGGTGGGGGCGAGAGAGCTCAGAGGAAAAGGGTCAGTTCTCTTCCTGTTACAAATTTTTTTAAAGCACAAAGAGAAACCTCTCCCTCCATTCTGGCCTGAGTGTCCCTCTTTGTCCTTTTGAGGTGGGAGCTTGATCCTCTTTAAGGTCCCCAAAATAGCCCTTTGCCCCAGTTAGAAAGGGCACGTTCTTGGTGTTGGAAGCCAGGCCCCCAGCTCCTCGCACTGGCTCTTGCCTCTGAGGCTGAGCCCTGGCTGACCTGGCCCCATCCCCGCTGGGGGGAAAGGAGGGAGATGCTTGGCCAACGAGGAAGCAGGAGGTCCCAGGGGGCAGGAGGGCTGGGCTCAGCGTGGCGCCAGCATTGCTGTCCCCAGCACCACTGTCCCCTGTTTGTGAAAAGACTGCTAACGCTACATGGACCCATCTGTGTACACAGGTGGGCTCAGTCCTGGGCCCTCTATCCTGGTCTGAGTGACACGGATTTGCAGGGCCATGCAGGCCAGACTTGGTGCCTTAACTCAAGAACCTGTGTGTGTGTGTGTGTGTGTGTGTGTGTGTGTGTGTGTGTGAGAGAGAGAGAGAGAGAGAGAGACCATGTGTGCCTGGGTCAGTGGAATGAATACAACATCCCCAAGGCTCAATAAGCCTGTGGGGGAGAAGGGAGAGCCCGTGAAGGCTTTGCTTGTTGAGCCTGCCCTGTCCCAGGTGGTGTCCCTGAAACCAACAGCCCTTTCGGGATGCCGCAGCTGCCTGGCTCCCTGCTCACATGGTGGGCGTGTGGCCTACGAGGGCCTGTGTTGTTCTTCTGGTGGTGTGCTCCGGCACAGCACGTGAGCTGCACACACACAACGACGCCAGCAAATACACACACAGGGAAGGTCTTTCATCTCAGTCATTTTCCCTCTCGTTCTTCCTGACTTTGTAGCTGGGTCTTGGGAGTGAGGAGTGGCTTGCCAGAGAGGGGTGGTGGGAAACAAGGAGGGGGTCAGCTCCCCTCAACAGCTCTGACTAGCAGAACCAGTCCCCTGCCCCCCCGGAGCATACATCTCTTTGCCCACCCCCTCTATTTTCTCAGTGTGGCGAATGCCAGGTGAAAGCTTTGGGATGCCCATTTTGAGTGCCAGTTTTACCACTTATCTACTAGCTGTGTGACCTTGAGCATGCTGCTTAACCTCGCTGAGCCTCGGTTTCCTCATCTGTAAAATGGTGACAAAATGCCTACCTCCCAGGTGGTTGTGAGAATTGTAAGCACAGATGTATGTAAAGTGCCTGGCAAAAAGTAGGTGCTCAATAAAATGTAGCTATTATAATAAAATTTATTGTTTTCTTGCTTAAAAACAACAAGGATTTCTTCCAGACCCCAACTCCCAGCCCACCTGGCTTCCTATGAATCTGCTTGGGATGCTCCTCTCTTTACCTCCCCCTCACCTCAAACCTTTGCAGCTAGCACCCAGTTAAGTTCTGAGTTTGTGGCCCAACAGACACTGCAATCCAGGAAAAGGCAAGGGGGGAGCTAGCTGAAGGTGGGATGTCAGGAACCAGGAATCCTGGGGCCCCAGGAAATGGGGAGGGAAAGGGGAGAGAAGGGGACGGGATGGTGATGAAAGGGGAGGGAAGGCTTCTCCTTCCTTTTTGCCAAGAGCCTCTGCCAATTGGTACTCACTGAGGAGCCTCCTTGGTCCCTGATGCCCAGCTCTGTGCTGTGGTGTGACTAGGAGGAGGATGCCCAGGCCAGGCCCTGGGAAGTTCCCTAAATGGCCAGAGAGCATGCCTCACTCTTGGATGGCCCACCAGCTTTCTAGGCAACTGAAAGTCTGTTTTCCTAGTTCTCTTCATCTCTAAAATGGAATTTCCAGGATTCATTGAGATGTCTCTGTAAAGCACTTTTATGCAAAAATTGGCACAGTGTGAGAAGCTCAATAAATGGTAACTCCCATTAACTCTTATTATAAACAAGGAATAAAGAGAGAGCTCTTCCCAGAACCCATGTTGTCCAGTATGGCAGCCACTAGCTTCTTAAATTTAATTATGAAATTAATTAAAATAAATTTTTAAAAAATTCAGTTCCTTGCACTCACTAGCCACATTTCTAGTGTCCCAAAACCATAAGTGACTAGTGGTTAACACTGGACAGTGAAGATTATAGAACATGTCCACAGTTGCAGAAAGTTCTATTGGGGAGGCTTGGGCCAGGAATTGTGTGCTGCCTGAGATGGCAAAGGGAGAGAGAAAGCAATCTGGGAGGGCCTCCTGGAGGAGAAAGACCTGTAGAAGGGCATTGAGGGGCAGGGTTGGCTTAACAGCCTAGGTGTGGGAGGGGGTGCACAGCACAACATGACCACTGAGCGCTCACTGTGTGTTGGGGCAGGGTCAACCCATAGGGTGCTTCTGTCTCACCAAATTCCAGCAAACTGGTCCTCGATTAAGGACCTGGTTTCTAGCCTGGCCTCTGCCATTGACTCTGTTATTCCCAAAAGCACAGGTGAGCAAACCCAAGTCCTGAGAAGGGAGGGCTTTAACCTGAGGTCACACAGAAACTCGGTAACCAAGGCTGGACTGGCACCTTGGTGTCCTGCTTCCAGAGGCCTAGGATCTCAGACATTTGCCCACCTGTCAGAGTCATGGACCAGCCCTGGCCTGCTGGCCTCCAAGGGTGGGGAACTGGCTGAAATGTGCTTTTCCGAAGCTGCCACCCTGTGGTCCCAAGCCAAGAAGTGTTCCACTCCCGATTTCCCCCCCTCCAAGGATACCAGCACAGAGGTCCTCAGGGCAGAGGGGCGGCAAGGGGTGGGTGGGGTGGTGTTGGTGTGCACTGGGATGACAGGAACTGCAAGAAAGCCCTGGGCCTTGGAGAGAAGGAGGGGAGGGCGCCGGGCTGGAAAGCACCTCTACTCCTTCTCCCCGGGCTACCAGGGACTCTGGACCCTTCCAGCCTTGTCCACTCCTCCATCCTTGCCAGCTCTCTTGTGCATTCCAAGTTTCTCTCTTTCTGCACATCTGGATCTGGGGACCTTTCCGTCTTGCATGGAGTTTCCAGCAGCTTTGTCATGACCAGAATTCCTCATCGGTCTCCTCTGTACCCCTGGGCTGGGGGCAGTGATATCAGGAATAGGGAACCCCTTTCTCCAGAGATCATGGGGAAGGACTTAGGGGATGGGGAGGGACTGAATGGTCACTGCAGGAAACCTGGCACTGGGACTGAGCTCCCATTCTGTGACCCTGTGCTCCTTGAGAGTTTGCCTCAGCTCCCTTCCAGCACCATATTAATAGGCTGAACCCTGGCCAACCCCTCTCCCTGAGCCCAAGTAACAGGTTTTCTGGAAGGGTCTTTTCTCCTGTTCCCCAGCCCTGGGGAAAGTGTCTCTGATCCTGGTTCTGGCATGCCCAACATGCCTTCTTCCACTGGTTCCCCTCACCAAGTTCTCTGGTCCCTTCTCGCCTCCCCAAATCTGAGGCCAGAATCCTACCTCTCTGTGCCCTGGCCCCTGCCCCATGGCAGAACTTAACAGTTCTAGCCTGGACTACCGCAGAGGCCTCCTAACTCTCCACACTCTTGGACCCTTCCATCCAATTCACACAAGAGCCAAGGAAATCTTTCTAAAAGCTAGGCATGTCACTCAGGGAGAAACCCCAGCTCTGGAATTCAAGGTCTCTGAGATCTGGAACTCTTGCACCTGTCTCTGTTTCACTCACACACACACACATATAGCTGAGTAAATTCTGAAAAGCCTTGAAGATAATACCACCTTCTGTTTTGGGGAACATTCGCAGAGCACATCCCAGCTAGGGGAGGCCTGCCCAGTTCCAGCCTTGAAGGAGAACACAGTGGCGCTGGGTGGTTTCCTTTCCTGTCATTGTCCAGCTCAGTGGGACTTCTGCTGACACCCTACCTTCTCTCGCTCACACTCCAGCTACTAGGAAGAACCTGGTTTTTATCTCAAGGCTAGCCGCTTACTTCATCGCGCCCAGGGATCTTTCCAGCAGCTTGAGGGAAGGGGAGAATGCTTGGCCTTTTGTGGCAAGCCCTGAGTTTGGCTGGGAGTGGAAGTGGGGTGTGTTGGGGGGCTGTATGGGCAAGACAGAAGAGGAGGAGCTCCCATCTCTGGGAGATTCCAGTCTGGAGTACAGGAAGAGGCTGACCTGTGCTCTGTATCCTTGTCATATTTTTAACTCTGCAGCCCCCTTACCCTTCCAGGGAACCCAAATGAGAACTTCCTGTTACATAATACCAGACCGGAGGTAGGGACGGGGTATGGCAGAGTGGGTGATTTGGGGGAATGGGTAAGGAGCAGGTCTCACTGGCCACCTATAGCAGAGCCTCAAGGGGCAGGATTGGGGGCTGGTACCACCCTTTGTGCCCTCCTTTAGCAAAGGTCAGCTTGGGCCAAGGGTTGAGCTGCTGAAGAGGTCATCCTTTGGTTCTCAAACACGAGGATCTCATACATGCACAGAGGTGGGGTCCAGCCTACCTGGGAGACTGTGGGGTTTTCTGAACCTTGGAATATTGGAGGAAACTCCCCAAAAGTCTCCTGATCACAATTGAAATTCCACCATTATAACTTCATTCCTTTGTGTCTTTAATCCAGCCAATGAGTGCCTACTGTAGGGGTTAAGGCATTTGAGGAGGGGTGATGGTGGCCAAGAGGGTATTTTAGTTTTCCAGAGCCTCCATTAAATGCCCCTAGGAGGAGACAGATTAAGTCCATTCGCTGCTTTTTCACACTGAGATGGTAGCGGGGAGAATAGGGGGCTCCCAGGGAGCCTCTTCTGGTGGGAGTGAGTGAACAGGATGAAGCTGATAGGATGAGGGAGGAACATGTTTGGGCAGTCACTGGGGAACACTTCCAGGAGGGGACACTCTGGAGCTGGGAGGGCGCCATTCTGGAGGGGAAATGAAGGCGTCATCCCCACCGGCAATCTCTGTCCCTTCGTAAGTGAAACCACATCCAAACGGAAAGAAGTGAATCATCCACCCTCACCGCCTCCCGCAATACTGACCCAGCTGCCGCCCCAACCACCCAACCAGAGCCCACGCCCCTGCGGCCATGGAGACGCGAACAATTCCCTGCTCACCCACCTCTATGCCTGGGATATTACAAGAAGTACTGGCCACTTTCTAAACCTTACAGCCCCTGGGGTCTGGACGCTGGCTGGGCCCAGTTCTTTCTGGCCCAGGGACATAGCCTGTCCCACTTAGGCCACTTGCTTCCTCTTCCCTTCCCAGCCCACAGCTGGCTTCTCGGTTGTGCTTTGCTCAAACTCCATTCTCAGCTATATCCCTGAGCTTCTCAAGAAGAGCCACCGGGTTAAGACCTAATACTACTGACCCTTGACCAATTCTGTCTGGACCCCACATCATCCAGGCATAGCAGAGCATGAAAGCTATGCTAGGATTTTATAGCCTTTCTTCAATGGCTCAGAAACTTTTAGTCTGTATTAAAATATAATTCTACTAAATAGTGCTTTTTAAAACATGTTTCTTAGAAAAATAGAAAGTACAAAATAAATTACTTTCTCTTTACTAATAGAAAAAAGAGATATACCACAATAAGCGAATGTGTTTAAAAATGTAAATACCTATATACAATTTTTAAAAAAAGATTTATTTATTCCTCCCCACCTGCCATTGTCTGCTCTCTCTGTCCATTCACTGTGTGTGTTCTTCTGTGTCCACTTGTATTCTCATCAGGCAGCACTGGGAATCTGTGTCTATTTTTGTTGCGTTGTCTTGCTGTGTCAGCTCTCCGTGTGTGTGGCACCACTCCTGGGTGGGCTGTGGTTTCGCGTGGGGGGTGGCTCTCCTTGTGCAGGGGCTACTCCTGACACGGGGGGCATCCTTATGTGGGGCATCCCTGCATGGGCTGGCACTCCTTGCACGCAGCAGCACTGCACATGGGCCAGCTCACCACATGAGCCAGGAGGCCCTGGGTATCGAACCCTTGGACTTCCTATATGGTAGGCAGGCGCTCTATCTGTTGAGCCACATCCGCTTCCCACCTATATACAATTTGATACACTACTAATGGACTTCAATTATTATGATGATTTTGTCTAACTCAAGTTTTGGCATAAAATTCGGTGAAACAATCACCCTTTACCCTTTCTCTTAGAGACAAAAACCTTCCAAGGGAGACATTGGCAAAAATGGTAGAGCAAGAATCTTCAAAAATTCTCTCCTCCATAAAAGTAAAAAGATAACTGACAGAAATTATCAGAATCAACTTATTCAGAATTGTGGAAATTAACCAAAGATTGTAGCAATCCAGGGAATGTTTATTCGAGAAAATATGGTTGAATCTCAGTAAAGACAGTGATCGCTGTACCTTTTTAAAAAGCTTTTTATTTTAAAATAATTTCAAACATACAAAATAGTTACAAAAATAATGCAAAACCAATACAGAGAATGTTGATATGTGCCCTACTCAGATACCCAGATTTACTAACTTGTAACATTTTGACACCTTTGTTATATCATTCTGTTATTCTTTCATGTTCTTTGAACTTGTAATACTTACATATGTATTTCTTAAGAATAAGGATATTCACTTATATAACCACACTAAGTACAATGACCAACTTTGAGGAATTTAATCTTGATAGAAAGCATACAGTCCATATTGCCACTTTTTCAATCATCTCTGTAATATTCTTCTGAGCATTTTCTCCTCCATAATTAGATACAGATCAGGATCACGTATTACATTTCATTGTCATTGTCTCTTTTTTAAAAATTATGGTAACACGTACTTGTATATAACATAAAATATCCCATCTTAACCACTTACAAGCATCTCATTCCATGCAATTAATCACATTCACAACATTGTGCTATGATTACCACCATCCATTACCAAAACTTTTCCATCACCAATAGAAACAATGCACCTGTTATTCATTAACTCCCCATTCTCCCCCCCACCCCTGATAGCCTATACTCTACTTTCTATGAATTTGCATATCCTAGTCATTTCCTATAAGTGGAATCATCAAAATATGCAAAACAAGGTGTCTTCAAGGTTGATCCATGTTGTAGTATGTATCAGAACTTCATTCCTTTTTATGACTGAATAATATTCCATTGTATGTATATATGACATACTATTTATCCATTCATCTGTTGATTTGGGTTGCTTCTACCTTTTGATTATTGTAAATAATGTAACTCTGGACATTGGTGTACAAATATTGATTTGAGTCCCTATTTTCAATTTTTTTGAGTATATACCCAGAAGTGGGATTGCCAGGTTATATGGTAGTTCCATGTTTAAGTTTAAAAAAAAAAAGATTTATTTTATTTTTATTTATTTTTCTCCCCTTCGTTGTTTTGTGCTCGCTGTCTGCTTATCACCATTTTTTTTAAGGAGGCACTGGGAACCAAACCCAGGACCTCCATGTGGAAAGGAGGCGCCTAATCACTTGAGCCACCTCCACTCCCTGCTTATTGTGTCTCTCATTGTGTTTCCTAGTTGTGTCATCATCTTGTTGCCTTGTCATCTTGTATCGTCATCTTCTTGCATCAACTCTCTATGCCAGTCCTTCATGTCAGCTCGCTGTCTTGCTTATCTTCTTTAGGAGGCATCAGGAAGCAAACCTGAGACCTCCCATGTGGTAGGTAGTACCCAAGGGCTTGAGCCACATCTGTTTCCCCTATGTTTAAATTTTGAGGCACTGCCAAACTATAGTGGCTACACCATTTTACATTTATACCAACAATATACTAAGGTTCCTATTTCTCTGCATCCTCACCAATACTTGTTCTTTTCCTTTTTTTTTAATAATAGGCATTCTAATAGGTGTAAGTTGATATCTCATTGTGGCTTGGGTTTGCATTTCCCTAAAGGCTAATGATGTGAAGCATCTTTTCATGTTCCTATTGGTCATTTGCATATCTTCTTTGGAGAAATGTCTATTCAAGCCCTTTGCCCATATTTAAATTGGGTTAGTTGTCTTCTTGTTGAATTGTAGGAGTTCTTAACATAATCTAGATATTAAATCATTATCTGATACATGGTGTATTAGTCAGCCAAAGGGGTGCTGATGTAAAATATCACAAGCCTGTTGGCTTTTATAAAGGGTATTTATTTGGGGTAGGAACTTACAGATACCATGCCATACTTTCCTCACCAAAGTCTATTTCCACATGTTGGAAAAGATGGAGCAAGATGGCTGCCAGTGTCTGCCAGGGTTCAGGCTTCCTGGGTTCCTCTTTTCCCAGGGCCTGCTTCTCTTTCTTCTGTGTGTTTACTTCCCAGGGCTCCAGCTTAAGACTTCAGCATCCAAACTCCAACACCAGAACTCCAACATTACAAATGCAATGAATGTGCCACAATAATGAAAGAGGTTGTTGATGTGGGAGGAGTGGGGTGGGGGGTGGGGTGTATATAAAAATATATATATATTTTTAAAGATTTATTTTATTATTTATTTCTCTCCCCTTCCCCCCTCATCCCCCCATTGTCTGCTCTCTGTGTTGATTTGCTATGTGTTATTCTGTGTCTGCTTGTATTCTCAGAGGCACCGGGAATCTGTGTCTCTTTTTTTGTGTCATCTTGCTGCATCAGCTCTCTGTGTGTGCGGCACCACTCCTGGGTGGGCTGCACTTTTTTCACGTGGGGAACACCCCTGCGTGGCACAGCACTCCTTGCACATGGCAGCACCGTGCATGGGCTAGCTCACCACATGGGCCAGGAGGCCCTGGGTATTGAACCCTGTACCCTCCCATATGGTAGGCAGACGCTCTATCAGGTGAGCCACGTCTGCTTCCCTTAATTTTAATTTAATAACTTCCAGGTACAGACCAGTTTACAAACATAATCCAAAATCTATTTTTGGAATCCACAACTATATCAAGCTGCTACACTCCATCCTCTGAATTCCCAAAAGAATTACAATATTAAAACAAACCTTAAATCAGTAACAATGCAAGTACTAAATCACATCACAATCAATTTAAAGAAATACAGTTTGTTATGGGACAAAGTCCCGTCTGCTATAGATCTCTGAAACTTACAAAACAATTCATCTACTTCCAATACACAAATGGACAGACAAAGAATAAACATTTTCATTACAATAAGGAGAAATTGGGAGGGAAACATGAGTCATGGTTTCTCTACAGTTCAGTGAACCTGCAGGGCATCCTCTCTTCGATTTCCAAGTCTGAGAATCATTCTTAAGAGGATGGTTTCTTCTCCTTGGGACCTTATGGGAACCCACCCTTTTCAGAGACTTGCCCAATGGCCATTTTCTTGGTTCCAACCTCATCAAGCATCTGGGTGTCAACCAAGCTCCAGACCTCATCCTCAAAGAGCATTGGGGTGTTTGACACACCTTACCCAATCTTTGGGTTAGAGACTTAACCCCCCTAGTGCAGTGAGGTGAGGGTAATATCATCCCTAACCTTTGGTATACAGGCTCAACCCCCTCAGAGCAATGAGTTGACCACCTGGCCTTCCTTAATGCATGAGGGGGATAGGCACACCTCTCTCAGACCTATGGGGTGCTGACCTTAACCATCTTTGAGCAATTTGCTCCACCTTCTCTGTACCCTGGGTGGCAAAATCCTCCCCGAACATTGGGTCAGAACATCCACCCTCTTCAACTGGTGGGGCAAACGCACCCTCTCTGTACACATGGGTGGGGTTCCCCTTGGCCCAAGGTGATCTCTTAATTCTAGAACTCAGCTTCCATGATTTTCCTCTTAAAGCGGTTTCTACTCAAATCTCTCCTTTTCATGTCCCTTTTAGTCCAAGATGACAGTGGTTTTGTTCATACAGTTCATACAGTTCTCTTAAAAACCCTGTTAGGTTAGCATGCAAGAAGCAGGAGTCCAAGCCATCAGACAGTAAGACTTTCCACAAGTCTTTCCAAGACAACTGCATCTTCAATCCTGATTTACAAGTTCCAAGTCTAGTTAAGTCCTCCAATGGGGCACTTTCATCTGGGAGCTTGATTTCCAGCAGCTTGGGATTTCCAGAATCAGTTCTGTTTTCTGTTTGCCTGACAGTTCAGTCCTCAATATATCTCTCTCTTCTAGCATTTTGGTATAAGCTACAAGCAGAAACTATGCTGCATTCTCCGGGCTTACTTTGGAAATTTCTTCAGCTAAATGCTCAGGCTCACCATTTTCAAATTCTGCCTTCCATAAAACACCAGAAGTTTATCTTTTTTTTTTTTTTTTTTTTAAAGATTTATTTATTTATTTAATTCCCCCCCTCCCCTGGTTGTCTGTTCTTGGTGTCTTTTTGCTGCGTCTTGTTTCTTTGTCCGCTTCTGTTGTCGTCAGCGGCACGGAAAGTGTGGGCGGCGCCATTCCTGGGCAGGCTGCTCTTTCTTTTCACGCTGGGCGGCTTTCCTCATGGGCGCACTCCTTGCGCGTGGGGCTCCCCCACGCGGGGGACACCCTTGCGTGGCAAGGCACTCCTTGCATGCATCAGCACTGCGCATGGCCAGCTCCACACGGGTCAAGGAGGCCCGGGGTTTGAACCGCGGACCTCCCATATGGTAGACGGACGCCCTAACCACTGGGCCAAAGTCCGTTTCCCAGAAGTTTATCTTGCTAAGTTCTCTGCAACTTTAAAACATGGACTTCCTTTCCTCCAGTTTCTAATAATGAATTCATCATTAACTTCTAAGGCATCATAAAAAGTCTCTTTAGCATCCATATTATCAACAGTCTCTTCAAAGTGATCTAGGCCTTGTCCATCAAGCATTTCACAATTCCTCCAAAAAATACCCCTTACCCATTTTTAAAACCATTCCTGCATTTTGGTAATTGCAAAAGCACTTCCCCACTCCTCGATACCAAATTCTGTGTTAGTCAGTCAAAGGGGTGCTGATGCAAAATACCAGAAGCCTGTTGACTTTTATAAAGGGTATTTATTTGGGGTAGGAGCTTACAGATACCAGGCCATAAAGCATAGGTTACTTCCCTCACCAAAGTCTATTTCCACATGTTGGAGCAAGATGGCTGCCAATGTCTGCCAGGGTTCAGGCTTCCTGGGTTCCTCTTTTCCCAGTTCTTGCTTCTCTCTGGGCTCAGGGGTCCTCTCTTCCCAGGGCTTGCTTCTATCTGGGCTCAGGGTTCCTCTCTTCCCGGACCTTGCTTCTCTTTCCTCTGTGTGCTTACCTCTTGGGGCTCCAGCTTAAGACTTCAGCATCAAACTCCAACCCTAAAAACCCTCCAACTCTGTCCTTTGCTATGCCTTTTCTCTGTGAGTTTCCACCCACCAAGGGGCAGCAACTCAATACCCTACTGACGTGACCCAATCAAAGCCCTAATCATAGTTTAATAAGACCCAGGTATAGACCAGTTTACAAACATAATCTAATATCTATTTTTTTAATCCATAGCTATATCAAACTGCTATATATGGCTTCCAAATATTTTCTCCTATTCTGTGGGTTGTCTTTTCAATTTCTTGATAATGTCCTTTGATGCACAAAAGTTTCAAATTTTTTATTTTTCCTCTCCTTGTTATTTTCAGCCACTGTCTGCTCTCTCAGTCTGTTTGTTATGTGCTCATCTTCTATTTCATTTTCTATTCTATTCTATTCTATTCTATTCTATTCTATTCTATTCTATTCTATTCTATTCTATTCTATTCTATTCTATTCTATTCTATTCTAATTTATTCCACTGTCCTGCCGCCTGTGCTTGCTGTCTGTTCTGTGTCCATTTGCTGAATGTTCTTCTGTGCCTGCTTGTCTTCTCTTCAGGAAGAACTGGGAACAGATCCTGGGACCTCTGACATGGGAGAGAGGCACCCAATCACTTGAACCACCTCAACTCCCTAGTTTGTTGTGTCTCTCGTTGTCTTTCCTTTGTGTCGCTTTTTTGTTGCATCATCTTGTTGCATCAGTTTGTGTTGCAGGCCAGCTTTCCACAGTGTGGACCAGCTTTGCCTTCACCAGGAGGCACGAGGAACTGAACCCAGGATCCCCTACTTCAGGCTTCTGGTAGACAGATCCCCTATAGATTGGGCTCCTGGTAGATGGAGCCCAATCCCTTGAGCCACATCCGCTTCCTTATCTTCTTTTTTTTAGAAGGGGCTGGGAATCAAACCCAGGACCTCCTATGTGGGAGGTAGGTGCCCAATGTCTTGAGTCACCTCCATTCCTGCTTGTTGAATCTCTTGTGTTTCCTTGTTGTGTCTCTTCATTGTGTCATCTCTCTGCATCAGCCTGTCATGTCAGCTTGCTGTCCTGCTCATCTTATTTAGGAGGCACCAGGAACCAAATCCAGGACCTCCCATGTAGTAGGCGGGAACCCAACTGCTTGAGCCCACATCTGCTTCCCTTTAAATTTTGATGAAGCCCTTTTTTTATCTACTTTTTCTTTTGTTTCTTGTGCATTTGATGTAAAGCTAAGAATCCACTGCCTAATACAAAGTCTTGAAGATATATCCCTATGTTTTCGCCAAGGGTTTTTATAGTTTTAGCTGTTGTATTTAGTCATTGATCTATTTTGAGTTAATCCTTGTATATAGTATAAGGTAGAGGTCCACTTTCATTCTTTTTTATGTGGCTATACAGTTTTTGTAGCACTATGTGTTGAAGAGATCATTCTTTCTCCATTGAATGGACTTGGTACCCTTTTGTGGTGTTTTAACTTGCCCTAGCCCCATCCTCCCCTTTCCAGCTACATATTAACCTCAAAAACAAACAGCCTGCCAGACACAAAAGGACAGATACTGTATGATTGTGTTACTGTGAACCAAATATATTGTGTAACATATTGTATGATTTTAAAAAATTATATGTATCCAGTACATTTAATTGAGAAATGTATGTTTTTATTCAAATGTTTTTTTCTTTTTAATTGTTTATATTTTCAATTATTAAATGTACAAAATAAAGTTTAAAAAAAAGGAAAAACCCCCCCACAAAAACCCAGTCCATAATCATGGTGAAAATCAGCAGCCTGGCTGCCATCATAGGGGGAAGATGAGGTTGGAGTTCTTTTGAAAATTCATTCCCAGAAAAGTGTTATTATTTGACCTGTTTGGTGGGTCTGTGCAAGACACACTTGCAGGGAAACGGACTTTGGCCCAGTGGTTAGGGCGTCCGTCTACCATATGGGAGGTCCACGGTTCAAACCCCGGGCCTCCTTGACCGTGTGGAGCTGGCCATGCGCAGCGCTGATGCATGCAAGGAGTGCCGTGCCACACAAGGGTGTCCCCCGCGTGGGGGAAAGCCGCCCAGCGTGAAAAGAAAGTGCAGCCTGCCCAGGAATGGCGCCACCCACACTTCCCGTACCGCTGATAACAACAGAAGCGGACAACAGAAGCGGACAAAGAAACAAGACGCAGCAAATAGACACCAAGAACAGACAACCAGGGGAGGGGGGGGAATTAAATAAATAAATAAATCTTTAAAAAAAAAAAAGACACACTTGCAAGACTGTTTTATTTGACTAACTTGGAGCTCTCACCAATATGAAAGGCCTTTTCCCCATTGGCAGGTATCAAACATAATTAGAGGCAATTGACTAACTTCACAGCTGTCTGAGGTGGTGGGTAACAGATGGGACAAATAATAGTCAAACCAAAAAAGCTTAAAAGGAAAAGCTGGAGAATGAGATAGTCACAGGTGCTCTGAAAAACTCCAACACTGTCTTTAAGGAAGCCCAGAATTTGGACTTACTAGACAAAGGTTGATTAGCTATTTTAAATACATTCAAAGAACTAAAGGAAAAAATGGCCAAAGAACTTATGAGAATGGTGTCCCACCAATAAAGAATATCAATAAGGAGAGAGAAAATATTAAAAATTACCAAATAGAAATTCTGGAGTTAAAAAATACAATAGTAGGGAAGTGGACTTGGCCCAGTGGTTAGGGCGTCCGCCTACCACATGGGAGGTCTGTGGTTCAAACCCCGGGCCTCCTTGATCCATGTGGAGCTGGCTCACGTGCATTGCTGATGCACGCAAGGAGTGCCGTGCCATGCAGGGGTGTCCCCCACATAGGGGAGCCCCACACGCAAGGAGTGCGCCCCATAAGGAGAGCCACCCAGCACAAAAGAAAGTGCAGCCTGCCCAGGAATGGCACCGCACACACGGAGAGCTGACACAACAAGATGATGCAACAAAAAGAAACACAGATTCCTGGTGCCGCTGATAAGGATAGAAGTGGTCACAGAAGAACATGCAGCAAATGGACACAGAGAGCAGACAACTGGGGGAGGGGGGGAAAGGGAGAGAAATAAATAAAAAATAAATCTTAAAAAAAGTCAAAGACATAGAAAGAATATTAAAAATAATGGGGGGGATCAGATGTAGCTCAAGTGGTTGAGCACCTGCTTCTCAAGTATGAGGCCCCAGGCTTGATCCCTGGTATCTCCTAAAAACAAAACAAAAACAAACAAAAAAATGATAACCAACTTTCATTGGGGAACAGATGTACCTCAGTGGTTGAGTGCCTGCTTCCCATGTATGAGGTCCTGGGTTCATTCCCTGGTATCTCCTAAAAATAATAAAAGGAGAGAAGTGACTCATCATAAGCAAACAATTGTCAATGAGATTAACAGCTGATTTCTTATCAGAAACTGTGGTGGCTTGGTACTATGTCCCTCAGAAAAGCATGTCTTAAACTTAATCCATTCCTGTGGGTGTAAAGTCTTGTAAATAGGACTTTTTATTTTTTTTTTTAGGATTCCTTCCTTCCTTCCTTCCTTCCTTCCTTCCTTCCTTCCTTCCTTCCTTCCTTCCTTCCTCCCTCCCTCCCTCCCTCCCTCCCTTCCTTCCTTCTTCTTTCCCTCCCTCCAAAGTCCACATTTTCTTCAAAATTACTAATCACAATAGTTCATGAATAGAATATCAGTAAGTCCACTCTAATCCATACTCTATTCCTCCATCCTGTGGACCTTAGAATGGTTGTGCCCACTCCACATCTATATCAAGAGGGGGCTTAGATTCCACATGGATGCTGGATGCAATTCTCCTGCTTTCAGTTGTAGGCCCTCTTGGCTCCCAGGTGTGGTGCTTGACCTTCTTCACCTCCATGTTAGCTGAGTGGGGTAAGTCCAATAAACCAGAGTGTAGGAGTTGCAAGTCTGTTGAGGCTCAGGGCCTGGCTATCATTATACATTAAACCCCAGCACCAACTACAGTTCTGGTAAATCACGCAAATATCAGACAAAATAAGATTCTAAGAAAAAAGCTTTAGATACAAAGGAGGACATTTTGTAATGAAAAAACCCCCAATCCATTAAGAAGATATAAAATTATAAACACATACGTATATAACACAATAGCCCTCAAACTACATGAAGCACAGACTGGTAGAATTGAAGAAAGAAATAGTAATTCAGCAATAATAGTTGGAAGTTTCACTATCCCACTTGCTATAATGGATAGAAAAACAAGACAGTTCAGCAAGGAAATAGAATACTTGTCAAACTCTAAAAACCAACAAGGGAGTGCATGTGGCTCAAGTGGCTGAGCGCCTTCTTCCCACACAAGAGGTTCCTGGGTCAGTTCTGGTGCCTCCTAAAAAGCAAACAAACAAGCAAAACAAACGAAAAAACCAACTCAGGGGAGCTGACGTGGCACAGGGCTTAAGTGCCAACTTCTCACACACAAGGTACTGGGTTCAATCCCAGACCCCCATAGCTCAAAATCAAAACAAAAAACAAACTAGACCTAACAGACATATATAGAACATTCCACCCAAACCTGGCAGAATACAGTTTCTTCTGAAATGCATCTCCAAGATAAACCATAAAACAAACCTCAAAAAAAATTTTTAAAAGATTGAAATCACAGAAAGTATGCTCTCTGACCACAATGCAATAGCATTAGAAACCAATAACAGGGAGAAATTTGGAGAATTAACAAATATATGGAAATTAACCCACTCCTAAATAAACAATGGGTCAAAGAAGAAATCACAAAGGAAATTAGTAAATACTCTTAGAGGAATACATAGGGGTAAATCTTAATGACCTTGGATTTGGCAAGGAATTCTTAGATATGACACCAAAAGCATAATCAACAAAAGAAAGAAAAATAGCTAAATTGTATTTCACCAAAATTAAAATCTTTTGAGCTTCAAAGAATACAATCAAGAAAGTGAAAAGACAACTTACAGAATGGCAGAAAATATTTGCAAATCATATATATCTGAAAGGACTTGTAGCTACAATATATATAAAGTATTCTTACAATTCAGTAATGAATGGATAAATAACCCAATTTGAAAATGGGCAAAATCCTTTTATTTGAACCTACAATTAGCACTATACTCATTAAATATATATCCCAGAGACTTAAATCTTCAGTCTGTTCACATGCTGGTTGAGCCCTGAATCTCAGCAGAGTTGCAACACCTACTCTCCAGTTCACAGGCCTTTCCAGGACAATTAACAAAAGGATGATGCTGGACAATGCCCATCCCAAAAAACAGAATATCTATGACTGCAAGCAAGACAGTTCCATGCAACTGCCCCATGGGATCTAAGCCCCCTCTCAATCAGAAACAGTGGGCACCACCATCCCCAAATCCTCAAGATTAAGGAATGAACAAACATTATTCTAGCAATGGAAGAACTTGAAACATTGATATAAAGACAGTGGCCACCAGAGGTTGTGAGGGGAGGGAGAGGGAAGAATAGGTATAACATGAGGCAGTTTTTGGATATTGGAATTGTCCTGCATGACATTGTAATGATGGATACAGGCCATTATACATTTTTTAAAAACCTATAAAATTGTGCTGTGCAAAGAGTAAATTATAAGGTAAACTATAGACCATGGTTAGTGGTCATGCTTTAATATGTGCTCATCAATTGTTACAACTGTACCACCAAAAAAAAAAAATAGGGCAAGGATCTGAATGGATATTTTCCTAAATAATATATACAAACGGCCAATAAGCACATGGCCATTAGCCATCATCAGCCATCACAGAAAAACAAATAAAAACCACAATGAGCTGCCACTTCATATCCACTAGGATACATGTAATAAAAAAAGACAGCAAATAACAGATTTTGGTAAGGATACGAAGAAATTGAAACTCTCATACATCACTGGTGGGAATGTTAATGGTACAGTCATTTTAGAAAACAGTCTGGCATTTCCTCAAAAGCTTAAACATATTGTTGCCACATAAGCCAGAAATTCCACATCCAGGTATATATCCAAGGAAATAAAAACATGTTCACACAAAAACTTGTACACAATGTTCATAGCAGCATTGTTCATAATAGTCAAAAAGTAAAAACAACCCGAATGTCCATTAACTGATGAATGGATATATAAAATACAGTATATCCATAGAACAGACTATTATTCAGTCAGAAAGAAGTATTTTTTTTAAGTTTTTTACTTTTTAAAGATTATTTATTTATTTATTTATTTCTCGCCCCTTCCCTGCACCCTGCCCCCGCAGTTTTCTGCTTGTGTCCATTCGCTGTGTGCTTTTCTGTGTCCGCCTGTACGCTTGTCAGCAGCACCTGGAATCTGTGTCTCATTTTGTTGCGTCATCTTGCTGCGTCAGCTCTCCCCATGTGTACAGCGCTATTCCTGGGCAGGCTGCTCTTTTTTTTGTGCTGGGCGGCTCTCCTTACGGGGCGCACTCCTTGCACGTGGGGCTTCCCCACGAGGGGGGACACCCCCACATGGCACGGCACTCCTTGTGCGCATCAGCACTGCGCGTGGGCCAGTTCATCACACGGGTCAGGAGGCCCTGGGTTGGAACCTTGGACCTTCCATGTGGTAGGTGGATGCCCTATCCATTGGGCCAAATCCGCTTCCTGTATTTAAGTACATATCAACACAACAGCCTTGAAAAGATTATGCTAAGTGAAATAGGCCAGTCACAAAAGACCACATATTGCTTGATACCATTTATATGAAAACTTCAGTATAGGCAAATCCATAGAGACAGACAGTAGATTCATAATTTTCAGGGCTGGGGAAATGGGGAGTGGCTCCTAATGGGAATCAGTTTCTTTTTGGGGTAATGAAATGTTCTTTTTTTTTTAACCTTTTCTATATGAAAATGTTCTAAAATTGATTGTGATAACAGTTGCACACTTGGTGAATATACTAAAAACCACTGAGTCCTACACTTTAAAAAAGTGTATTGTACGGTATATGAATTACATACCTCAACAGAGTTATTATAATAATAAAAAAGTAAAATACTGATACAGGCTACAACATGGATAAGGCTTGAAAACATCATGCTAACTGAAAGAAGTCAGGCACAAAGGCTATATATTATAAGATTCTATTTATATGAAATTTCCAGAATAGACAAATCCAAAGACAGAAAGTAGCTTAGTGGTAGCCAAGGCCACAGAATTTGGGGGACGGGAAGATGGGAAGTGACTGCTAATGGATATGAGGTTTCTTTTTAGGGTGATGAGAATGTTCTGGACTTAAAAGTGGTGGTAATGGTTGGACAAGATTATGAATATATGTGAATTATATCTTAATTTAAAAATTTTTTAAAAGCCTTCCAGGAAAAACAGAGAATTCTGATTCTGGCTATAGTGCTTACTGGGTGACCGCGGGCACCTTTAATTGTTTCACCCTGATAATCAACTATTCTACCGTTGTTTATTCTGTGAGGAAGGAATGACTATGATCTGAATATCCTTTTCCAAGTAATAACAGACTTTCCTTCTCCATGGCTCCTCCTTTCCTATCTTCTAGCCTTCTGAAGCTTAAGTCCTGTTAAAAATTATATCTGCTCACAAAGAACTTTGCTGGCCTTTGAATGTTTTCTGCTCAAGTCCAAACCAGCTTTGTTTTTGTTTTTAAAGAGACAGATGCCTCTTTTCAAAATATTCCTTTTATCATATTTAAGTAGAAACAAATGGTTTTAAAAGCCATCATTTGGACAAAGGTGACATATTATCATTATAGAAAACTTGGAAAATTCAGAAAAGAGGAAAGAAAGTGGGACAACCACTCTTAATTTCCTTCTGGAGTTTTTTCTACACAGAAGGTTTATTTTTTTTACTTAAAATTTTTTTTTTAATTAGAGCAGTGGTTTTAGGTTTACAGAAAAATAATGCAGAAGGTACAGAGTTCCCATATACCCCTTGTATTAGTCAGCCAAAGGGGTGCTGATGCAAAGTACCAGCAATTTGTTGGCATTTACAAAGGGTATTTATCTGGGGTAAAAGCTTACAGTCACAAGGCCATAAAGTGTAAATTACTTCCCTCACCAAAGTCTGTTGCCACATGTTGGAGCAAGATGGCTGCTGATACCTGCAAGGGTCCTCTTCCTCTTCAGGCTCCATGGTCCCAGCTTCTTCCAATATCAGCTGTAGGCTGAGATAAGTCTTGTCTCTCTCCCGGGCCTGGCTCCTCTCTGGGCTCAGCTGCTCTGGTCTATCCACAAGGCCAGCTGTAGACAATCAGACTCTCTCTTTTCCTAGGGCTTCTGCCATGTCTGTGGAGCCATCTCTATTCTTCTGTGTTCTTCTCCTGTGTATTTACTTCCTGGGGTTCCAGCGTTCAAAAATCCAATATCAAAACTCCAACCTCCCTTCTCTGTGAGTTGCCACCCTCTCAATGTCCTACTGACGTGGCCCAATCAAAGCCCTAATCATTATTTAATCAAGTAAAAGTGAAACCTCTGAATCCAATATGCCCAGAGGAACAGACCAGTTTACAAACATAATTCAATATCTGTTTTTGGAATTCATAAATAATATCAAACTGCTACACCCTGCCACACTGTTTTCCTTATTATTAACATTTTGCATTAGTGTGGTACCTTCGTTATAATTAATGAAAAATATTAACTGTAGTCCATATTTACATTAAGGTTCACCCTTTTGTACAGTTCTATGGTTGTTCTTTTAAAATTTTTATTCTGTAACATGTATATCCTAAAATTTCCCATTTTAACCACTCTCAAGTATACAATTCAGTGATGTTAATTACATTTACAATGCTGTGCTGCCTTCATCTCAATCCATTACCAAAACTTTTCCAGCACCCCACAAAGAAACTCTGTACCAGTTAGGCAATCTAACACATTTTTAATGCTCAATAAATATTTATTGAATGAATAGGAAACCCTTATCTTCTAAATCAGTCAAATGTTTAAAATAGGAGACATAAATTGGGCAAGTATTGCTGGTTAATTCTGACTTCATCCAAGAAGTATTAGTCAAATAACTAATTGGATGGGGGTAATGAAAACTAATTTCCTTTTTATTTAATTAAATATTTTAATTTATTTCAGTAAGGAAACTTGTAATGTTCGATTTTTGTTTTCTCATGACTGATTTTCTTGATTCTTTTTTTAAAATGATACTGATTGTAACAGATTTGTTATTTGTATCTCTTTCTATAGGGTCATTTTATGTTTTTCATTATGTTTTTCAAATATTGAAAACAATGTTGAGCCGCAGAAAAAATCAAAATCAAAATTTATTACAACCATATTGAATAATCAGTGGGTAGGAATTGTACAAACTATAATAATAACATTTTTACTTGTGTTTTCCCCACTAGATGGTAAATTTCAGCAAGCTATAAATGTATGTTTGCTATATCCTTGCACTCAAGTGTGGCCCATGAACCAGTAACATCCGTATCACCTGGGAGCTTTTTAGAAATGCCAATCTTGGGTACCACCCCAAACCTAGTGAATCTAAATTGTGCATTTTAACAGCTCTCAGTTCTACACAGAGTTTTATGTCTGGTTCAGATCATACCCATACTCACTTTTTCCCAAATTTTCTTATGACATCTTTTTTTTTTCTTTATTAGAGAGGTTGTGGGCTTATAGATTAATCATGCATAAATACAGGATTCCCATGTACCATTCTATTATTAACACTTTGCATTGGTTGGAATATTGGTTACAATTGATGACAGCACATTTTTATAATTATATTCTTAACTATAGTCCATGGTTTAACTTCGGGTTCACAGATTGTGTAGTGCAGTTCATGGATTAAAAAAAAAATTCTTATTCTGTTACCATATATACAATCTAACATTTCCTCTCTTTATCACATTCAGGTATACATTGTTAGCATTGTTCACAATGTTGTGCTACCATCACTATCATCCATTACCAAAACATTTCCGTTGTTCCAAATAGTTATGCCTTAATTTCCTATTCACTATCCCCAAACCCCATCCCCTGGTAATCTATATTCTAGATTCTGACTCCATGAGTTTGCTTATTTAATTGTTTCAAATCAGTGAGATCATACAATATTTGTCTCTTTGTGTCTGGTTTATTCACTCAGCATGATGTCTTCAAGATTTATCCATGTTGTCACATTTATCAGGACTTCATTCCTTTTTATGGCTGAGTAATATTCCAGTACATGTATTTACCACATATTATGTATCCATTCATAGGTTGATGGACGCTTGGGTTGCTTCCATCTTTTGGCAATTGTGAATAATGCTGCTATGAACATTGGTGTGCAAAGTCTGTTCGAGTTCCTGCTTTCAGGTCTGTTGGGTACATACCTAGTAGTAGGATTGCTGGGTCATATGGTAATTGTATACTTAGCTTTCTTTTTTTTTTTTTTTAAGATTTTATTTATTTATTTATCTCCCCCCACACACACCCAGGTTGTCTGTTCTCTGTGTCTATTTGCTGCGTCTTCTTTGTCCGCTTCTGTTGTTGTCAGTGGCACAGGAATCTGTGTTTCCTTTTGCTGCATCATCTTGTGTCAGCTCTCCGTGTGTGCGGCACCATTCCTGGACAGGCTGCACTTTTCTTTTGCGCTGGGCGGCTCTCCTTACAGGGTGCACTCCTTTCGCATGGGGCTCCCCTACGTGGGGGACACCTCTGCGGGGCAGGGCACTCCTTGTGCGCATCAGCACTGCACGTGGGCCAGTTCTACATGGGTCAAGGAGGCCCGGGGTTTGAACCGCCCATGTGGTAGACCGACACCCTAACCACTGGGCCAAGTCCGCCGCCTGCATACTTAGCTTTCTAAGGAAGCGCCAAATCTGTCTTCCATAGAAGCTGCAACATTTTACATTGCCATTGACAATGAATGAGTTTTCCTATTCCTCTGCATCCTCTCCAACACTTGCTATTTTTCATTTTTTAAAAAGCAGCCAGGTGGGAGGGAGGGGCAACATACAAACATGGGAGAGTGCCAGAAGTTCATTGAGAACTAAATGTTGAGTAAAACGTATCAAAGTATAAGTAGGAGGGTTACCTGGTTAGGACGCTCAGGGGGTATGGTCTGATGCGGGACGGACTCCGGAGGGAATAGCTGAAGGCTCATTTTGCCAAGGTGGGTTCTACCATTGGGTGGGGTGGACCCATATCCTGGGGAAGACTAACGCCGTCGAATAGAGAGAACTGTATCTCTCGTGAGAAAGGACGGCTCCCAGGGCATTAGATTGGCAGGCGTTGTGGGCCCTAAGGGGAGGGGAAAATGGACGTGCAATGGATGGAACAAAGGTAAATAAGGGGCAAAAGAGGAGTTATGTGAGAGTACATGAGGATGAATATAAAACAGCTAATATTACACCAAAAACATATAGAGGACGACAGACTAATAATGAAAACCATAAGACAAAACATAGGATAACTAAAAAATTTAGAAAACTGTACAACCTAAAGTATGGACCACATAGTAAGCACAAATGTTACCTTGTTTGAAAACTATAGTTTCGGAATCTGTACATCAGTTTCAGGAAATATGATATGAATAAGTTAAAAGATTATTGCTGTGGAAGGGAAAAGGTTTTATGGTGGATCTGGGGAAATACTGTATATTGTATATATGAATTTTGGTGATCTAAGACTCTTCTGAAGCTGACATTATGTTGGGATTCACTTTACGGGAAGTTTTGGATCACAGAGTGGTTCAACAATGGCAGCGGAGGAATACTGATATGGGATGTTATTGACAGGATATATATGGTTGACAGGGAGTTATACAGGGCATATGCCCAGGGTATATGGTAATGTCTATATATACTCATAGTGGAAACAATTAAAAACAACAGCTGGGGGGGTACTGGGCTCCTGGCCGGGGGGTCACTGTTGTGGGCCCTGGGAGAGCAGCGGCAATCCTCCAGGTGCAACGGCAAGAACCAGGAAGGAAGGAGGGCCCAACAGTGGGCTCTTGATACTAATGGCTACACTTTTGAGCCTATGCACCTGCAATAAGAACAAGGCCTAGAGTAGCATTGTGCCTGGGGGTTTCCTCCTGACAGCCTTCATGTTACTCAAATGTGGCCACTCTCACAGCCAAACTCAGCGTGTAGATGTGATGCATTCCCCCCAGCGTGGGACACGACACCCGGGGATGAGCCTCCCTGGCACCGAGGGATCACTACCACATACCAGCTGAAGAAGCAACTAGAAAATGACCTTGAATTAAAGATTCAATGCGGAACAGCAGAATATACCTGTCTACATATAATAACATGACTTCGGGAAGCGGTTTGACCTAATGTAAGGGGGAAATGGAAAGGAGAAATGAGATTATAAGGCTGTGAGTCTCTAAAAAAGAGTCTGGAGGTTGTCAGAAGGAATACCCCTATGTACAACTGAACAGAGTCTAAGAGACAGATAAGGTAGATACAACCCCAGGTATTGGTTCTTTTGAGGGATAAAGAGACCCACGGGTTCTATGGTCATGGCAGAAGGGGTTCACTGCCATGACAGATGGCCCTTCTTTGGAGCTGGTGTTTCTGCGTGATGGAAATGGACTCAGAGGGGATCTCTTTTCACAAGACTTGCATGCTACTTTATTGGAATTGTAGTTGGTGCTGGGTTTAAGACATATGTAGGGGATTTGAATCTCTGGACTGATAATATGACACCCAGGCCCAGAGCCTCAACAGACTTCAGCTCCTACACTTTGACTTATTGGACTTACTCCACTCAGCTAACATGGAGTTGAAGAAGGTCAACCACCACAACATGGAGCCTAGAGTGTCTACAACTAGAAGCGGGAAGAGTGCATCCAGTACCCATGTGCAATCTAAGCCCTCACTTGACATAGGTGTGCAATGGACACAACCAATCCAATGTCCACAGAGAAAATGTGGAATGGGTGTGGGAACGGTAGCCATGGGGGCTGCTGGGTGTGGGGAACGGGAGGAAGAGATGAGATGTGGAGGCGTTTTCGGGACGTGGAGTTGTCCTGGATAGTGCTTCACGGACAATTACGGGACACTGTAGATCCCCCCAGGGCCCACTGGATGGAACGTGAGAGAGTCTGGGCTATGATGTGGACCATTGACTATGGGGTGCAGTGATGCTCAGAGATGAACTTACCAGGTGCAATGGATGTATCACGATGATGGGAGAGAGTGTTGCTGTGGGGGGAGTGGGGGGCGGGGGCGGTTGGGTTGAATGGGACCTCATATATATTTTTTAATGTAATTAAAAATAATAATAAATAAATATTTAAAAAAAAAAAAAGCAGCCAGTCTAATGAGTGCCTGATGGCTAATAACGATGAGCGTTTTTTCTTGTGCTTTCTGACCATTTGTATGTCTCCTTTGGAGAGATGTCTATTCAATTCTCTTGCCCATTTTTTAATCGGGTTTTTGTCTTTTCATTGTTAAGTTGAAGGATTTCTTTATATATTCTGGATATTAGACCTTTATTGGATATGTGGTATTCAAATATTTTGTCCTATTGTGTAAATTGTCATTTTACTTTCATGATAAAGTCCTTTGAGACACAAAAGTTTTAAATTCTTATGAAATATTGAGCCAACAGTTGTCAAAGTTTTGCTAAATTTGCTTTATCTATTTATGTGGTGGTTTTTTCCTGAACCACTGAAAAGTAAACTGTACTGTGACACTTTATCCTAGATACGTCAATATTCATCTCCTAAGCAAAGCGTATTTTTCTATGTAACTATTTATCTTGCCCAAGAAAATGAATCATTCCTTACTATCTAAAATCCAGTGCATATTAAAATTACCCCAGTTCTTATACCTAACTTTTAAACAGAGCTTCACAGTAATTCTCCGGTTTGTGACTCTCTGCTCCCAGCAGAGAAGCTACGACATTTGAAAAGGCATTCAACAAACAAGGGTAAGACAAGTCCCCATCCATCTGCTGGAATAAGTGTTGCTTGGTACCGCTGCTTCTGGGATAGAGGTTATAGAATAAATGTGAAGGAGACATTTTGGAGGGGTGATATTTATTCTCTTCCCACTTCCAACCAGGAGTACTAGCTCCACTGGGAGTGAGGCTTAGGGAAGGGGATGCCACTTCATTCTCTTCCTATATTGGCACCGAATTTCAGAGTCAGCCATGATGTCGTTGGCCCTCAGGACTTTGTCTTGGGAGGCATCATAGTCACCCTCAACATCTGCTCAAGGAAGCAAAGGTACATCAAGGATCAACATGGCTGCTTATTTCCATTCTCTATCCTGCCCTGCCTGGCCACCACTCTCAGGGTCAGATTCGTTGATTCCACTGGCTTCCAGAAAACCCCTCATATGGCATTTTGCTTTCGTTTTTATTTAAATTTAAATTTTTAATAGGTACAAAAGGTGCGTAAAGATCATCCTATTTTTTCTTACAGTTGCATAATATTCCATATCATGTGTGTACCAAAGTTTATTAATCAGTCCCCTTATTAATGGACATTCAAGCTATTTTTTAAATTTTATTTTATTTATTTATTATTATTTTTTATTTATTTCTCTCCTCTTCCCCCCCCACCCAGTTGTCTGCTCTCTGTGTCCATTTGCTGTGTGTTCTTCTGTGATCACTTCTATCCTTATCAGCGGCACCAGGAATCTATGTTTTGTTGTGTCAGCTTTCTGTGTGTGCGGCACCATTCTTGGGCAGGCTGCACTTTCTTTTGCACTGGACGGCTCTCCTTACAGGGTGCACTCCTTGTGCGTGGGGCTTCCCTACGCGGGGGGACACCCCTGCGTGGCATGGCACTCCTTGTGTGCATCAGCACTGCGCATGGGCCAGCTCCATACCGGTCAAGGAGGCCCGGGGTTTGAACCGTGGACCTCACATGTGGTAGGGGGATGCTCCATCCATTGGGCCAAGTCTGCTTCCCTATTTTATTTTATTTTCAAACTATTTTTAATCATCTATTATAATCCACACAATGAATAACTTCACACATTGCATTTTGAACTTAGAATTTAAAAAACTAGAGTATCTTGGAATAACAGGACATTTGAACACAATTGGAATCTAACCCTACAGTCTGTCACATCTAGAAGGGACCATAGAGATCATCTGATCCAAATCCATGGTTTTAACAAGGAAACTGAGGCAAAAAGAGGTCAGCGCCTGCCCAAGATCACATATCAAGGTAGAAATGGAGCCAGGCATAACGTCCAGACAATGCACCACACTACCTCCCCTGGGCTTCTGCTCTTGCTCTGATGTCTGAGAAGATGGTTTTTTAGAGTATGTATGGGACACAGTACACATGAGAAAAGGAGGAAAAGGCCTGGAGTCAGAGGGACAAGGGCACTGGTTATTTTGAAGAGAAGGCTGGATGGGGTCCCTGAGCTAAGGGAAAAACAATAATATGGGATACAGAAGTGCCTGATGAGTCTTGAGGGAGGGGAAGTAGCCATAGGGGGAAGAGAAACCAGAATTTTCTCTCTGAGTATCCTGGGAAGGCCCTTTGAAGGAGTCAGGACTCTGGGAGGCATAGAAGTGACAAGAAAAACATTTAAACAAAGGCATCTCAAGCTAGAGACAGTTCCTCTTCAAATCCTGGCCCTGTCTAGACCCCTTCCCCAGGCCAATGTCTACTAAGTTCGTTTTCCTCCACTTTCTTCTGCAGGAAGAAGTGAGAGGCACCATTCTCTGCCCTGCAGAGCCTATCTCAGTTCCCTATTCCCTAAGTTTCTCCCCTGGGGAGATCACTGAGGAGTAGAAGGATGACCACATGAGCAATCCCTTTGCTTGCCCCAGTCACATTACCCACTGGATCTCTATACACAGTACCTGGGAAGGGTCGAACTACAGAATTCTGGGACTCTGAAAGCCACAAGTGCTGGCACTGTCTAGGATCCCAAGCCAGGGCTCCCTCAGAGGCGCTGGGGCAGAGCTCTCCTCCTACTTCAGATCACAACTGACAGGACCCATTCTCTGGAAGAAAACCTGCTGAGGTCTCTCTGAGGCCTGGCCCGACCCAAAGCGCAATCATCAGCAGAGTGCTGTTTTGCCAGTTGGAAGGGTGTGGTGGGGATGAAGGAGGTGGACTTTGCAGGTTGAGTTTAGGTTGAACAAACCCAGCCAGCCAGAAGCAAAGCGGTGATGATGGCAAGACCTGCCCACCTCCCATATCCCAATCTTAGTCCCACTCTCTCCTGCTCTCTCCCACCCTTATCTGCTTCCCATGACATGCTCCGGCTGCACCCACCCCCCCTTCTTCCTGCAAAATGAGCAGCTGAATATAACCTAAGGGGATCCCCTTCATCAAAGTAACTCTGTTTTAATGGAACACTCTATGAGGCCCAGGAATGACTCCAAAACTATGTAAGATATTCTGAAGCAGAGTCTTCCCATGGCATCTCACCTTCAAACTGCCCACATTTAGGAAACTACCTTTTTAAGCCTTAGTTCCCCCAGGCATAAAAATGAACAGCAAAATCAGATCATTTTCCAGGTCTCTTCCAACTTTGACATATGAGATTTTAGCGTCTTGAGATTCCACTCTCTCCTTCTGAGAGCACAGCGCCAGCCAACTCTTGTTAGGAGGCAGTTAGTCTGTGGTTTGGCACCACTGCCCAGCAGGCATTTATTAAATCAGTAGGATGTGGTCCCTGTTGGCCTGGAAAGAGAACATTAAGCTCCAAAACTTCCTGCAGCAGGCCTCCTTCGGAAAGTGCTACTCAGAAGGGCAAGGAACAAAACCATTCAGGTCCCTGGCTGTGCTCCAAGATCCCGTTCACTAGTACTTTTGCCCTGTCTGCACAGAGAACCAGTGACTGAAAACATCTGGAAGCCTGCTTAAGACCTGGGTGAATTCTCTCTCCTTCTTCTGGGGGTGGCTTTGCCTGACTCTAGTAATCCTGGTTAACCTTTGCCAATGCCCCTTCCCATCCAATCTTCTGCACTTCATTCTGTAACAACTCTTTAATGAAATCCAGATGAACCCAGCTGCTAACAGCTTCTGGAAGGGCCATAGGATCTAACACCTGCCCCTGCATTCCCTGAGCCCTAGTAGCTGGGGAAAAGAGGGCTGAGACAGCACTCTTGCGCCTGTGGAACTTACAGTAAAGTTGTGGAAAGAGGGAATAAGTGGGAAGGAACACACACCAAAGGTGAGGGTTTGCTGAAGGTGGGGAAGGCAGCTGCAGGTGAGGCAACATCACTGCTGGGTGGCCCAGGCAATGTCCCCAAGACCTGGACCTGCCTCCTTCCCAGGGACCTCAGTCATGCTGACAAGGCCCATCACTCATTGCAGGGAGGACTGGGCTGAGAGTGTGGTCTAGGATTGCCTGTCCTTCTTCATCCCTCTGTGACCTGAGCCATTCAGTCTCTAATAAATTATTTAAAGTAATTTTGTTGGACACCTACATGCTCTGCATGTGTGTGGCACCAGGGAGATGCATTAGTGAGTAAAGGAGACCTGAGTCCTGCCCTTTAGTCCCACTTGCTTGGAAATCTTGTCTGCCTACAGGTCACACAGTCTCAGGGACACTGGTGAGGGTGGGGTGAGAGTGCCTGGGGCTCCAGGGGCAGGAAGAGCCCTGACGGTAGTGCTGGGTCTTTCCCATTCTGACTCCCGAGCCTGTAGCTTCCCTGGGGTATATGGACACAGGATTCCCTCTGGTTAAGTTCAGAGTTTGGATTCACTTTAGCTTTCTAAGAAATAAACAAACAACAGATTAGAAGGACAGATAAGCTGCTTGATGTTTATTTGTAATGTACAAGGATGATTTATTGGACCCGGCCTTTCTTCAAAATTTAAGCTCTTCCTTTGCCTTCCTTTCCAACCAGCTGAGATTTTTATTTGTTCTCATCTGAAAGTCCACAGCTGATTTCACTAACCTGTCTATTCTTTGTTGTGATGAACCAAAGACCAGCACAACTTTCCCCTATGCTGGAGATTGGGCTCATCTTAGAAAGCCCTCAAGGTTCTCCTAAGGCCAAACCAGGGCAAACTAAATGGCTCTGCTCCTGTCAGCTCAGGAGGCTGTGGAACAGAGAAACCGGTGTCCTTCTTGGAGTGCTTCCTTCATGTCCTTGAACTGAGCCAACTGGCAGGCCTCATCCAGCCTCAGCCAACGGTAGGCTTGGTGCTCGTGGGAGAGGCGGATCTCCACATCGTAGTCTTTCGCCTCTGCCAGCCAGTAGATGACTGTTTTTGGCTTCTCCCTGGCCACATAATTGAGTTCCCTTCTGAACCCCTCAAGGATGGTCAGTTGGCCTGCTTCTATGCCCGCTTCCTCCCGAGTTTCCCTCAGGGCTGCTTCCAAGTCATTCTCTCCTGGTTCCACATGGCCTGGTTAGGGAAGAAGAGGAAAAGAGAGGAAGAAATTCTTCAACAGTCCCCAGTGCTGTATTTCCCAGGTCTGATGATTTTGAGATGGGGTTTTCAGTGACTTTTCTAGGTGTTTCTAGGTTAAAGGAAGCCTGGAGATTTGCAACATTCTAAAATGCCTGGGAAGTGGGTGCAGCTCAGGTAATGCCTGGCTCTGCAAGGTCTGGGCAATCCCTCTTCCTTACCCCATTTTCTCTGCAGATAGTCGAACAGTGTTTGGCAAGTCTAGTTTAGAGTACTGCTCTTTGATGGCAAGAGAGATGTATTCCCTGAGACTTTGCTTTCTTATCCTTTGCTGCTCTCCTCATTCCATGTCCTCAGGGACCACTTTTCCCTTGGGGACTTTAAAGACATTTTCCCAAGGAGAGGCAGTCCTTTCTTGGCAGGTGGGAGCTAGCTGAAGAGGGAATACTTCATCTATAATCCACAGTGAGAACTTAACACCCGCTACAATTGGACCCAGAAGTCCCAAATCGACAGACAGGCTCAAAACTCTGTACTGCTGCACCATACACTGTTTCCAAGAAGCTGTCAAGGGCTTCTCCCCAATTGTTTTCATCTTTCTAACTAAGCAAGGGCAGAGTAGTTTCATAGGGAAAGTCCTGATGGGAACTACGGACAAGCTGAGAGCCAGTTCTAAGAAAATATGTTGGCAAGACCCGAACCCATGCAGAGAGCTGCCAAGAAACTGTTGTAGGAGAACTTGAAGCTCTGCAGACTAGGAGCAGCCCTCAGCTTTGCCTCTAGGCCCACCCCGCACATTCTCAGCTTACCCAGAGGGGCCAAAAAGACTGTGAGGGGTATGGACAGGTCAGGCCATGACCCCCTGCACATGTCGTTTCCTCAGGAAGGGGTGCACTGCAGCTCATCTGCAGCTTCTGCCTACACGTGGTCTCAGGAAGTTTCTGGGGGAACTCCTAGTTCAGGAGCTCATGGGGAGCAGAAACTTTTAGCTGTTCCCTTCTTGGTTCAGAGACAGGGCTAAACCCCAGCCCTCCCCCTTCCAGAGATCCTCATAGCAGTGCCTTGAGTCAGCTGCTGCTGCACAGCTCCCACTGAAAACATGCACAAACTTAGCACTTAAAAACCCATTCCAGCTTGTGGCTCACAGCTTCTGGGGAATTTTCTCTGTACGGTACCTTGTATAGCAATGTACACAAAGACAGGGAGGCAGTGCATAGGGGAGGAAGGTGGTAGGGATGCTGGTGATGATAGAGGATACCCTATGTCCCCTTAGATGAGGGTGGGAGTCTCTGAGCACACCTCTCCCAGCAGCTGACATCTTTCAGTGAGAGGTACCATGTAGCGTGACTTACTGATCAGGAGACAAGTGTGACTATTCCTATTCATAGTATTTGTGACACTGCTGTTTCCTTTTCTCACCTTGTTTCTCCCCAGTGCACTGCAAATGTGCAAAAAGGTGTTTATGTCTTGTTTCCATTTCCTTGTTTTTCTCCAATCCTGGATTTTTGTTCAGCCCTTCCTCATCCTACTCCCTTTTAAACTCCCTGGTCTCTTCTGTCTGGGGGCTGTTCACCCTGGCTCCTCATCCCAGCAGGGGCCAGAGCCACAGCCTGTCACTGCCCACTGGGACCATCCTAACGGCCTCAGCCAAAGATGGCTTTTAATCATTTCTCTTTACAAAGCCTGGCTTCACTTCCAAGACAGTTTGATCACAGCTTTCTCACTTTTAGAGGTGGGATCAGCCACAAACAGATCTTGACCAGCTTACAAACAGACCTTGGCCAGTAGTTCTGCCAGAATGAGGCTTGGTGGACTCCAACCTGGGTGCTGAGTGATGGCCCCAAGGCGTGGGTGGCTGGTTCAGCTGTAATATCAAGGTCTCCATAATCTTCACAGCTTCCTGGTCTGAACAGGACCCTCCCATCTCCTCACTCCTTCACTCCTGCCACAGTTCACAGATGAATTCATGATCAGGGAACCCATCTTCTCTGTGCTCACAACTCAAGACATAACTATACTTAGAAATACCGCAGACAGAACTCATACTCTGTGTGTTTAGCAAAAAGTTCAATAGAAAAACCTAGCAATGACACTGAACTGGGCGTCAAAAGAAACCTAATCAAATGTAGTCACAGATGGTAAGAGGTGAAAGAGAATTTAAGATTTTGTAGTTCAACCCTTTGTTTGACAGATGAAAACCTCAAAGCCCAGACAGGTGGGAATACAGCACAGTCAGGAATTGGCCCCAAGAGGTTTGATTCCCAGTCCAGTTCCTTTTCTCTTACCCAGCCATTTACTATAGAGGCTAATGCTCTGTGAATGTTACTCTCAAAATAACCAGGTGCTGCTTCTACTTCTGCTTCTGCCCTGGGACTCAATCACAGGTTCTATTTCCAGCTCTGGCCTGGCATAGCGACCTTTTATCTAGAAAGGATCAAGGGCTTCTCCCCACCCTCAGCCTCCATTCCCTCACAGCATAGTCACAGGGAAGCAAATCTTGTGGGGAGCCTGGCAGGGTGGATTTCCGAGCAACGATTGGTATTTTCCCAATATCCAGTCCCTCTGGCCACACACCTTTGGGAGGAGTCCAGTGATGAATGCCATCTGATGCCTGCAGCAGCAGAAACTCAACCGCACTGTTGTCTAAACTGGGAATGAGGCATCTTCGGAAGATGATCAAGCCACATGCTCTCAGAGCCATGGTCTACCTAAGAACTAAACAAAGAAAATGTGGACATTGGAAAGTTACATAAAACAGTAAGGTCCATAATGGGGGGCAGTACTCTAGTGCTAAGTTTAGCACAGGCTGACTACCAGAGACTTCATCATCCACAAAAACCGATAGCATGCCAAGACCCAATGGGGGAAACCAGGAATGAGAGATGTCCTTTGTATGTAACTGAAGACCCTGGCCTCTACCCTCAGTCAGTGTGGTCTCCATCCCATTTCCTCTGGGTCTCCTCCAGATCTCACAAAGGGTGTATTTGTTAAGAGATTGGAGGTTCTCAGAAGCAAATCCACTGAAACAGGGGGGATGCCAGGAATTGAAGACATGGGGTATAAGTATTGTCATCAAACCCACAAACCCATTTCCCCTAGTCTCCAGCCCGAGCTCTTGGAACAAAGAGACCCTAACAATGTGGTTTCCAATAGCACAAAGGGATCACCCTAGGGAGACTAGTTTGGTATACTGAAAACTTTTTTGTTGCTGAATTAAAGAACAAAAAAAAATTATCCATGCTTTTGAATATGTTATATAGTCACATGGATCAAAATTCAAAGTACAAAAGAGCAGACAGTAGGAAGTCTCTTTCCCACCCCACACAGTATTCAAAAGTGTGAATCTGGAGCTTGGGTTCACGCTTTGGTTCTGCTACTTATTAACTGTGTTACCTCATGGGCTTTCTGCAAGGATTACATGGTTTAATTTTTTTAAAGTGCTTAGAAAAGCAACTGGCACAAAATAAGCACTCAATAAATTTCTACATGCATAGAAAAATGTCTGGAAGGATATGCATCATTAACAGTGATTTCTGGAGGATGAGATTATAGGGAGACTTTCATGTTCTACTCCATGTATTTCTGTATTGTTTGGAATTTTACAAAGAACATTTATTAATTCTATAATCAGTAATACAATAAAGATTTTTCCATTTCAGAACAAAGTCAACAACAACAACAAAAAAAGACAAAAGGGAGAAAATTAAGGGTAACTACACAAGTGAAAAAAAGTTGTCACCTGAAGAAGGTCCAGTGAATGTGCCACAATGATGGAAGAGGTTGTTGATGAGGGAGGAATGGGGTTAGGAGGGTGAGGGATATATGGGGACCTCATATATAAATATATATTTTTTAAGATTTATTTTTTATTTATTTCTCTCCCCTTCCCCACCCCCACCAGTTGTCTGCTCTCTGTGTCCATTCGCTGCAGTGTTCTTCTGTGATCGCTTCTATCCTTATCAGTGGCACTGGGAATCTGTGTTTCTTTTTGTTGCGTCATCTTGCTGTCAGCTCTTCACGTGTGCAGCGCCATTCTTGGGCAGGCTGCACTTTCTTTCACGCTGGGCGGCTCCTCTTACTGGAAGCACTCCTTGCGCATGGGGCTCCCCTACGTGGGGGACACCCTTGCACGGCAGGGCACTCCTTGCGTGCATCAGCACTGTGCATGGGCCAGCTCCACACGGGTCAAGGAGGCCCAGGGTTTGAACTGTGGACCTCCCATGTGGTAGGCAGATGCCCTATCCACTGGGCCAAGTCTGCTTCCCTCATATTTTTTAAATGTAACATTTAAGAGAAAATAAAGAAGGAAAAAAACACAACTCCTTATAAAATGAAATGTAACCACTTTTTCTAGGAGACCTTATAAGATATTTATTCAACTATTTAAAAAAAAAAGTTGTCACCTGAAGGGGACATATAATCAAGGTAACAAAAAATATTCAAGGTATTTTATATAAGGCCCTGCTAAAGAAAAACATGTCATTTGTTGCTTCAGCAAATATTTATTGAACATCTACTATGTTCAACATACTGTGCTAGTCCCTTGCCTTTGTTTAACTTATATCCTAGTGGGAGAGGCAGACTTTAATCAAATAATAATGAAGGAAAAAAAAAAAACCCAAAACCATAACCAAAACCAACCCAAACTGCTAATAACGTATGTTCTACAAAGGAAGAGCATGACAGGTAACGTGACCTGTCTGAGGGAATCAAGGAAAGTCTGCCAAAAGAAAGGATGTTTGAGCAGAGAGAAGCAAAGGATGAATAAGAGGTAAGGTGTTAAAGGGAAAGAAAAAAAAAAAGAGGTAAGGTGGCAAAGGGAAGGAGAGGAGAAAGCATGTTTAGGCAGAGGGAACTGCATGGGCAAAGGTCCTGAGGTGGGATGGCAGACCTGAAAGGAGCCAGATGTCTCAAATGCAGCAAAGGCTTGGGAGAGTGGCCCAGGCTGGACAAGACCAGAGTCGGCAGGGCCTTGTCCTCTCAGAATTCCAGGATCAAGGAAGGAGATAGTGTTCAGGGAGAGCAGAACTGATAGAGAGAGGGCTGCTGGAATTAGAGCTGCTGCTCTCCATGTTGGTACTCAATCATGGTGAACTTGCTTCTGTCAGAGGCATAAAATTAGCCTTAAACTGATTTGCCATTCCAGGGCAATTCTCAGGACTGCCAACAGATGGTAATGTCACTCTAGGGAAGGAGCTGTTCCTCATCAAAAAAACCAAACACACCCAATACTGCAAGCTTTCCAATGGCTGAGCCTCATAACAAGAGTGTTCAATGTTTGGAAATGATCTCAAAGAGGGTTTTCAAAATGCCCTGTGCTTTCATGCACTGCTGGTGGAAGAGTAAATGAGTATATCCTCTTAGGAGGGCAATTTGGTAATTATTATCAAAAGGTAAAATGCATATTCTCTTAGCTCTAGCAATTCCACTTCTAGGTCTTCTCAGACACAGAAATATATGTTTAAGATGTATACATAAGAATGGTTACTACAATCTTGCTTGCAATAGCAAAAAGAAAAAAAGGCAGAAACAAATATCCATTAATAGGGGAATGGTTAAAGTACAGATCATCTGTATGATGGAATATTCTGAAGCCATTTAAAAAAATGACATAGAGCCAAATGTACTGTTTGTAAGAAATGATTTTCAGACACATTAAGTGAAAAAAGCACGGTTCAGAACAGTATGTATAATATGATCCTGTATGAGTTTTTTTAAAAAAAGCATATGTCAAGTATAGCAAGCTTTTATTAAACACTGTATTCTATTTCCCGGTATTCCCTATTTTTGCCGAGAACTTTCCCAATTCTGAAAGCCAGATGGAAGCACTCACTACAGAAATGGTGAACAAAATTTCAAATTAATACATGGTTCAGGCAGAAAGAGGTACCTGATCCCATGCCCCCTCCCTTTAAAAATGCTTAGAAAGTTGTAGAGAGATGTCAGACACCTTGCTCCTGCCTTGGGTGGAGTCCCCCTCTAAACAAGCTTGTCAGATCCAAGACAAGGGGGCACAGTGTCATAGCTAGCCCAGGAAGGCCCAACACCGCTACCACCACTACCACAGCATGGGAGAGCAAAGGTGCCTGCATGGGTTGCAGGGCAAGAAAGACAGACCTGGAGTGACCTCTTGGAGCCACTGGGTAGAGGGGAGCAGGCCAATACTTTCGTATGGGGCTTAGTGTAGTGACAAAGGAGCACTCTAGCAAAAATGTATCTCAGTGGATGCCAATGTACAGGGGTGACCACTTCTAAGAAAAAGACCAGCCAACTGTTCATATCAATGGGACCTGAAGAGCCAGGACCAGATGCTCACTTTCTACCTCTGCTTTGAACTCAGGGAGAGAGCAATTCTAAAAAGTTAGAACTCCTAATTGCTCTTTCAGTTGCATAGCTTGGACCAGCCATTTTCTATCTAGACCATCTCCTACACCCTTACTCTCAGGCCCCCACTACATTTGGCAATCCTCTACTCTTCTTTTCAGAAGTAACTCTATATGAAGCTTTCCTAGCCTCCATTCACTCATCTTCTGGGTCCTTACATGGTTTGAACAAACCTCTGTCATAGTGTTTGATTAAAGAAGCAGAACACTATGAGAAAAGGAAAATTAAGGACTTATTATAGGGACAAGACCCTATGTAATTATGAAAACTGGGGGAGAAGTCTTTTCATCTGGTTTTGGGTCTGAAGTCTCCACAGGTCTGCCAGGCCGGCCCTTGGAAAGAAGGGCTGGTTGTGAAGTGGAAGAGTGCAGGGATAAAGGGGAACATGTGAGAACAAACCGGAACCCATAAGAAGAAACAGAACTCATGAAGACAAACGGAAACCTGTGACTTCCTCTCCCTGCCTCCAAGCTCAATGACATGGGTCACTTGCAGGAGAAGCTGGAGCCTTTGGGCACAGAGCTAAATGGCCCAGGACTAAGGAGCTGAAAGAGGATATTAGGTAGGAGCTGGGGAGCTGCAGTCCTGGGTGCTATCCTTTGTCAACAAGGTGAGCCAGCATGATCTGTGCCAGCGCGCTGCTCAGTCCTTCATCATGTAAAAACTGGCTACCACTGCATTTCAGCTTTCCAAATCTTGCTCAAAATTCCCTTGTATCAGCCCTAACCCAGAACCATACAGAAAGGGAATCCTGGGCAAACTAGTTCCCACTTAACTAAATCCACACCATACAAAGCCACCACAAGCACGTATATCTAGAACAGAAAAGCTCTGCACCTCTGTCAGGGAAGAGGCAGACTCTAGCTCTGTTCTCTTGGGGCCCAGCACAGCAGGTCTCAACAGATGTTCATTGATTCAACAGAACTCTCTCCCCACCTCCTACCCAAACAAATGTTCAGGGTATGTTCTGGGGCCCTGGGAAAAAGCCCAGTGTTTTCCTGAGGAGTGCCATTCACATAAAAGTCAATGGAGCTATTGTTGGGGATTTTGTTTTTCTGGAGACCTCCAGCTGAAAATGTTCAGGGGTTTGAAATTTGCCAGCTTTCACACAAGGATTCCAAGTGGATTCAAACCTCAGGGGGTTAAAGAACACAGCATCCAATATGCAAATATGCCTGCAGCCAGGATTGCCGAGGTGAGAACTCCAGGCTGACAGCAGGCAATTCGCACTTCAGAAAAGTGGCAAAGTGCCTGAGATGGTTAGAAAAACCCTGAACAAAAAAAACCCTCAATGTCATCAGAAGGTTCCAGAAGCCAAGGAAACGTGCTCTTGGCTTTCTTTCTATATACAATTCCCTCAGCCTAAGAGGTTCAGGACCTAGGTGCCAAAAGAGAATTCACAGATAAATGACTACACTGACGTACTGTGCTTCAATATTTTCATCAAATTAATGAGAGTGCTATTGAAAGGAAAGCCAAACCCCCAAAATCCACATAAAGATACCCTTAGATACAGAAAGAGCTCTCCAAATCCTTCCCCCAAGCTTATTCCCAATAGTTTAAAATCACTTTAGCAGGAACAGTGTTCCATGCCCCCACGTTATCAATTATTGAATGTCTACATTGTGCCAGGTTCTTTACATGTACCATCTCTACTGCTCACGATGACCCTTCAAGATAAGCTTTATTAGCTCCAGTTTAGGAAGAGGAAACTGAGATTCAAAAAGGTTAAAACAGTCACCCAGAAGCATAGGTGGTCTGTAAATAGCTGAGCTGGGATTTCAATCCAAGGATGTCTCACTCCAAAGTAGGAGTTCCCCTTACACAACTCTGCTCATCATGAAGGACTAGGGCTTAGAGCACAAATGGACCCGAAAGAACACATAAACGATTTCCAAAATTACTTCCAGTTCTAAAATTTCCATTATTTGATCTGTATGCAAACAGAGGTTGTTTTTGTTTTTTATATCTGGTTGTGTTGTCGTCTTTTTGGTGCGTCGCTTAGCCACGGACCGCCTCCACGCAGCGCAGGTCTGGGACGCTTTTTTTTTTTTTACCAGGAGGTCCCAGGGAATGAACCCGTGTCCTCCATATGGTAGGGAACTCAATTGCTTGAGCCACAGCCGCTTCCCTGCAGGTATTTTTGTTTGTTTTTAACGTCCTTATCACAGGACAGGTTTGTTTGTGGTGTGGGGAGAGGGGAGCCAGTGGATGAAGATCCTGATTCCTGAACCCCTGGAAGGGTAAACTGTAACCTATGGCTCTTTTTTTTTAAAGATTTATTTTTTTAAAATTTAATTTCTCTCCCCTTCCCCCCCAGTTGTCTGCTCTCTGTGTCCATTCGCTGCGTGTTCCTCCATGACTGCTTTTCTCCTTATCAGCGGCACCAGGAATCTGTGTTTCTTTCTTTTTGTTGTTGTGTCATCCTGTTGTGTCAGCTCTCCGTGTGTGCAGCGCCATTCTTGGGCAGGCTGCACTTTCTTTCGGGCTGGGCAGCTCTCCTTACGGGGCGCACTCCTTCCGTGGGGGGCACCCCTGTGTGGCAGGGCACTCCTTGCGCACATCAGCGCTGTGCATGGGCCAGTTCCACAGGGGTCAAGGAGGCCCGGGGTTTGAATCGCGGACCTCCTATGTGGTAGGCGGATACCCTATCCATTGGGCCAAGTCCACTTCCCTCTATGGCTCTTAAACTTTGCCTATCTGATAAGAGTTTCTATGCCTCTCTGCTCTTTTCTGGGAAGTAGGAACCCAAAATCCGATCTTCAAAGCCACCCCCAAGTGGCGTGGGAATTCCCAAGCACAGGTGTTGGGAACAGCCTTGATTATTACCCTTAGACATACAAACAGAACCTAACTTAGGGTCCAGGGAGCCTGCCCAGACCACTCCACAGTGAGGAGGAAGGCCAAGTCCAAGTCTGTCTCTTCAGTAGAGCTCTATATGACTATTCAGCTTTCCCTCACTTCCCACAGCATAATGGTCTTTCCCTAATTCTCGCTTTAGAGGAGTGGACAGATGAGACCACCCACTCAGCAATAAAATTCTCTCTTGAAACAACATTAATAACAATAGTAACAAAAGTAGAACAAGACAACAGAAAAGAAAAAGAAAAAAAGCCCCCAACTACCTTGAATAAACTGAGACAAGGAAAGTGTTCCCTCAACTGTGCCTTTCCTAGATACCTGGGACTTTCTTCTCAGAGACCAAGGTATTGAGTCATCAGCTATCTTTGCTATTTTGGCTGAGAGAGGAAACAGGAGATTTCAATTATAATGATATGAATATTGGCTTCTAGTATGTGGCCAAAGTCAGACAAGGTTGGGATGAAAATCTTTTCTAGTGACGGGGGATCATTTAAGCAGCCTATTAGTGCCACCTGCTGTACAATTCTGGAGAGCAAACACAGGGAATTCTAATATTAGAGCGTGAAGGGATTTGTTCATTCCCTAACAGTTGAGAGCGTCCCATGCACGCAGTGTGATGGGACTGAAGGGTAGATATGAAGGTAAATACACTGTCTCTACTTTCTAGGGGTTCACAGCCCATTGGGGAGTAGAAGGCATTTATGCAAACAAGTTACAGTGTGTTTATATGAGACACGTATCACAGGGATATGTGTATCATATGGAAAATGGAAAAGTAGCAAAGAAGAGGGTATGGTTATCTTTACGTCTTTAGATCAAAGCGATTAGGAATTGAAGGGTGGCTTCGATTTAAACAGGTAGAATAAAGGTGGAGGCAAGGGGCATTCCAGGCAAAGGGAGGCATGTGGACAAAGACCCTCAAGCATAAGAAGACATTCCATTGCTAAACAGCTTAGTTTATATTCTGTAGGCAAGGAGGAGTCTTTGACTCGTTTTAGGCAGGGCTGTAATGTGGTCAGATTGACATTTTACAAAGACATTCTGGCAAGGGAGAAAACAAATTAGAAGGAAAGATTGGCAGTAGGGAGACCAGTTACAGTTAAGAGCCTGTTGCAACAGTCTAGAATTGATGACAAATGATGTGGAGCTAAATTAAGGCAGAGCAGTGAGAAAAGAAAGGAGGGGGATGAATTTAAGAGATATTTCAAAGATAAAATTGACAATATTTGAGGTTTCCTTGTTCAAGGAAGAAAGTGGATATTAACTCTCAGGTATTTGGTTTAGGTTACTGGATGCAAGAGTAGGTGAAGGAGGGGGTTGAATAATGATTTCTGCTTGGGACAAGCAGAAATGTTACAGACTGCACACAGGTTAAGTAGACAGATGTCTAGAGTTCAGTGATCATCTCATTACATCTCTTCATTTCCCAAGGTGGAAATTTCCTATTAGAAAAAGATTTTGATCCCACCATAGGTACTCTGGCAGTCTAGCTCCTTTGGAAGTGTGGGATCCCTCCATTTGGGAAGTCAACCAATCCAATCTGCCTGTGCCTGTTCAGCTGGTATTCCAAGCATTATCTTCTTTCAGGCAGAAACTGCATGGCACAACACAAAAAATACCTAGCTCCCCGATTTAACAACTGTTTTACTTAGAGCAACATATTTAATGTCTCTGACCCTCATTTACCTCATTTGTAAAATGAGGATAACACCTACTTTCACGGTTGTTGTTGAGTTTAAAATTATGTATCTATATGGGAAGCGGACTTGGCCCAGTAGTTAGGGCATCCGTCTACCACATGGGAGGTCCGCGCTTCAAACCCCGGGCCTCCTTGACCCGTGTGGAGCTGGCCCATGCGCAGTGCTGATGCGCGCAAGGAGTGCTGTGCCATGCAGGAGTGTCCCCCGCGTAGGGGAGCCCACACACAAGGAGGGCACCCCATAAAGAGAGCCGCTCAGCACGAAAGAAAGTGTAGCCTGCCCAAGAATGGTGCCGCACACATGGAGAGCTGACACAACAATGTGACGCAACAACAACAAAAAAGAAACACAGATTCCCGTGCCCCTGACACCAACAGAAGTGGACAAAGAAGAAGATGCAGCAAATAGACACAGAAAACAGACAGCCGGGGCAGGCCGGCAGGGGGGGGAGGGGAGAGAAATAAATAAATAAATAAATCTTTTAAAAAAATAAAATTATGTATATAGGGTCTGACATATCAGGGGCTGAATATGTCACCCTTCATCCTGTATAAGATCATCAGAAAGCTTCTTGATGTTATGTTTTAATGGCATGCTCTTAGCTTTGACTGTTTAATCGAGATGGCTTTTGATATTTTCTGCAAAAGTTCTGGTAATCACACTGGTCATTAAGCCATGATATCACTTATATATAAGGCCCCACAAGATACATTCCCTTTAATATAGTTATTAGGGAAAAAAAATTCCCTCCTTACAGAGAAATTTGGTTTGTTTCTTATTAGTTAGTGAGAATTAGGTAACTCACTGTTCCATTTTTACCTTAACTGTTAACTTTTAGTGCTCAATTATAGTAAGTATATGGGATCCTTGGTTAGTGTATTTGCTTGTACCTATTATGAGGATAACAGCTACAAGTTTTTGAGGACTTATTACATGCCAGGCATTGTTCCAAGTGTCTTACCTCCATTATTTCACTTAATTTTCCACAACAACCCTCTGAGGCATTATTGCCATTCTTTAAAAGGAACCGATAGAGGAGCGGATATAGTTCAAGTGGTGGGGTGCCTGCTTCTCATGTATGAGGTCGTGGCTCGATTGCGGTACCTCTTAAAAAAAAAAAAAGGAAACTATAGCTCGGAGCACTTAAGTGACTTGCCCAAGGTTCCACAACTAGTAGTGGTGGAGGACTGGTTCAAAGGCATTCTGGCTGACCCCAACCCGGTTCTCTTAACCTCAATTTTTACTACGGGTTTCGACTTGCAAGTTTGCATTCAGTTTATTTTATACTGTCTCATCCTTTCTTCTTGTCTATGAAAGATAAAACAAATGCACAGGGCCCAAATCAGGCCAGAACAAAGAAAAACCAAGTGAGGTCATAGGAAATGTTGTGTGACTATTTTTTTTAATCTGCTGTAATTGCCACACAATTATCCATTTAATTATATAAACCTGTTAGAATACATAACATCTCTTGGAAAGCAGGCGGGGTTTAAAAAGTAACAACAAAACTAAACTGAGGCCCAGGGAGGGGAAGGGATGGTGCCCGGGCCGCAGAGCCCTACACCTGGGCTTGCTTGACTCTGAGATACCAACGACCTACCCCGTCACCACTTGTATGGGGGCGAGCAGGGCTCACTGGACCACACAACCCTCCCTACTGCCCGTGCAGATGAGGAAAGTGAGACCGTGCGATCGGCTGGGCCCTGGCAGGCCCATGTCGCGTTGCTCAGCCTGCAGGAGGGCGCGTCCACTTTTGACCCTGCAGCGACAGGACATTAGTCACTTGCAGCCTCTCATCCTCCGAGCCTCAATTTCTCCTCGGAGAACTAAGGCCCAGGCAGCCCCCTCCAGGACAACTCACCCGAACAAGCGGAAGCAGGGAGTCAAGAGGCGGGCCAGGAACAGAGACTGGAAGAATATCGGTCAATCAGGAAAACTCGGTTGAGCCTTGGGCAACCAATAGAATTGGCAGAGGATCCTAGACCCGCCCCAAAGGCACCGTTCTCCCTGAATGTCGCGAGATCTTTACTCAAACAGAATGATTGGTTAAAGGACGGAACATAAGAGTTACGCCCCCTGCTTCCTCCGATCCCGGATTGGTTTCCCAGGGCAGAAGGCAGTGAACGTCAGCGGGTTCCTTAGATGCCGATTGGTGAGCGGTGCTGGCCTTGCCAGCGCGCGGGAGTCGGCGCGGACGTTCGAACCGGTGCTTGGCGGCGTTGCCATGGGGATGCGGCCTGGCAGCCGCAGCAGGCTCGCGAGTTGACAGAACGCTCAGGTCACCGGCCTTGGGACTCTCTGCTGTCGGCGTTGACTTCTCCTGTCCTTCCACAGGATTAATCGTGGAGGAGTTTGGAAGCACCCAAGGTGAGAAAGGGCGGAGAGGAACCAGGCCCCGGGACTGGACGGAGCAGGCCTGGGCGGGAACCGTGGCGTCTACCAACTGGAGAGGGTTAGCATGGCGCCCGCCAAGCGAGACAGGAGGCGGGCGGTTGTGAGCGTACCAGGTGTTGGTCTCTCTAGGTTCTCCGAACGTTCACCCACTTTCCTACACCCTTATCTCCATGTCTCCCTTTTTCATCAGCGATTATCTCGGACGTCACCTCCCCCACGAAGCCTTTTTTGACTACTAAAGTCCTCTTGCCTTTGAACCCACAGCCCTGACTGGAACCTCTCTTAGGCAGAACTCTTCTGTTGGGGCTTGGGCTATTTGTGTCCCCTCTGTGAATCCCATTCTCCTACCTTCTCCCATGTAATTCTGAGGTCCTTGAGGTACCTCAGGGTCTTTCACAGTATCTTATGCACAGCAGATTTTCATGAAATATTTAAGTTCAACTTTATTGGCCACAAATAAGTTGGATTCCCCTCTATGCCCTGCCCTGTTATGCTTCCCATTCAGAGATTATTTGTGGGGGGAGGGAAGACGGTGGGGGGGGGGTAGGCTGAGAGCACCTAAATCTTTAATGCAAAAGGGCCTGAAAGGTCCATGGTTAGTCTTTCCACCCTTTGTGAAGGGGGAAACTTTTTTTTTGATTGGTTGCTCCCACCTGTCCCACGTTGTGGCTTAATCTTTGTTCCCCAATACTTGATTGATGTCTTTGCTTAGAACAAACCATCCTGTTGTTGTTGTAGGCCTAGAGAGTTTACTTTCTTATTGCCCTGCAGTATTGTCACATTTAATGTGCTTTAGAGAATGTTTTAAAGCATTTTCTCCTTTGAATTTATGCCCTGTAGTGTCTGTACTTCAGCATATATAACAGCTGCTCAGGTATCCCCCTATGCATTAATCAGGTGTCTATGATAGAGTTGCATTACCAAGTCGGCTGTTTCATTGTTAACTCATGGATTATATATTTCTAATCTGCATTGTTTATGATTCTACCTTATATCAAATTCTTAGTTCAATGGTGATTTTCATAAAAGGATTGAAAAGCCAGCTATAACAGCGGTGTTCTCATTACCCTCTTATAAAAGTTTGAACACTGTTACAGCTAAACTGTAGCTCTGTGACATGTAATGGAAACTGGCCTGGGACTCAAGGTTTGGTCTTGGCTGCCTCTCACTCACTCACTGTTGGTGGCCTTGCAAGTGCTTTAGCTTCTTTAGATCTCACTTTTTCCATCTGTAAAATTAAAGGGTTGAACTAGATTAGAATTCCTGTGGCTCTACTGTCAATTAGGTAGAAACCACACTCTCAGCCTTCCAAAGACAGATTTTTTTAATAACTGGAAGGAGCAACCACCATTTATTGAACATTTACCCTGTGCAAAGCACTTTATCAAAGGCTTTATATAAATATTGCATTTTTCTTAGTATAGTCCATTAATATGCTGCCCTGACGCTCTTCATTAAAAACTTTTGGTTTTATGTTGCTAATGATAATTTTTAGCTGTTCATAGTATGTCCTTGGAGCAAACTAGGGCATGACCCTATCACCTTCTAGTTTAGGAGAAACAGCATTCAGTTTTGCTGGGCTGTCATTTTATTGTTTATATAGTGAGAGTTGAACTCTTCTCAGATCCCTTCCAGATCTAGTGTTCTATGATTGATCTGTTAATCTAGTTTTCCAAGCTGACTCAGTGAATCTTTTCATAATTTATGCAGACTAGATCCTCAACAAATTTTGTGAAAGGAGTAATAGAGTTCTACTTCTTAAACTTTGAGAGTGTTGTAGTCATTGTGTACTTCCAAGTTCCTTTCTTAAGTTTGGTGTTCATAACTTGTTGCACAAGAACTTTTCTACAGCCATAAACTAATCTGTACCATTTATTATTTTTTCTTCTTTTAAAAAAATTTTTATTATATTTTTTCTTCTTTTTTGTTTTTCTCTTCCCTCCCCCTCCCCTTCCTGCTGGTTTTGCTGTCTGTGTCCATTCACTCTGTGATCTTCTGTATTATTTCTCTTTTTGTCTTTTCATCTTTCTCCTCTAGGATTCACTGGGATTTGATCTTGGGGACCTCTGGTGTGGAGAGAGGTTCCCTGATAATTGTGCCACATCAGTTACTGATCTCTGCTGTGCTTCACCTTGACTCTCTCCTTTGTCTCTCTTTTGTTGCATCATCATCATCTTGCTGTGTGATTCACTTGCATGGACACTGGCTCACCATGTGGGCACTCGAGCAGACACTTCATTCAACACGCGGGCATTGGCTCGCTGCGCAGGCAATGGCTCACCACGTGGGCACTTATGTGGGCACTCGGCTTGCCGCACAGGCACTCACCCTCACCACACGGGCACTTGCCTCACTATGAGGGCACTTGGCTTGCCATGTGAGCACCTACATGGGCATTTAGCTTGCCGCATAGGCACTCAGTTCACCGTGTGGACATGTGGCTTGCCACATGGGTGCTTGGCTCGCCACATGGGCATTAGCTCACCGCTCAGGCATGCTTTCTCTTCTTCTTTTTCACCGTGAGGCCCTAGGAATCAAACCCGGGTCCTCGCATATGGTAGGCGGAGGCCTTATCACTTGAGCCACATCTGCTTCTCCCATTTATTATTGAGTGCTTGTGCATTAGACACTGAATTTTTTTTTTTAAAGATTTATTTTTTATTTCTCTCCCCTTCCCCCCCTCACCCAGTTGTCTGCTCTTTGTGTCCACTCACTGTGTGTTCTTCTGGGTCTGCCTGTATTCTTGTCAGCAGCCCTGGGAATCTGCATCTCCTTTTGTTGTGCCATCTTGTTGTGTCAGCTCTCCGTGTGTGCAGCCCCACTCCTGGGCAGGCTGTACTTTTTTTGTGAAGGAGGCTCTCCTTATGGGGTGCACTCCTTGTGCATGGGGTTCCCCTACGCGGGGGACACCCCTGTATGGCACAACACTCCTTGCATGCATCAGTACTGAGCGTGGGCCATCTTCACCACACGGGTCAGGAGGCCCTATCCATTGAGCCAAATCTGCTTCGCTGAACATAGCATTTTATTTCCATTATTCCAGTTATCGTCACAAAAGCAAAGTTTTCCAAGTCTCTATCATTTTTTGCCTGTTTAACTGCAGTAGCTTCCTAAATGATCTCCTGACTTCCATTTTTACCCACCTTCTATCTGTTCCCACAAGAACTGAGAGAGTGATCTTTAAAGATGTGTTATCAGAACAGGACCTTTCCCTTTTCATCCAATGACTTCCTATTTCACTTAAAAATCAAATCCAGATCCCTTTACATGGCCCTACATAATCCATCCTTTCTGTCCTCATCTCATACTACTCTTCATGTTACTTCAGGTTTCAGTTCAGATATTTACTTCTGAGTGAACCCATTGTAAAGTAGTCCCTTCTCCCTGCTTAATTTTCTTCATAACACTTATTATCTGAAATTATCTTGCTTATTCAATTGTTGTTTATTTCTTCACAATAGAATAATAGCCCTATGAGGGCAGTGACCTTATCTGTTTCATTCACTGCTGTATTCCCAATGCTTAGAACAGAGCTTACCTCATTAAAGGACATCAAAAATGTTCTTAAATGACTGGATGAAAGGTTCTTGTGACCATGTCTATGCCTATAGCCATTCATTTGAATGATACAGAATCACATAGTTTGATTTCAGTGAGTAGGGGCACTACCAATGTTGCCAGAATTTTCCTCAGCCACAAATTACCCTGACAAAAAAAGTTTTTACCACACACCACTACAAATAGTATTCAAATGCTTTTTAGAGTTTTGAATATAGTGTAGGGATATCAATTATTTACTCATTAAATAATTATTGACTGTTTATTATTTATGTTTTACATATGCAGGATCAAAAGATTAGTAAGACCCATTCCTTGACCACAAGTAGGGCATATGCTAGTGGGGGAAATAGACAACATAGAAGGGACATCTGACCATATCTGGGGAGATCAGAAAGACCTCAGTGGTTTTTTTTAAACATGTTTTTAATGCTTTTTTTTTTTTTTACCGCCCTCCCCCCTGCCCCCGTGGCTATTTGTGTGCTGTCTGCTTTCTGTGACAATTCACTGCGTTCTTCTGTTCTGTATTTATTTATTTTATTTCCCCTCCCCCCTTGCTGCTTGCTTGCTGTCTACTCTCTGTGTCCATTCATTGTACACTCTTCTGTGTTTTTGCTTGTCTCCCTTTTTTTGTTGCATCACTTTGCTGAGTTGGCTCTCCATGGCACTTGTGGTCAGATGGCAGTCCATAGTGTGTGGGTGAGCCTGCCTTCACAAGGAGGCCCCGGTGGCAAACCCAGGGCCTCCCATATGGTAGACAGGAGCCCAACTGATTGAGCCACAGCTGCTTCCCTAGACCTCAGTGTTTTTTGTTTGTTTGTTTGTTTGTTTGTTTTTAAAGGTTTGGGGGATTGAACTGGTGCTGACCTGTTCCTGTGTTTTAGTCAATAAGAGAGGCTTGATGAGAGTGGAAGGGAGCCATTAAGGGCACAGTGTGAATAAATGCATAGAGGAATAAAGTGGTCCAAGACGTTGGCTAAATTGGAGAGGGGCAAAGGCTAGATAATAAGTTTTGTAGGGCATGCTAAGTAGCCTGGACTTTGTCTTATAGAAAGGTGATTGGATGGCATTGAAGGGTTTTAAATAAGGAAGCAGTATGGTCATAACTGTGCTTTTGAAAGAGTGATATGGCTCTGCAGAGTAGATGATGGTTTGGGAGGGGCAAAACTGGAGGGAGGGAGAGCAGTTGAGATACATGTAATGATTTAGGTGAGAACTCCTGGGGCAGAACTATCAAGACAGTGATGTAGGAATGGGGATAGAAGAGGAGAGATTTCACAGATATTTAGGAGGTTAAATAAATGAACTCATTGATTAGATCTGTGATTGAGAAAGAGGAAGGAAAAGATTCCTGTTGTCATTGTGGCAACAGTTCCCAAAGGGATGTAAACCTGACAAAGAATTGGTATCATCCTGGTATTTTATAAAAACTGATTATAATTGTTAATTTTCCAATTAAACATATGAGATATATTTGGTTGAAAGTATTTTATGACTGCAAAGTGGGAGAAATCTGCAAATGGCAACTTCCTGCAGTTGGATTAGATCTATATTTTAAAAATAAAGCACTGAGCTTAAACCCAACATTGGTTACCACCTGTTCCTAGGGATTCTTTCAAAATTAAACCTCTATATTTAGAGAGAGTAATACTTGCATTGCTTTAAGATAACTGGGTTCAACAATTTTGTTATGTTTGTTTTTTAGGTGATTGCTCCAATGCTTTTCACCTTGTTATGGAGCTTTTGAAGGGAGAATTGCAATAATTGCAAAGCATTAGCTACATTAGTTATAAACAAAGTTGAAAAAATTTTTTTCAATTACAGAAAGAAACTCTTACAAACCACTTAGAGATAGTTTACATGACTGGTAACCCAAAATCCACAACTAGCCTCAGGAATTCCATTAAGTATTATATATTCTCATTCCTTTGCAGCTGTTGCTTTTAGCAGTTGTCTAGTATCACTTGTCTTCTGTTGAGATCAGTAGTCTATAGTTAGAATAATCTCTAGAGTTTGAAATAACTAATTCCCTTGTGGGAAGAAAATTGTTTGTATACTATATCATTCACCTTTTAATCTTCCACTGATAATACTGGATACATGGGGTACAGAAACATTTAATGAAAATTTATTGAGGATGTTGGATTTGTATTTTATCTGTTTCTAATGGTTAACTTTTTCATTTTGGGAAAAAAAAAAACCCTTCAGGCAGTGTAGTGGGCCCAGTGACTTTGTTAGTGACCTTTTAAACAGTGATCATTATTACTGGTTGACTGTGTCTGGGGTGGGTTGGGGGGAAATGGGCAGTGACTGTTAATGGGTTTGGGGTTTCTTTTTGGGCTGATGTAAATGTTCTAAAAGTTATTGTAGTGAACTCTGAATGCTAAAAGCCATTGCACAACTCTGAATGCTAAAGCCATTGAATTGTATACTTTAAATGGGTGAATTGTATGGAATGTGAATTATCTCAATAAAGATGTTATATATTTTAAATAGTGATCATTGAAACAATTTAGTGGATCTCAAGTGAAGAAATATTTCTTGGCAAGCAGAAGGTATTTAGTCCTTGTAGTTTCATACTACCTTTACAATAACAAAATTTTCATTTTACCTTTGGTCTTCCTATATAAAACATTTTGAAGGATATGCTCTAATGCCTGCTGACCTTCCTATGTAGCCCCTCATATTCAGGAACAGCATTTTCATTTAAAACATATAAAATTGAGTAAGTAGAGAGTAGAAAACAGGAAGATGTTTGAAAAAGTCATTGACATTTAACCTTCCAAAGTCATGTGACCTTGGGCAATTCAATCATCTCAAGCCTTAATTACTACCTAAAATTAGTCTGTTGGATCTGATTCTGGGTCTCAAATGCCTACAGACTAATCAGTTAATGTAAATGAGTAAAGTTGGTTGGTTATAAAGGAACCAGGAGCAGTGAGGACCATGGCATATAGGAGGTATATGCTTTTCTAAAGGGATCAGCCACTAAGTTTTGGTCTATTGTTGCTTTATCTTATTGTGAACCTGATGTAACTATTAATATGTCTTTTAATTTTTAAGAAAGGCAGGAACTGAATTTTTTTAAACAAATCAATTTTATATTAACTAAGCATACATTTCATCCAAAGTGTATAGTCAGTGGTATTTGGTATAATCACATAGTTGTGCATTCATTACTTCAGTCATTATTAGAGAAATTTCATTATTTCAATAATAATAATAGTAAATAACAAAAAACAAACAAGAAAATTCTTCACCTTTCAGTCTCTCTGTTTCCTCTGCTGTACATAGTTGCTATTTCTGACTATTCTTGCATATTTATTTATTTACTAAGCAGTTTTATTGAGATCAATTCACATACCATATGATCTATCCAAAGTGTGTAATAAATGACTTTTAGTATAATCACAATGTTGGGCATTCATCACCACAAAAAATTTTAGAACCATTTCATAACTCCAAAAAGAAAAACTCTACATCCCTTAGCATGCCTTCCACAGCCCTACATAACCACTAATTTAATTTCATCTTTATAAATTGATTTATATTTAAATTTTATATAAATTGAATCATGCAATATGCTACACAATATATTTAGTTCATAGTAGCACAGTCATCCAGTATTTGTCCTTTTATATCTAGCTTGCTTCACTCAACATAATGTCCTTCTGGTTGATCCATGTTGTCATATGCTTTACGACCTAATTTCTTCTTACAGCTGTGTAATTTTTTTTTTATAAGTATATAGTAATAGTTGTGAACTTTAAAAAAAAAGACTTTTATTCTATTTATTCCCCATCCCCACTCCCGTTCTCTGCTCTCTGTGTCCATTCGCTGTGTGTTCTTCTGCATCTGCTTGCATTACCAGGCAGCACTGGGAAACTGCGTCTCTTTTTTGTTGTGTCATCTTGCTGCGTCAGCTCTCTGTGTATGTGGCGCCACTCCTGGGCAGGCTGTGCTTTTTTCATGTGGAGCAGCTCTTCTTGCGGGGCGCTCTCCTTGCGCATGGGGCACCCCTACGTGGGGGCGCCCCTGCGTGGCTCGGCACTCCTTGTGCGTGGCAGCACTATGCGTGGGCCAGCTCACCACACAGGTCAGGAGACCCTGGGTTTGAACACTGGACCCTCCATATGGTAGACGGACATTCTATCAGTAGAGCAATATTCTATTGTGTGAATACACCATAGTTTGTTTATTCATTCCTTGTTTGATGGACACCTGTGTTGTTTCCAACTTTGGCAATGGTGAATAATGCCACTACGAACATCGATGTGCAGATGTCTATTCGTGTCACTGCTTTCAGTTCTTCTGGGTATATACCTAGTAGTGGTATTGTAGGATTATGTGGCAAATCTATATTCAATTTCTTTAGGAACTGCGAAACAGTCCTCCACAGTGGTTGTACCATTCTACGTACCCATCAACAGTGAATAAGCTTTCCTTTTTCTTCACATTGTCTCCAACACTTGTAGTTCTCTTTTTAATAGTGCCCATTCTGATAGGTGTGAAATGATATCTCATTGTAGTTTTTGATTTGCATTTCCCTAATCACAAATGATGTTGAAAATTTTTTCATGTGTTTTTTTTTTTTTTTTTTTTTTTTGCCATTTGTATCTCTTCTTTGGACAAATGTCTATTCAAGTCTTTTGCCAAGTTTTTAATTGGGTTGTTTGTCTTTTAATTGTTGAGTTGTAACATCTCTTTTTATATCTTGGATTTAAACCCTTATCATACATGTGATTTCCAAATATTTTCTGCCATCGAGTAGGCTGCCTTTTCACCCCTTTGGCAAAGTCCTGTGAGGTGCAAAAGTGTTTAATTTTGAGGAGGTCCCATTGATCTCTTTTTTTCTTTTATTGTGCATGCTTTGGATATAAGGTCCAAGAAACCACCACCTACCATAAAGTCTTGAAGATAGTTCCCTACATTGTTTTCTAGTAGTTTTGTGGTCCTGGTTTTTATATTTAGGCCTTTGATTCATTTTGAGTTGATTCTTTTATAGGGAGTGATATAGGGGTCCTCTTTCATTCTTTTGGTTATAGATATCCAGTTCTCCCAGCACCATTTGTTGAAGAGACTGTTTTGTCCCATTAACACAGACTTGATAAGTTTGTCAAAAACCAGTTGGCCGTAGTGGTGAGGGTTTATTTCTGGACTCTTAATTTTGTTCCACTAATTGATGTGTCTATCTTTATGCCAGTACCAGGCTATTTTTTTTCCAGTTTTTTAAAAACTTTTCTTTGTACATTTAATAATTGAAAATAAAACAATAATTTAAAAATAAAAAGAAAATACAGTTGAATAAAAACATACATTTCTCAATTAAATGTCCTGGATACATATAATTTTTTAAAAATCATACAATATGTTACAAAATATATCTGGTTTATGGTAGTGCAATTATACAGTATTTGTCCTTTTGTGTCTGGCTTGCTTCACCCGACATAATGTCTTCCAGTTTCATCCATGTTGTCATATTCCTTATGACTTCCTTTCTTCTTACAGCTGCATAATATTCCATTATGTGAATACACCATAATTTGTTTATCCATTCATCAGTTGATGGACACCTGGGTTGTTTCCAACGTTTGGCTATGGTGAATAACACTGCTATGAACATAGGCGTGAAGATGTCTGTGTCACTGCTCTCAGTTCTTCCGGGTATATACCCAATAGTGGTATTAGTACCAAGCTATTTTGACCACTGTAGCTTTGTAGTATGTTTCAAGGTCAAGCAGTGAAAGTCCTCTCATGTTGCTCTTCCTTTTTAGAATGCTTTTGGCTATTTGGATGCACTTTCCTTCCAGATGAATTTGGTAATTGCCTTTTCTATTTCTGTAAAGTAGGCTGTTGGAATTTTAATTGGCATTGCTTTGAATCTATAGATCAGTTCGGGTAGGATTGACATCTTCACGATATTTAGTCTTCCAATCCATGAACCTGGAATATCTTATATTGAACCAGCTTGGCATACCAGGAATAAATCCCATTTGGTCATGATGTATAAGTCTTTTGATATACTGTTGGATATTGCAAGTATTTTGTTGAATTTTTTTTGCATCTATGTTCATTAGAGAGATTGGTCTGTAATTTTCTTTTCTTGTAATGTCTTTTTATGGCTTTGGTATTAGGGTGATGTTGACTTTATAAAATGTGCTGGGTAATTTTCTCTTTATTTATGTATTCAGTCTCTTTAAATGTGATTGTTTTGTCACGTTCTTGTATTTCTTGTAGCGTCAGTGTTGGTTGGTTGTCCATTTCTAGGAAATTGCCCATTTCATCTAGGTTGTCTAGTTTGTTGGCATACAACTTCTCATAATATCCTCTTAGGATCCTTTTTATTTCTGTGGGGTCAGTTGTAAATTCCCCCCTTTCATTTCTCATTGTATTTATTTTCATTTTCTCTCTCTTTTTCTTTTTTAGTCTAGCTAGGGGTTTGTCAATTTTATTCATCTTCTCAAAGAACCAGCTTTTGGTTTTGTTGATATTTTTCTATTGCTTTTTTTTGCTCTCAATTTCATTTATTTCTACTCTACTCTTTATTCTTTCTTTCTGCTTGCTGTTTTTTTTCTATTTTCTCCAGTTGTTCAGTTTGATCTTTGATTTTAGCTCTTCTTTTTTAATATAGGCATTTAGGGCTATAAGTTTCCCTCTCAAGACTGACTTTGCTGTATCCCATATGTTCTGATAAATTGTGTTCTCATTTTAATTTGTTTCAATATATTTACTGATTTCACTTGCAATTTCTTCTTTGACCCACTGATTACTTAGGAGTGTGTTGTTTTGCCTCTACACATTTTACGAATTTAACTCTTTCCTGTCCATAATCAATTTTCGCTTTCATTCCATTATCTGAGAAGGTGCCTTGTATAATTTCAGTCTTTTTATATTTATTGAGAGCTACATTGTGACCTAACATGTGTTCTATTCTGGAGAAAGATTCAGAAGAATGTATAACCCGCTGAGTTTGGGTACAATGTCCTATATATGTCTGTTAGGTCTAACTCGTTTATCATATTGTTCCAGTTCTGTTTCCTCGTTGATCATCTCTTTAGTTGTTCTATCTAACAATATGAGTGGTGTGTTGAAGTCTCCAACAGTTATTGTAGAAATGTTTATTTCTTCAGTTTTGCTAGAGTTTGTCTCATGTATTTTGGTTAGGGACATAGACATTTGGTTAGGTACATAGATATTTATGACTGTTATATCTTCCTGGTGGCTTGTCCCTTTTATTAATATATAATGGCCTTCTTTATCTCTTAGAACTTTTTTTCTTCCCCTCCCTGCTGGTTTTGCTATCTCGTGTCCATTTGCTATGTGATCTTCTGTGTCTATTTCTCTCTCTTTTTGTCTTCTCTTCTCATGTTCTCCTCTAAGATTCTCCAGGATTCAATCCTGGGGACCTCCAATGTAGAAAGAGGTTCCCTGTCACTTGTGCCACCTCAGTTCCTGGTTTCTGTTGCATCTTGCCTTGACTCTCCCCTTTGTCTCTTTTTGTTGCATCATCTTTCTGTGTGTCTCGCTGCTTGGGCCTGGCTCGTTACCCAGGCACTGGCTTGTTGCGTGGGCATGCCTTTTACCAGGAGGCCCCAGGGATCGAACCTGAGTCCTCCTATATGGTAGACAGGAGCCCAGTTACTTGAGCCACATCCACTTCTCTCTTAGAACATTTTTGCATTGAGTCTGTTTTGTCTGATATTGGTATAGCTACTCCTTCTCTTTTTTGGTTACTATTTGCACCAAGAATCTTTTCCCAAATTTCACTTTCAGCCAGTTTGTATCCCTGGGTCTAAGGTGAGTTTCTTGTAGGTAGCATATGGTGGCTCATGTTCTTTTATCCATTCTGTCAGCCTGTATCTTTTGATTGGGGAGTTTAATCCATTCACATTCAATGATATTACTGTAAATGCATTATTTACTTATACCATTTTATTCTTTGGTTTTCATAAGTCTTCTGTCTTTTTACTCTTTTGGTTATCCTTTCTGCTATTCTTCTATACTCTCCTCCAAGCCTCTTTCTCCTTTTTCTTTCAGGCTCTAAGCCTTCCTTTAATATTTCCTGCAAAGGTGGATTCTTTTTTACAAAACTCTTAGGTTCTGTTTGTTTGTGAATATTTTAAACTCACCTTCATATCTGAAGGACAATTTTGCTGAATAAAGAATTCTTTGCTGATTGTATCATACCATGGTCTTCTTGTCTACATGATTTCTGATGAGAAATCCACACTAAGTCTTACTGGGCATCTCTTTTATATGATGACTTGCTTCTCCCTTGCTGCTGTCAGAATTATCTCTTTATCTTTGACTTTTGACATTCTGAGTAGTATGTATCTTAGAGTAAGTCTGTTTGTATTTATTCTTTTTATTTTATTTTTTAATTTCCCATCCCCCCTTGTGGCTTGCTTGCTGTCTGCTCTCTGTGTCTATTTGCTGTGGGCTCTTCTGTGTTCTCGCTTGTCTCCCTCTTTTTGTTGCATCACCTTGCTGAGTCACTCTCCATGGCGTCTGCGGGCCAGGTGGCATGCTGTAGCATGCAGGCAAGCCTGCCTTCACAGGTGGCGAACCGAAGGCCCCCCATATGGTAGATGGGAGCTCATCTGATTGAGCCACAACTGCTTCCCTGTATTTATTCTGATAGGGATACGCTGTGCTTCTTGCACATGTAAGTTCATTTTTTTTTTATGAGAGTTGGGAAATTTTCAGCTATAATTTCCTCAAATACTTTTTCTGCCCCTTTTTACTTCTCTTCTCCTTTTGGAACTTCCATGATATGTATGTTGTTGCGTTTTGTGTTTTCATTCAATTCCTTGAGCCCCTGCTCAAATTTTCCCATTCTTTTCTTCTTCTCTTCTTTTCTCTCTTCAATTTCAGCTGTTCTGTCTTTGGTATCATTTAGTTTGTTTTTTTTTTAAGATTTTTATTTTTTATTTATTTCTCTCCCATTCCCCAACACCCCTGTTGTCTGCTCTCTTGTGTCCATTTGCTGTGTATTCTTCTGTGTCCACTTGCATTCTCAGTGGCACCGGGAATCTATGTCTCTTTTTTATTGCGTCATCTTGCTGCATCAGCTCTCCGTGTGTGCAGCACCACTCCTGGACAGGCTGCACTTTTTTCTCCTGGGGTGGCTCTCCTTGCAGGTTGCACTCCTTGTGCATGGGGCTCCCCTACACAGGGGACACCCCTGCGTGACATGGCACTCCTTGTGTGCGGCAGCACTGCACATGGGCCAGCTCACCACATGGGCCAAGAGGCCCTGGGTTTGAACCCTAGGCCTCCTATTTGGTAGGCAAACGCTCTAGCAGTTGAGCCATATCTGCTTCCCCACTTATTCTTTCTTCTGTCATTTCAGGTCTGCTATTGCATGCTTCTAATGTGTTTTTGATCTTACCTCTTGTGTCTTTCATTACCATGAGCTCTGTTACTTTTCTATTCAGGATTTCAAATTCTTTGTGCTCATTCAACGTCTTCTTGGTGTCTTTATCTCTTTAGCCATATTGTCTTTCAGCTCATTAATTAGATTTTGGAACTTTGTCTGCATGTTTTATTAGTTCTCTCAAATCTTGCATCTCTTCTGGGGCTTTGATATATTCCTTTTCTTGAGCATGTCTTCCATTTTCTTGGTATTTCTCATAATTTTTTGTTAATGTCTAGGTATCTGATTAGGATAGAGTTTATTCAGATGCTCAATTTCTGTCTCCTTTTCAGGATTTCATGGCAGAGGGCTTTGTGTTACTTCTTTTTTTTGATTCTTGGTTCAACCTGGGTTTTTAGGATTATCACTGTTTGTTGCTCCAAACTGGGCCCTGGACCCAGTAATGGGTCTTAGGAAGTAAGGCTATAAAGGCCAGAAAAAGCCATTCTAATTTACTTTTTTTTTTTTTTTTAACTTATTTACTTTTAATTTCCCCATGTGCACGTCCTTGGTCTGCCAGCAGATGGCGCTCTTTGGCAGCCCTCTCGGTTTAATGCCTCATTGCAGCTTGTGTGCTGCAACAGGGAGTGGATCAATGTGATACCAGTTCCTGCCTGGAGGCTAAGAGCCTTGTAATTCAAACTTTCTCAGACAGCTCTCCAATCAGGGCTGGCGGTCACCTTCCTTTTCCAGGTGGGAAATAACTCCGCTCGCCTCTCTGTCCTCAATAGTCAGTCCTGGTTAGTAGAGAGGGAGACTGAGAGGGTTGGATCTCTTTTTTTTTAAGATTTATTTTATTTTATTTTATTTGTTTTTAACCCCTTCCCCCCCCCATTGTTTGGGCTTGCTGTCTGCTCTCTGTCTGTTCATTGTGTGTTCGTCTTCTTTTAGGAGGCCCCAGGAACCAAACCAGGACCTCCCATGTGGGAGGAAGGTGCTTAATCACTTGAGCCACCTCTCCTACCTGCTTGTTGTATCTCTCATTGTGTTTCCTCCTTGTGTGTCTTTGTTGTATCATCTCTTTTTGTCATCTTGTTGCATTAGCTCGCCAAGCCAGTCCTCCGTGCCATGTTGCTGTCTTGTTCATCTCCTTTAGGAGGCACTGGGAACCGAACCCAGGACCTACTATGTGGTAGGTATGCGCCCAACTGCTTGAGCCACATCCACTTCCTGAGACTTGGATCTCTTTAGTCCCGGATCCCAAGACAAACAATGATGCAGCTCCACCTGACTAGAAGGGCTCCTGGGACCCAGCAGACCAAAGTTGTGGATCAAAAGCTGAGTCAGCCTTAGGCTGTATCCCTCTCTCTCCTCTTTCCTGGGGAGGGATGGATCCCTGAGGCCCCCTTTGTCTGTAGCTGCTGGCTCCAAGGCCTGAGAATTCAAAAGTGTCTTTAGTTTGGGGAAGGGTGCTGGCAGTAGCAGCTGCTGCTTTTAACTCACAGTTTTACTGATGCTATTCTTTTCCCTTGTCCCTTTCTCTTCTGGGTGATGTCTAGCCTTCCCCTGATGTCCTAAACCCTAGACGCTTTTTTTTTCAATGCCATTTCTGCCTGTCCTCTAGCTATTTTTTTCTGGGTCTACCATCTTACTGCAAAGTCAGAACTGGATATTTTACAGTGAGGTCTCCTGATCTTTAAATATTGAAAGTAACTAAAAAAAAATTTTAAACACTGCATGTCAAACTGCAAGAAACAAAGAAAATCCTTCATTGACAAAATATGTTCTATAGTACTCAGTTTGCAAGCTGTAGACTAGATGATCTCTATTGACCTAGGTAGCTGTAGGAGTCTTTTTTTTTTTTTGTCTTATCAGAATATAATGGGTTACATATCCAAGAATATGTGTGAAACATATATGTAAGTTATAATGCATAGTGTAAAATGAATAAATACCCCAGATTTGGTATATAATCTACATATCTGCTCCTCTCCTTTTCCATTTCACTGCTCTCCCTCAGAGGTCCTACTATCCTAAATTTTTAGTTGCCTCAGTAATACATTGTTCATATATGCTTGCTTTTTTTTTTTTAAAGATTTATTATTTATTTATTTATCTTCCCATCCCCCCATCCCCCCCATCCCCCCATCCCCCCCATCCCCCCACCCCAGTTGTCTGTTCTCTGTGTCTATTTGCTGTGTCGTCATCTTTGTCTGCTTCTGTTGTTGTCAGCAGCACGGGAATCTGTGTTTCTTTTTGTTGCGTCATCTTGTTGTGTCAGCTCTCCTTGTGGGCAGTGCCATTCTTAAGCAGGCTACACCTTTTTTCACGCTGGGTGGCTCTCCTTATGGGGCGCACTCCTTGCGCGTGGGGCTCCCCTACACGGGGGACACCCCTGCGTGGCAGGGCACTCCATGCGCATATCAGCACTGCGCAAGGGCCAGCTCCACACGGGTCAAGGAGGCCTGGGGTTTGAACCACGGACTTCCCATGTGGTAGACGGATGCCCTAACCACTGGGCCAAGTCCGGGGAAGCGGATATGCTTGCTTTTGAGTTGTATAAAAATGAGCATAGTTGTCTGGGTTTGCTTATTCATAATGTTTGAGATTTGATAAGTTAAGTGTAACTGTAGTTCTTTTTTCACTATTTTTTTTGTTTTTATTTTTATTTTAAAAATTATTTTATTTTTTCACTATTTTATACTATTTCATTATGTGACTATACCATAACTTATTTCTTTCTTTCCTGGTCTATGGACATTCAGGTTATTTTCAATTTTTTTTCTTGTGAACTGTGCTGCCATGATCATTCTTGTAAGTATCTCCTGAAGCCCATGTTCAAGAGTTTTTCTAGGATATATACCTTGGAGTAGAGTTACTGGTTATACATATGATATATGAAGGTAGAACTTCCTAAGATAATGACAAACTGTTTCTCAAAGTGTTACTGACTTAGCCCCATGATCTTTTACTCTGGATATTTTCTGTTCTCTTTGTCTTCTCTAATTTATTATATTCTCTTCTTCCACACCTTTCTTCCTTTGGTAGAGACAATCTTCTGCTTCACTGCCCCCTTTTTTCTAGTGCTAATTATATGCTCTCTGCTAATTCATTAAGAACCCTTCCTCTAATACAGACATACCTTAGAGATAGTGTGGGTTTGGTTCCAAACCACTGCAATAAAGGAAGTCACACAAATTTTTTGGTTTCCCAGGCCTATAAAAGTTATGCTTACATTATACTCTAGACTGTTTAAACTGTGCAGTGGCATTATGTCTAAAAAATCAATATATGTGCCTTAATTAAAAGATATTATTGCTAAAAAATGCTAACCATCATTTGAACCTTGCCTGAGTTATAATCTTTTTGCTGGTGGAGGGTCTCGCCTCGATATTGAAGGCTGCTGAGTGATCAGGATGGTGGTTGCTGAAGATTGGGGTGGCTGAGGCAATTTCGTAAAAGAGGACCACAATGAAGTTTCCCAAATCAATTAACACTTCCTTTCGTGAAAGATATCTCTGTAGCATGTGGTGCTGTTTGATAACATTTTACCCACAGTAGAACTTCTTTCAAAATTGAAGTTAGTCCTCTCAAACCCTGCCACTGCTTTATCACCAAGTTTATGTAGTATTCTAAATCCTGTGTTGTCTTGTCAACAATGTTCATAACACTTCACCAGGAGTAGATTCCATCTCGAGAAACCACTTTCTTTGCTCATCCATTAGAAGCAATTCCTTGTCCATTCAAGTATTATCATGATATTGCAGCAATCCAGTCATATCTTCAGGTTCCACTTCTGATTCTAGTTCCTTTGCTATTTCTACCATATTTGCAATGACTTCCTCCACTGAAGCTTGAATCCCTCAAAGTCATCCATGAGAGTTGGAATCAATTTATTCCAAATTCCTGTGAATGGTGATATTTTGACCTCCTCCCATGAATCATGAATGTTCTTAATGGCATTTAGAATGGTGAATCCTCTCCAGAAGGCTTTCAAATGGCTTTGCCCAGATCCATCAGAGGAATCACTATCTATGGCAAGTATGACCTTATGAAATGCTATTTTTAAAATAGCATTTGTTTTAGCAATTTTTTTTCTCAAATTGATTTTTGAAAATTAGGCCAATTTTTTTCTTTTCTTTTTTTAATATTTAATTTTAAAAAATTTAGATTACATAAATGTTACATAAAAAACATAAGGATTACCATATGCCCTGCTCCCCGCACTGCGCACATTTGCCCCCATTAACAACATCCTTCATTAGTGCAGTACATTCATTGTAATCGATGAATACATTTTGGAGCATTGCCAGTAAGCATAGATTATAGTTTACATTGTAGTTTACACTCTCTCCCACACAATTCTGTAGATTATGGCAAGATATATAATGGCCTGTATCTGTCATTGCAATATCATTCAGGACAATTCCCAAGTCTTGAAAATGCCCCCGTATTATACCTGTTTTCCTTCTCCCTGACCTCGGAACTCAGAACCTCCAGTGGCCATTGCCTTCACATCAATGATATAAGTTCTTCCATTGCTAGAATCACAAATTAGTCTGTAGTAGAATACCAGTAAGTCTGCTCTAGTTCATAGTTTAGCCAATTTAAATTTTAAGAAGTTTCTTCCTTTATTAGCAGATGCCATTTAGGTCAGTGAAGAATCAGTTAATAAAAACAATATAATCATTTTAACTTTCTCCAAAGTCTTAAAAAAGAAAAGTTGCACAAAATAGTGGAAAATCTCCAGTTTCCAAATGTTATATAGATTTAAAATAACAAAGACACTATATGATTTTATTTTATTTGAAATTCTAAAAAATGGAAACTTATCTGTAGTGACAAAGCAGGTCATCAGTGGTTGCCTGGGGCAGGAGCTGGAGGAGACAATTGACTGCCAAGGGGCATCAGGAGCTTTTAGGGGTGATTGATGGAACTGGCTTGATTGTATTTTTTTAAAGATTTATTTCTTTCCACCCCACCATGTTCTGCCCTCTCTGCCTGCTCTCTGTGTCTGTTCATATTGTGTTCTCCGTGCGTGTCTACCCATCCCCTCTTTTTAGGAGGCACCAGAAACTTAACCCAGGACTTCCCATGTGGGAGGGAGACTCCCAATTGCTTGAGCCACATCTGCTTCCTGCTTTTTGTGTCTCTCATTGTGTTCCCCGTTGTGTCTCATCATTGTGTCATCTTGGTGCGTCAGCTCACCCTGCCAGCCCATTACGTCAGCTTGCTATCTTGTTTATCTTTTTTAGGAGGCACAGTAACTGAACCTGGGACTTCCCATGTGGTAGGTAGGCACCCAACTGCTTGAGCCACATCTGCTTCCTGCTTGATTGTATTTTGATTGAGATGGTGGTTAAAGGGGTATATATTTGTTAAAACACATAGAACTGCACACTTAAAATCTGTAAAGCTTATTGTATATAAATTATATCTCAGCAAATAATTTAAGACCAGACACAGGGAAGCAGATATGGCTCAAAGAGTTGGGCACCTGCCTACCAAATGGGAGGTTCCCAGTGCCTCCTAAAGAAGACGAGCAAGACAGTGAACTGACGTAACAAGGAGACACAATGAGGAAACACAATGAGAGATACAACAAGCAGGAAGTGGAGGTGGCTCAAGCAATTCGGCACCTCCCTCCCACATGGGAGGTCCCGGGTTCAGTTTCCTGTGCCTCCTAAAGAGAAGACGAGTAGACACAGAGCACACAGCAAACAGACAATGAGCGCAGACAACAGGGCAGGGTGGGGGTGGGGCGGATATATAAAAATAAACCCTCCCCCCCCACCCAAAAAAAAAAGACCAGACACACAAGACATATTTGGATCGAGTGTTTGTCTTTTGATACTGGGCCTTGTCAGGGAATTGGCAACCAGGCTGCTTTTGTAGCCACTTTTGAAGTAGGCAGTATGGAATAGTGAAAAGAACATGGGGCCAGCTATGAGAAGACCTAAATTCTAATATTGGAACTGTCACTTGAGAGCTATATTACCTTGGGCAACCCACTGATTCATTCTGGACCTTTTACCTCAGTAAAATGAGGGGGTGATACAGCATGGTTAATAAATCTTAAAAGCATTGTACTAAATGAAAGAAGGCAGATACAAAGAGAATATGTTGTATAATTTCCTTTATATAAAATTGTAGAAAATGCAAACTAATGTATAACAATAGAAAACAGGTTATTTGTTGTCTAGGACCAGGGACAGAGGGAAGGATAGAATGCAGTTATGAGAAATCTTTTTGAGGGTGGTGGATATATTCTGTATCTTGATTGTGATGGTGACTTCACAGGCATAGATGATTGTGGTGGTGGTTTCACAGGTGCAGACTGTAGTCAAAACTCATGGAATTGTACAGTGTCATGCATGCACCAAAAAAAAAAGGGAGGGTTTGGTGGCTGTTTCAAGGGTTTAATGAGAAATAACATTGAAATTCCAGGGTTCAGGAGGAAGAAGAATAGCACAAATGCTATGTATTTGCCTTCTTTGCTCTAGATTGTCCTGTAAAATTATAGCTAAGTTAATATGAATACTCAAACACTAAACAAAATCAACAATCATCAAGCTCAACCACTCACTTTCCTTTTACTCTTTGTAAACTAGTAGTGGTAGAGGGCATTTGAGATTGCACACATTTCCTAAAATATATGAAGCAATTTACTAAAAATTGTTTATCCTGTAGTCCATTGCTTTGCTTCTAAGTGGTTATTGTATCCTATCACCTTTGAGGAACATCAGTTACATCCTTAAAGGACACCTAGTTAAATGTGAATTTCAAATAAACAAGGGATAATTTTTTTAGTATAAAAAGAAGATATCCTCTGCGAGGTTTCAGCCTTTCTCTCTGGGTGTTCTCTCTCAGGCTCAGCTGTTCCGCTTCTTCCCTATTTCAGCTGCAGGCTGGCATAGGGCTTGTTTCTCAAAGCTTCCTGTATCAGTCTTGGCTCTCTTCCCAAGGTCAGCTGTAAGCTATCATGCAAAATGATTCATCTCTCCCCGGAGCTTTAGCTGTTTGAGCCTTCTCCTTACTGTTACATGGCAGGATAAAAAAATGACAGAGCTCTCTCTTCTTGTGTGTCTTTCTGTCTGAGTGTCCATTTATATTGGATCTAGAAAGGGGGCAGAAATTCAACCTGAGGTATGCCTCCTGATGTAATTGAATCAAAAGCCCTAATCTTAACAAGTAATCTAATCAAAGATACCTCAGCTGAATTTAATGCAGTCAAAAGAGTATCACACCTAGAGAAATAGATTAGTTTACTAACATAATCTTTCTCTTTTTGGGGTTCATAAAGTAATCCCAAATTGCCACAGTTCCCTCCGGAACTATAACAAATATATAATGCTAATACAGGATTTTAATACTCAGGTGGGTTGGGGGAAAATACACCAAATGTAAGATATGGTCTATAGTAGTAGTAATATTTTGACAAGGCTCTTTCATAGCTTGTAACAAATATTTCACAACAATGTAAGGTGTTGGTGGGAAGATGTACGAGAGCCCTGCTTGCTGGTATGCATGTTCATTTTGTAAGTTCACAATTTTTATTATATACATTTGCTGTTTATGTATTATGTTCATATATGAATGATATACTTCAGTAAAATTTTATACTAAAAAAAGTAGAGGAAAGCTGATGTGGCTCAAGCAGCTGGGCACCCACCTACCACAAGGGAGGTCCTGGGTTCAGTTCCTGTCGCCTCCTAAAGAAGATGAGCAAGACAGCGAGCTGATGTGATGGGTTGGCATGGCGAGCTAATGCAAATAGATAATGCAACTAGACGACGCACCTAGATGACAAAACAACCTGGGAGTGGGTGTTGCTCAAGCAATTGGGTGCCTCTCTCCCACACAGGAGGTCCCAGGTTCAGGTCCCAGTGCTTCCTAAAAGAAGACGAGCAGACACCGAGAGAGCACACAGTAAATAGAGAGCAGACAGCAAGCACAAGCAACAAGGGGAGGGATAAATAAATAAAATAAATCTGAAAAAAAAGAAGTAGAGGGAGTGGATATGGCTTGAGCAGTTGAGTGCCTGCTTCCCACGTGGGAGGTCCTGTGTTTGGTTCCCAGTGCCTCCTAAGAAAAAAGTTAGAAATTTTGGGTCATTTTGTCCCTTTGACCTATCTAAGGGGATTCTGTTTTTTAAGAAATATTTGTTACACACTTATCTAGCACAGTGCTAGGTTGAGTGGGGTCATATTTTGTTTTTAAGAATTTACACTATAGTATAAGGCATCGCCACCTTACATCTTCTCTGGAACAAAGCTGGCAATAAATAAAGAATAAAAAAATGTGAATATGTAATAATACCATATCAGTTTTACAACCAAAACACTATAGCAGTTTAAAAAGAGAATCACATCCCCTGAGGTAATTCATGTATTTAACAAACATTTATCATAGTATGGATTATTTATTTATTTATTTATTTATTTATTTTGAGGTACCTGGTAGAGGGGTGGGACCTTATACTTGGGAAGCCAACTCAACCACTGAGCCAGGACTCCCTTGAGAAGTTTTTGTGTTTGTCTGATTGTTGCTTGTTTTTTGTTTTTAGGAGGCATTGGGAACTGAACCCAGAACCTCCCATGTGGGAAGCAGGTGCTCAGCTGCTTGAGCCACATCCATTTCTTGGATTGTTGTTTTTTTTTAAAGATTTTATTTCTCCCCCTGCCCCATTGTCTGCTCTCTGTCCATTTGCTGTGTGTTCTTCTGTGTCCGCTTGCATTCTTGTCAGCGACACCGGGAATCTGTGTCTCTCTTTTTTTTTAAAGATTTATTTATTTAGTTATTTCTTTCCCCTCTCCCCCTCCCCCTGCCCTGGTTGTCTGTTCTCTGTGTCTGTTTGCTGCGTCTTCTTTGTCTGCTTCTGTTGTTGTCAGTGGCACTGGAATCTGTGTTTCTTTTTGTTGCATCATCTTGTTGTGTCAGCTCTCTGTGTGTGTGGCACCATTCCCGGGCAGGCTGTACTTTCTTTCGTGCTGGGCGGCTCTCCTTATGGGGCGCACTCCTTACACGTGGGGCTCCCCTACACGGGGACACCCCTGCGTGGCAGGGCACTCCTTGCACGCATCAGCACTGCGCATGGGTCAGCTCCACATGGGTCAAGGAGGCGCTGGGGTATGAACCGCGGACCTCCCACGTGGTGGACAGATGCCCTAACCACTGGGCCAAGTCTGCCGCTCCCTCTGTGTCTCTTTTTGTTGCGTCATTTTGCTGCATCAGCTCTCCATGTGTGCGGCGCCACTCCTGGGCAGGCTGTGCTTTTTTGGCGTGGGGCAGCTCTCCTTATGGGGCACACTCCTTGCGCGTGGGACTCCCCTACGCGGGGACACCCTGCACGGCATGGCATACATCAGCACTGTGCATGGGCCAGCTCATCACGGGGATCAGGAGGTTTGAACCCTGGACCTCCCATGTGGTAGGCAGATGCTCTGTCAGTTGAACCAATTACGCTTTCCTTTTTTAACTTTTTGTTTTGAAATAATTTCAAACTTAAAGGACAGTTGTAAAAATAATCCAAAATGTATACAGAAAGCTCTATACCTCCCACCCAGATTTATCTCTTTGCCTATTTTCTAAACATTTGAGAGTAGGTTGCTTACATCATGCTCCTTGAATACTTAATATTTCCATTACATTTTCTAAGAACAGGGATATTCAGTGTGGATTGTTTTTAATGGCTATAACAAAACAGCATGGGAAAATGCTTATGTTAAATAAAGAGTAGATTGTAATATAGTTATGAGTATAGTATTATACACAATGTAAAAAGTGCTTTAGAAAAAAAATGGAGGGAAAAACCAAAATAGTAACAATTATCTCAAGGAGGGATGAAGAAGATAAGTGGACTTAAAAATTTTTTTTTAAAATAAGTAAGCACTCAAGGCCATGTGCTGAGCGATAGAGTTAGCAGTGACTAGGATTGGAAGTAGAAGAGGTAATAGTAATAATAACTACTACCTTTTATTGGTATACAAAGAAAAGTATTCTTCCCACACTTGCCCTCCTTCCCCAGTTTCTCTCTCTTCCTGGACCAATATTAATACTTTCTTGGGAATCCTGTCAAGGATATTTTATGCCTGATAAGCAGATATATAGATCTAGTTCTTTCTCTCCCTCTTCCTTCCCTTTCTATTTTTTCTCTCTAACAAATGGCACCTAACTATACAAGCTGTTCTGTATTTGCTTTATTCATGTAACAATATGTTGGAGAGCTTATTTATTCTTCGCGATTGCTTCATAGTGTGATTCCATTTAATGGATTCATTATTTAATAGTCCCTATTTCTTTTTTTTTTAAAGATTTATTTATTTATTTATTTATCCCCACCTCCCCTGCTCTCTCTGTCCATTAACTGTGCGTTCTTCTGTGTCTGCTTGTCTTCTCTTTAGGCAGCACCAGAACTGATCCTGGGACCTTCCGGAGTGGCAGAGAGTTGCTCAATCTCTTGTGCCACCTCAGTTCCCTGGTCTGCTGTGTCTCTTATTGTCTCTCCTCTGTGTCTTTTTGTTGCATCATCTTGCTGTGCCAGCATTCCGTTTGGGCCAGCTTGCCACATGGCCCAGCACTCCCACACGGGCCAGCTCGCCTCATGGGCCAGGACTTCGCATGAGCCAGCTCTCTGCTCGGGCCAGCTCACCATGCAGGTCAGCTTGTCTTCACCAGGAGACCCTGGGAATCGAACCCTGGACCTCCCATAAGGTAGACAGGAGCCTAATTGCTTGAGCCACATCTGCTTCCCCCTATTCCATTCTTTTGCAATTACAAACAGCACTAAAGTGAGTAATTTTCAAAGTATGCCATTTGGTTCTTGTGCACATATCTGTTGGATGGCAGTAGTACTACTGTATTAGTCAGGGTTCTCCAGAGAAGCAGAATTAGCAGGATATATCTATACATATTTATATATGTATCTATATATATAGATACATATGTAAATATTAAGAGATTTATTATAGGACTTGGCTCATGGGACTGTGGAGTTTGGCAAGTCTGAATCCTCTAGGGCAGAAACTCTGGGAACTCTGACAATGAATTTGCCAGGAAAAGCTGGCTGGCTGAAGGAGAGATAGAATTTCTTTTCTCTGACTGCTGAAATCCGCATTCCTCACTTTTAAGGCCTCCAACTGATTAGATGAGGAGAGGACTCCTATTGCTGAAAGCAATCTCCTTTGTTGATTCTAAATGTAATCTGCCATACATGCCATCAACTGACTAATGATCTAAATCCATCTAAGAAATACCCTCACAGTATCAATTGGACCAGTGCTTGCTTGACCAAACAACTAGATGTTATAACCTAGACAAGTTGACATGAAATTAACCATCACAACTACCATCACTTATTGGGCACTAAGTATTTACTGAGTATGTATATAATAGGCATAGTGCTGAGAGTTTTACAAGTATTTTTTCATTGAATCCTAATGCTAGGAGCCTAGGAACCGTAGGGACTATTACATCCCCATTTTACAGTTGAGAAAAATGAGTTTCAGAGATATTAAATAAGTGAATGCTGAACATCACATACTTATCTACCTCATAGGATTGTTTATAACTAACAAAGTGCTTAGACCAGTGCCTGGTACACAACAAGAGACATGAGGAAAACATAATGAGAGACACACAAAGCAGGGAGCAGGGTGGCTCTAAGGAGTGGGTGCCTCTCTCCCATATCGGAGGCCTCGGGTTTGGTTTCCAGTGCCTCCTAAAAAAAAGAATACTAGCAACTAGCACACAACAAACAGATACAGCAAGTGCAAGCAACACAGGGATGGGAGAAATAAATCTTAAAAAAAAAACACAACAAAAAAGCCCCATGAGGGGAAGCAGATGTGGCTCAAGTGACTGAGCTCCCACCTACCACATGGGAAGTCCCAGGTTCAGTGCCTCATAAAGAAGATAGCAGGACAGCAAGATGACATGACAGGTAGGCACGGCAAGCTGTCGCAACAAGATGACACGAGACACGAGAAAAACATAATGAGAGACACAACACACGTGGTGTTGCCATTATCTACTGTTGTGTAACAAAGTAACTCAAAACTTAATGGCTTAGGGAAGCAGATGAGGTTCTGGGTTCGGTTCTCAGTGCCTCCTAAAGAAGATGAGCAAGACAGCTCCTGAGGGCTACAGAGACACCCAGATCATATGGTCATGGTAGATGGCTCTGGAGTTCAGTGCCTTGCCATTGGGCCCTACTTTGATATTTGTGCTCCTGAGTGTGATGGAGTTGGACTCAGATGTGACTTCTCTACACATGCCTCTTCTGTTGCTTTTACTGAACCTATGGTTGGCACTGGGGTTGGTGTATGCTCAGGAGACTTGAATCTCTGGATTGTCCATGTGCCAGCTGGGCTCTGAGCCTGAGCAGAGTTGCAACACCTACTCTCTGGTTTTTTGGACTTACCCAGGTCAGCTAATAGGTAGGTGAGGATGGTCAACCACCACACCAGGGAACCAAGAGAGTCTATAACTGCAAGCAGGTGAATCCCATCCTTCAGCCATGTGGGATCTAAACCCCATCTCAATTCAGAGGTGGATTGGACATTGCCATCCCAGGGTCCATAGAATGGAGGAATAAAATATGGATTAGGGAAGTGGACTTGGCCCAATGGTTAGGGTGTCCATCTACCACATGGGAGGCCCACGGTTCAAACCCCAGGCCTCCTTGACCCATGTGGAGCTGGCCCATGCCCAGTGCTGATGCGCGCAAGGAGTGCCGTGTCATGCAGGGGTGCCCCCTGCGTAGGAGAGCCCCACGCGCAAGGAGTGTTCCCCATAAGGAGAGCCACCCAGCACGAAAGAAAGTTCAGCCTGCCCAGGAATGGCGCCGCATACACAGAGAGCTGATGCAGCAAGATGACACAACCAAAAGAAACACAGATTCCCGTGCCGCTGACAATAACAGAAGCGGACAAAAGAAGAACACGCAGGGAAACGGACTTTGGCCCAGTGGTTAGGGCGTCCGTCTACCATATGGGAGGTCCGTGGTTCAAACCCCGGGCCTCCTTGACCCGTGTGGAGCTGGCCATGCGCAGCGCTGATGCGCACAAGGAGTGCCGTGCCACGCAAGGGTGTCCCCCGCGTGGGGGAGCCCCACGCGCAAGGAGTGTGCCCATGAGGAAAGCCGCCCAGCGTGAAAAGAAAGAGCAGCCTGCCCAGGAATGGCGCCGCCCACACTTCCCGTGCCGCTAACGACAACAGAAGCGGACAAAGAAACAAGACACAGCAAATAGACACCAAGAACAGACAACCAGGGGAGGGGGGGAAATTGAAATAAATAAATAAATCTTTAAAAAAAAAAAAAAAAAAAAAAGAAGAACACGCAGCAAATGGACACAGAGAAGAGACAGCTGGGGGGGGTTGGGGAAGGGGAGAGAAATTAAAAAATATATATGGATTAGAGTGGACTTACTGGTATTCTACTATAGAATTATTGTGACTCTAGCAATGAAAGAAATTATATCATTGATGTGGAGATAGTGGCCACAGGAGTTGCTGAGGGCAGGGAGAGGGAAGAAGAAGTGTGATATGGGGGCATTTTCAGAACTTGGAGTTGTCCTGAATGATATTGCAAGCTGACACAACAGGTAGATGCAGCTGGCTAACACAATGAGGAGACAAAATGAGAGACACAAGCAGGGAACAGAGGTAGCTCAAGCAGCTGGGTCCCCGCCTACCACATGGGAGGTCCTAGGTTCAGTTTCTGGTGCCTCCTAAAAAGAAGATGAATAGATATAGAGAGCAGACAGCAAGCACAAACAATGAGGGGGAGAGAAATAAATAAAATCTTAAAAAAAAAAAAAAATTAGTAACGTGCGTGAGGAGGGATGTGGTATATGGGAACTCTGTACTTCCTGTATGATTTTTCTGTAAACCTTTATCTTCTCTAATTAAAAAATACAAACAATGGCTTAAATGCCATTTACTTACAACTCTATGAGTCATATATTTGGGCTGGACTTAGCTAGGTAGTTCTCCTGGTCTCATCTGGGGTCACTGAAGTGGCTGCAGTCAGTCATGTGGGGGCTTCCCTGGGCTGAATGGTCTAACATGGCCTCTTGTCTGGCTTTGGTCATGGCTGTTGGCTGGCCTTACTCACATGGCAGCAGTAGAGTTCCAAGAGAACCACAATAGCAGCTGCAAGGACCCTTGAAGCCTAAGCATAGAAATCATACAGTATCACTATCAACACATTCTATTTGCCAAAACAAATCAATTCCAGCCTGGATTCAAGGGAGGAGGAAATAGACCCCCTCCTTTCAAAGAACCTGCAAAAAATTGGTGGACTTTTTTTTTCCTTTTTCTTTTTTCTTTCTTTTAATCTACCACAAATGTAAAAGAACAGGATAAGTTTAGGATGTATTACTTAGCCCCTTTGGCCTTTTCTTTAGCCTAAGTGGTATTTCCTCCAAAGTTAATTATACAAGGTGCTTTAATCATCTTTATTACCCTACCTTGAAGTCTTTCTCTGTTTTTCCTAGAATGGAGAGAAAATATAAATTAAAAGGAAAACAGAAAAGCTTTACCAAGAATTAACTAATTGAATTTTGAAAACTTTAAATTATAAAACAATTTTTAAAAAGAAAATGTAATTTACTTACATTTGAATATCCTCATGAACTTGACCTAGGTTAACAGTGGCATAGAGAAATCCCCAGGGGATCAATAGAATAGAATTATATGTTATTACCACATCAGTTGTTAGTCTTTAATGAAATATTGTGGTGTTAAAAAATGTAAGCATTTTAATGTACAACCGTTACAATTTTTTTAACTTATTTTGAAATAATTTCAAACTTTCAGGACATTTACAAAAATGATCCAAACCCCATACAGAGAACTCCGGCATATCCATATCTCCTGAGATACCCAGATTCACCAATTTTAACATTTTGTCACATTGCTGTTTCATTCTATCTATCCCTCTATCAATTAATTCTCTGAACCCTTTAGTGTAGGTTATATACATCATGCTCCTTGAACACTTAATACTTCCATCTACATTTCATTTAAAATATTGACCATAGTATTTATTTTCCTAGTTGAATTTTTAAATTTAGATTCTGTAAAGATAGACATCTATAGCCACCTTTTAGAATGATCTGAAATCCTGAATTAGTAGATTCTGAATTCATGATGTTTTTATCCTTTATTCAACTAACTTCCCAGTACTCAGCAGATACCAATCCTGAGTTTTTAATCCTCAGTGGTCTGCTATTCTGCTTTCCATTCTGAAAGCCTTTGTTCATTCATTAATCATGGGAAACAGTTGTGTGACATGCCTTGACATTAAGTTGAACATCTAAAATTAGTCCTGCTACAATCAGTGGTTGGGAACAAGGTTTCAGTAGTTTGTGGCATGTGTCAAGTAGACAGAGCAAGTTTGAAGGAAACTCTTTAGAAGTAAGTGACTTGTGGTGTGTGTGTTTTTGTACCTATGTATATATAAAATTGAAGTTCTCTTTATTAAACAGGTTAACAAAAAAGATGTTTTTTGATAAAATTATATACTAAACTAAATATGATGTTTAATCAGTTGTTTCAGAAGAGAAATATATTTATTGAAAACTTGATCTGATTAAACAGTTTTCTGCTTATTTGTTTTGTAGTTTTCATTGTTTAAAGGAACAATTGTATTCCATATATTTCAAATGAATAACTTTTTTTCTCTCTCTTCAGAGTTTATAGAAACTTGTTCACAAAAATGGCATCTTGGTTGTATGAATGTCTTTGTGAAGCTGAACTTGCACAGTATTATCCTCATTTTACTGCCCTTGGCCTTCAGAAAATAGACGAATTAGCCAAAGTTACAATGAAGGACTACTCCAAATTGGGAGTCCATGACATGAATGACCGTAAACGTCTCTTCCAACTTATCAAAATCATTAAGATTATGCAGGAAGAAGAGAAAGCAGTTAGTAGTCCAGAGCATCTTCTTCAGACAAGCAGCTTCTACATCAAGCCTCGGGAATCCAGATCGGGTCCTCGCAGGCAACTGCATTTTGAGTCTCCTACTGACAACAAAGACAGAACTGCCAGAAAAGATGGGTTTGAAATCTGCAATTTATCAGATTTCTCTGCGCATGAACAGAAGCCAGGTTATCTCAAAGTGCTGGAGAACATGCTACCAGATGATTCCCAGTACCAGACAAAAACAAGAATTCTCAGTGCCACAGCTGCTGCTTCCTATGTGCAAACAGGGATGAACACTTCACTCTTTTCATCAAATCACTTTTCTTCAATACTGGGGAATTGTGATATTCCCATTGTTCAAAGAGTCTGTCATGTTTCAGCATATAACTATGGAATCCCTCATTCTTGTATCAGGTAATAGTTTATTCTTATTCTTTTGGGGTGAGGGTAACAGGTAGCCTCAGACAAGGATAGGCTTTTCCTTCATGACCAGAGGAGAGCAGCTACTCCTTATTTACAGTAAATGAAAATAGCATAGAAATGGTAGTGAACAGCTTCTGCATCCATAATAAAAATATTTTGTTGGGGAAAATTAATGAGGAATTGGCACTTTCTAGACAGGTGGAAGATGATATTGTTCATGTACATTAAGCAGCTGCTACATGCCAGGATATGCTAAGATTAGGCAGATCTAGTTATTCCTATTATTTATTACAGTGTATCCATGAAGGTAAATAGTTAACTGACCTTCTGTAATGGGAAAAAAAATTACAGGATTTTTTAAGGCTATAAAATTCACCTCAACCAACCAATAGACTTAAAGCTTAGTTAAAAACAAAGAACATATAGTTGAATTAAGTAGGTCTTTGGGAAGTTAGTTCACCTGCACACAGTGTATATAATCCTAATTTTGAGGGCTTTCTACAATTCCTGCCTTGGAAGAACATATGTTTTTAGTGGTTACAAAGAATTTAGAGGCTTTTTTAAAAGATTTATTTATTTGTCCCCCACCGCCACTTGTGCTCGCTGTTTGCTCTCTGTGTATCCATTCACTGCACGTTCTTCTATGTCTGCTTGTCTTCTCTTCTCGTCTTCTCTTTAGGAGGCACCAGAAACTGATCCTGGGACCTTCTGATGTGGGAGAGAGGACCTCAATCACCTGAGCCACCTCAGGTCCCTGGTTTGTTGTGTCTCTCCTCTGTCTCTTTCTGTTGCATCATCTTGTTGCACGAGCTCTCTGCACTGTACAGGCCAGCTCACTTTCACCAGGAAGCCCTGGGCGTCAAACTTAGGACCCTCCATTTGGTAGATGGGAGCCCAATCGCTTGAGCCACATCTGCTTCCCAAGAATTTAGAGTTTTGAGAGTCAGGGTAACAATAAATCTTCACCTTGTGTTCCAAATTAGAATTGTTTTTAAAAAAGATTTATTTATTTATTTATTTCTCTCCCCTCCCCCCCCACCCCGGTTGTCTGTTCTCTGTGTCTCTTTGCTGCGTCTTTGTCCGCTTCTGTTGTCAGCGGCAGGGAAATCTGTGTTTCTTTTTGCTGTGTCATCTTGTGTCATTTCTCCGTGTGGGCGTTGCCATTCTTAGGCAGGCTGCGCTTTCTTTGGCGCTGGGCGGCAGTCCTTATGGGGCGCACTCCTTGAGCGTGGGGCTCCCTTACGTGGGGACACCCGTGCGTGGCAGGGCACTTCTTGTGCGCATCAGCACTGCGCATGGGCCAACTCCACACGGGTCAAGGAGGCCTGGGGTTTGAACCGTGGACCTCCCATGTGGCAGACAGACGCCCTAACCACTGGGCCAAGTCCGCTGCTCAAATTAGAATTTGAAATAAGGTCTGTAAGAGGTGAAATATCAATAATCCCTAATGCCAACTTAATGGTATAACAGAAAATATGTTCTTTTAAAAATATATATTGCTTGTTTTGTTATTTAAAAAAACAATAAATGAGAGAAGCAGATGTGGCTCAGGCAATTGGGCTTTTGCCTACCGCATGGGAGGTCCTGGGTTCAGTTTCCAGGGCCTCCTGGAGAGGATGAGCTGACACAGCGAAAGACACAAAGAGGAAAGACAATGAGAGACACAACAAACCAGGAGCTGAGGTGGCTCAGGTGATTAAACACCTCTCTTCTACATGGAAGGTCCTGGGTTTGGTTCCCAGTGCCTCCTAAAGAGAAGACTGAGCAGACAAAGAGAGCACAGAGCAAATGGACACAAACAGCAGACAGTGAGCACAAACAATGGTGGGTGGGGGGAGGGATAAATAAATCTTTAAAAGAAAAGCAAGGAATAAAACAAAAAAAAACAATAGATGTGAGTTATGGGAAAACAAAATACATTCTTAAGCCATATTTTCTTTTTAAAAAAAAGACTGTTATTCATACCTTAAGACAAAGTTTTTATTGCTGTCCTTATATTGGCTAAGGCTGTCCTTACATTGGCTAAGGTTTCAGAGGCTCTCATAACCAGGTTTTTATTTCTAAAAATAAAAGACCCAATTTTAAAGTAAAAATACCTTTACTAAGTTGAAATATATTGAGTGAATTTTAGAGTGTTTCTGAAAACTTTTTTTTCTGGTTTGTTTTGCTATATAATACTTTTTTCTAAACTGTGAAAGGACTAGATTGCACCATGACTGTGAATGCCAGGATTCTTGCTTTCGAATTGGTTAGCTTAGTGATGAAAGAGCAGATATTGTTTTGAATATTAATAGTCTTTATTGAACAATACATAGAAATTTAAATTAGAATTATTTATGAGTAGAATAAAGATATCATTTTGTGTCATTAAACATCAAGGAAAGAATGAATATTTTGGTTTAAATATTGCCATTTCATTTATTTAGTAAACTTTATATACCACCTCTGCTAGACCTGATTCTAGATGCTAGGGATATGAAGATAATTAGGATATCTGGAGGCTCTTAGAATCTTACAGGGTAGGGTGAATAGAAATATAGATATTAACAAGTGATTACCATATGGTGAGATAACTGCTCTTACAGAGGTTCATTCATGACAAACCTAGAGCTAAGTCTATTGAATTAGGTTCTTTTCACCTTTTATCTCAATATTTTGACCTTCCCATTTTTATTATGTTTTAGAGAAATGGAGGTAAGAAAGCACATTTCTTCGTGTGTAATTGTCAATTTTGTCTTCTCACCCCAACTTCAAATAGGAGTCAGGGTTTTAGAACCCTTAAACAACTTAAGGCTTATGGTTAGGGAGTCATCCTATTTTTAAAAATCAGGTTTTTTACTTTTCAGATATTTCAAAATTTCAACACAAACTGCTAGGTTTATAATTTTGATAGGTGAAAGTCATTTAGAGAACTGAAAGCCCTGATTTTTTTAAGATCTTGGATAGACCTAATTCCTACTGTTTTAACTGTTTGCATATTTATTATTCAGTTTATTGCTTCTGGAGACAATTGGGCATTAAAACCAGGGCCTTTTAAGAGAAAAACATGCATTCTTCTTTGTTCCGTGGACTTAAAAACTATAGGTCATTAGTCCATATTTCTCATCCTGAAATCTGTACAATTTTAAAAAGACTAAACATTTTCTATCCTCTTTGTATGATCAGGTTATTAATACTCACAATAACTAGGGATTTTGACACAAAACCCATGTTAAAATGATGCATTAAACTTTTCTTTTTATTATGAAAAATCAAGCATGCAACAGAAGGGAGAATAAATTCCCCTAAGCCCATCATCCAGTTTTAACAATTGCTAAAATTTTGCCACTTACCTCAAAATGATTCACTGTTAAAAGTCTGCTATATGTTGTTTTTAGATAATGCATTAAAAGCCTTGGGTAGTCCTTTATGCATATTAGAAATTTTATTTGTTATTTTTGACTAGTTTCGGTCCTGTTAAATTATTTTCCAGTCTGTTGGAGAGCTCAAAAAATTGGAATTGATATACAATAATTATATAGTTGTAGTATCCTGTGTAAAAGCTATGATAAAAGACTTTTAGAGATTATCACATTCTAAAGTGTAAAGGAAGGGAATAATTTGTATTAAGACAATCTGAGTACTTGGACCGAAGACACTGATCCTGGTAAAGCGCATGATTTCAAGAACCCAATTTTCTTGTTACCTAGCTTTGGAGTAGTTCCTATATAGGGATATGGTCAGTTCTTAGGTACATATATTATCATTAGGATCAGGAAGTAAACTGATGAATTTTTTATCCCTACCCCAAGGAATATTGCCTCGTTGTTCTAGGCTTAAGATTGATGGGTTCAGTGAAGTCATCTGGAGAAGAAATGAGTCTGGGAAGAAGGTGGACAGGAACAGGTATAAAGTTGTCCTGGGAAGAAGAAATATAAGGACCATGTCATACCAAATAAATACATGTCAAGGTGTGGCAAAAAAAAAAAGGAAATTAGAAAACAGGATCCAGGGAGGGGGCACACTGTATCTGGAAGGAACAGGAGGAAAAGTATATTGAAACCTATTATGCAATTCAAGATATTTAGTAAACCCAGGTAGGTTAAAAAAAAAAATCAGATCAAAGGTAAAGAAAATAGTGAATGTGCAGTAACAATTGGATTGAAAGGGAGCAAGAGATGGATTTGGGTCTTGTGAAGAACTTGGAGGAATGATAGCATATTGTACTAGATTTTGAGGATTAGCCAGCCTGAATTTTGGGGATATAAAGAGCACCCATCGTTAGAAGCCCTTCAGAAGACCATATCTAGAAGCCAAACATAGAATCTCAGAGCTAAAGCAACTCTTGGGTTTTTTGTTTTTGCTTTTTTATCAGGGCAAGGGGTAGAGTGGGGTAGGGATAGAGATGAAAGTAATAGAGAAGATTCAGCTAATAAAAATATTTTCTCAGTGTCAGCACATTACCATGTAACGTGTGTGTGTGTGTGTGTAATGCCCGAATAATAAAATGTACCCATGCTTTGGCTTAAGTAACCTTATCCTATTGTTAAAAAGTAAAACCTATTTTTAAACACGTATCAGTCAGAATACCTCAGAGAAGGATAATCCTTGGACTGAGATAGAGAAAATCAGAGTTTGTGTTCGGAAACGTCCTCTGGGCATGAGGGAGTTACGTCGTGGAGAAGTTAATATTATTTATGTGGAAGACAAAGAAACTCTACTTGTGCATGAGAAGAAAGAATCAGTTGACCTCACACAATATATCCTTCAGGTATGATGCTTTCCTTAAGTGTTTGAAACTAATATTATCAAGTATGTCAATCTTTTGCTTTTTGTTTGGTTGGTTGCATACAAATTCTAAAATCCAATTTCTGGTTTGGGTGTTGACATTTATTCCTAATGTGACATTGTGTTAAAACATTGATATCTCTGGTCCTTAATTTTTAAAAAAATATAGGGATTCAAAGATATAATGCCTCTACTCTTATACAATGAAGTTGCACCATACATTCATTTAACATGCTTTATGTGAAGTTAATTTTACATATTCAGCAAAAAAAAGGGAGAATAAAGGGAGAGAAAGAATTTAAATAATGAGTTACTGGTGGACAGGACTAGAAAATGCTCCAGAATGTCTGTGAGATGGTCACACAGTCTCAATTCACACCTGACTCTCACTGACTGAATTTCTTACTCTGTTAAATGTGTGAGTCTGGAGTTTAAAGATGGAAGATATATTTTTGAGCAACTAGGCCCCAGAATAAACCAACTACTTATTCTAATTCTTAACACTCTTGAGCTTAGACAGAATTTGGTGGGAATTGGTCTCTGAGCTGGCCCGTATGTATAGTAGGTAAATATAATTCAGGGATAAGATTTAATATCTAGCATACAAGGGTTTAAATAAAACACTAGTAGCTCAGATGTGTACAGAATGTTCACCCCTGCCAGAATGATCATGAGGAGTCAAAGAAGAAAAGGTTTGGTATTGAAAGGAACTTATTACAGATTGATAAGTACCCTGTGCAAAACTCTTCAGTCTCATGGAAGCAGCAAAAACCTCAGATGGAAGATAACATAATTTAGATATTCCTAAAATTGTGAAGCAATTGTGAATACTCTAAAACAGCAGATAATCCATCAGATGTTAAGATTTGGAAATCTACAACTTCTGTTACTCTGAATCTGTCTCCCTAAATGTTCATATTGTATTCATTCTCATTCCCTCTTTCTTGCTCGCTTTCTTGCCTCAAAACCCAATGACTGATAGAGAGGAAAAACCACTGAGTAATCTGGTGTGCTAGCAATTCACCTTAGTCAACTGAGATCTTACTCTAATGTAATAAATTCTTTTAACACTGAAGTCAAATTGCTAACACATTCCCACCGTGCAGACTTGCATTGTTCTTGTCTTTGGTTACAGAAATTGGATTTCACAGTGATAATCAAAGTCACCCACTAAGTCTTTCTATGGGCACTAAATTATTAGATCACTGTACAACAAGCCCAATCACTTTAACAGCCTTATTGATTGCTAATCAATATACAATCTATTAGGTCTCAGCAGGACACATTTATTTTGAAGATGGGCTCAATGACCAATTTGTTGTAATGGCATCTAATTCCGTGACTACTTATAATAGTCATAGCCCTACCCAAGACTTCCTTAATGATGCCTCTGTCACAGTAATTCCCTCCAGGAGGCATCATCTTATCTTTTGTTATTTTTCCATTGTCCCCAAACACTTACTTCTTTGTCACTACAATTGATCAATACTTATTGAATACCCATAGTTCCCATAGCACTTTCTTTGCTGTTTGAACTTTGGACCTTTGCTCTCATAGGTCAAAGTCCTTACCTATCATTGCTATAACATAAAAATGTTGGGAAGGCTCCCTCTCCCCCCCTCCCCCTACTTTTTCCTTCCTCAAAGAGAAAGAAGAAAAGGGAGGTTCATAGCAAACTGGGTGTTAAATAAATATTGATCCTAGCCTCTTTGGGTTCTATTCTGAAACTTATTCAGGGATTTAAAACAATAGGTTTTTGTGTCTGTTTAATTAAGTTTTCTTATCCTTTCAAATCTTCTTTTGTTACTTAGTAAATATAATCATATACATGTAGTGTATTATGCTACATACCATTTCAAATAAAGAAAATAGAGAAAAAAGATTGTTTTGAAATATATCAAAGTTAACAGTGGCTGACTCTGGAGAGTGAGATTTATAGGTAATTTAAATTTAACTTTCTTCTTAGTGTTTTCCGTATTTAAAATTTTTCTACAACAAGCTATTTCTTTTATATAAAACATTCAGAACATTTAAATAGAATAGATTCACATATTTCAAAATCAAAAGGTACAAAAGTGTATGCAGTGAATAGTCTCCCTCTAATCTCAGTTCCTCCTTGAAAGCAACCAGTGTTAATTGTTCCAAGTATGTCTTTCCAGAGACATATTACCAGTAATATAGATATAATGTGAAAAAAATCGTATTTAAAAAATAAATTATGGAACTCTGATCATATCAAGGCTAAAGTGAGGTTTAAAGTAGACAATTCAACTTCATTAATACAGTATGATCAAATGAAAATGTACGGGATGGAAAGGGATTTGTGAACTGTAAAAATATGTTAACTATAATAATCTTGCATATTTACATAAATTTCAGAAACTTTAAAGAAGTACTCAGAAAAACTAAAAACTAATTTCTAAATCCTTTTGGAAGGAAAGCTACTAATTCCTTCAATCACTAAGTGCGTTCTAAGGTGTTCACCCCAGAACTAAAGTTATTCTTCAGTACTTAAAGAAGGAGAGGAAAAATTGCCATATACTCAGTGAAATAACAGAAAAACTAAAAAATATACTCCCATGTGTACTTCTGTTCAGTTTTTTTTCTGATTTTCTTAGCAAATACTATATATATTGCTTTTGATCTCATACTTAGCCATTAAAACTTGTGGTAGTTGAGTAATGAATGAGTTTGCTACCTTGCTTAGAGACCAGTTATCAGATATAAATCATGTTCATTAATGTCAGGTTTTTACAAATATATTTAACACTTTATTATTGACATTTTTCAAGCTGAATCAAAAGTAGGAAAATAGTATATGGAATCCCTGCGTACTACTCATTACCTAGCTTGAGCAGTTATTTAACATTTTACTGTTCTTAAGATCATATCACATTTTTCAAAGCACTAAAAGTTTATAATTTCTTTATTGTTTTGAACAGATTCATTATTTTATCACCTCCTAACTTGGAGATTTTTTTCTGACAAATTTGTCATTGTGACCCTAGTTTTTTCTCAGATGACCTAACAAGTCCCCATTCCAGTGTAGTGGTATGGTATGAAATGGAGAACAGAACTGAACCTGGAATAGACTGATGCATAATAAATTGGCCAAAGTCCAGCTTTATGGGTCTGTCCATACAATTTTTCCTTAATTGGATATTTACAGCAGGCCCAAAAGGTGGCAAAGTCATCTCTCATTCATTGTGTATGGCTGCCATTATTATGCTACAGTTAGGCTTGAAATGATTAGATTTCTTACTCAAGTATAGTTGGACTACCAACAATGTAAGCCTCTAAATTATGCAAATAATTATGGCTGCTGAATTAATGCCTTCCAGGTCCAATTTGATAGGGGTTCCTAATTTCATTTTCCATATTATGATGGTTTTTCATTTGGGAGTTATCTTAGACTCCTTTGTCTAACTCAGCTCCTCATATCTGGTCAATTGCCAAATTTCTCATATCCTCTTTATTTCCATTGCCCTCATTTATTTAGAACTTTTAATTTTACCATTGGATTATTAGTATCCTTGTTACCAGTCTAACCACAGGGTGAAGCCATTAACCTTCTAGTAACATGGCTCAGATCATCCCTCTTCTTTGTAGTCCTCTATAGTCTCTCCACTGTTTACTGAAATATGAACGCTCTGCCCCCTCCTTTTAAGGCTGTTGTCCCAAGACTGCTACAACATAGTCCCAATTTGTTAGTCTAGCTATATATTCTATAAGATCCTACATTTTAACTACATTGAATCCTTGCTGTTCCCTAAATGCCCTTTATGCTTACATGTTCTGACCCTTGGTTCATGCTCCACCCCTCTACTTCAGGCCTGGGATACCTTCCTTCTTTCCATCTCCACGTCTCAAATTCCTCCTCTTCTCCCATGGCCCATTCTCAGTGCAGTCTCTTTCATAACATCTTTCCTAATCAGAGGAAATACGTTCTCCTTTAAATTCCACATATGCTTTATCTCTTAAGGTTCTTCTACTACCTTTTAGTCATTTGTGTACTTGTCTAGGTTAACATCTTCAGGTGGGTATGGTGGCGTAATGTAGCGTAACATATGTATCTTTGTGCTCTTTGAAGTACCTAACGCTTAAGTACCTAATGCATGCTACCAGCTGAGCAATAATTGTTTATGGAATTAAAAATTAAGCTATGGGGAGCGGATGTAGCTCAAGTGGTTGAGTGCCTGCTTCCCATATACAAGGTTCTGGGTTTGATCCCTGGTACCTCCTAAAGGCAAAAAAAACGAACATACAAACCAACTCTCATTGGGCGTATATGTAGCTCAGTGGTTGAGTGCCTGCTTTCCATGTACAAGCTCCTGAGTTCAATCCCAGGTACCTCCTAAAAAAAAAAATTAGACTATGTAACCTAGGGAATTGATATCTTTCCCTAGGATTCCCCAAAAGTCCAAATATGCTGGTCCTAGCTAGGCAATGAGGATAAGTCCCATTGAATTCATTTCTTCTGGACCTAAGAAGGATTGGCTCACCTTTGTACTCAACGGTTTACTTCCCATAAGAGAAAACAAGAATTGTATGCATTAATTTGTACATCATAAGAACATGTATACAGAGATTGTGAGTCAAAAAAGGGCCTATCTTTTGACATTTATTAATTGCTTATTTATCTCTAAGTTTGTCATGGTTAATTACTCTGAATTAAAAATGTATTTGTGCTTTTATCATGTGTTAACTAGAAAAGTGATAAAGAAAATCCAGAAGATGTCTTTTTCTGTATAAAATTCTGATTTATTTTTCAGCATGTTTTTTATTTTGATGAAGTCTTTGGTGAGGCATGCACCAATCAGGATGTATACATGAAGACTACTCACCCACTCATTCAGCATATTTTCAATGGGTATGATAGTGTTTATTTGCTTCTTTGCTTTTTATTTTCTATTTTCCATAAACCATATTTCTTTATAAATATCTTATGCTTTTCAGTGCTTTTGAATTAAACTAGAATTTGTGTTTTTATCTAAAGTGAATTTAAATAAGACTTTTTTGAACTGTGTAATGTCTTTAAGAATTTATTAGTGTCCTCAGAATAAAAAGGTTTAAGTGGTTGGAGTTAGTCTAAACTTTTGGTAATAGGAATTATGTATTCTGGCTATAATTCAGTTAATTATTATTTTTTGGAATAGGATAGATAAGTGAAATCAGTTATCAATTTTTCATACATGTATTTCTTAATTTTGAAGTTATTATTTACACTTAAACATTAAATGGGACAGAAACAGGTAATAGGTAATGGAAACTTCTATTGTATATATAGGCATATATAAGTAGGAAATGCCAAATAGCCTGTTACAGTCACTGATTCTGGGGTATTTTGACTTTTAAAAAAAATATATCACTTTTGTAACATTTTCTTAATTGGGATATAATTTACATGTAATAAAATGCACAGATCTTAAATATTTAATTTTGCTGAGTTTTGATACTTTTATGCATCCAAGTAACCTATCCCAAAAAGTTTAAAACATTCCCATTTCCCCCAGAAAGTTCTCTTGTGTCCCTTTTTAGTCCCTCACCTTCACCCACAGATCTTAATATAACCACTGATTTGTTTTGTCACTGTATTTAGTTTTACCTGTTCTAGAATGTCATAGAAATGAAGTTATTACAATATATATTCTTTCATGCCTGCTTCTTTTGCTTAGCATTATGTGTTTGTATCAGTAATGTTGTTGCATGTATCTGTAGTTTTTATTGCTGAATAATATTCCTTTGCATGAATATACCATAATTTGTTTATACATTCTCTTGTTGATGGACATTTGGGTTGTTTCCAGTTTGGGGCTGTTATGAATAAAGCTGTATGAAAATTCTTTTACAAGTAGTTTTGTGGATATGTTTTCATTTATCTTGGGATAAAAACCTAAAGGTAGAATTCTGGGTAACAGGGTAGGTATATGTTTATAAGAAAATGTCAAACAATTTTCCAAAGAGGTTGTACGATTTTATACTTCCAACACCATTGTATAAGAATTACAGTTACTCTGCATCCTCCCCAACAATTGGTGTTATATATATGCTTTTTATTTTAGCCAGTCTAATGGATGTGAAATACAATTTCATTGTGGTGTTATTTTGATTTTCCCTAATGACTAATGATACTTGAGCAACTTTTCATGTGATTGGCCATTTGATTATCTTCATTTGCCCATTTTTTGTATTGTCTTCTTATTGTTTTATAGAAGGTTTTCAGTGTTTAAAAAATGGTTTGAACAGGCTAAAATAATGAAATACCTTTCAGTTCTGAATTTCTTATCCATCTAGGTAGGATGTTTTTTGAGAGAGTAGGTTTCTAAAATTAGTTCAAATTTGCATATTAGGACTTAAGGAATAAATAAGAGTTGCAAGTTAAGTTTATCCATCTATAAACTGTAATAAGATTTTTTGTGCCCATATTTATTGTTTTTCTTTCAACTTTTATTTTGAAATACTTTCAAACTTATAGGCCAATTGCAAAAATAATACAAATTCCATACAGGGAATTCTAGCATTCTTCTATACTCCCTCCCTCCAGATACCCAGATCCATCAACGATGGCATTTGCCCCATTTGCCTGTATATTATTACCTTCCTACTTATCTACCTGCCAACCTATCCATCATCAGTCCATCTATCTGTCTATCTGTCTATCTATCATATCTATTTGTTGAACATTGAACATTAGAGCAGGTTGTACGTCACATTCCTTGAACATATAATACTTCCATGTACATTTCCTAAGAACAAAGATATTCACTTACATAAATACTTAAATGCAGTATCAAGTTCAACAAACTTAACATTATATAAAGCTTACATTCTATATTCCAGTTTTTCTGTAGGTCCTAATAATATCCTTTTGAGCCTTTTCTTCTCCATTCTTAGAGCTCATCCAAGATCATGTGCTGCCTTTAATTCATTATCGGTTTAGTACCCTCCCTCCCTCCTCTTCCTTTACATGTGCAACATAAATATGTTCCCACCCAACCCGTCCCAAGCACACCACACGATGATATTAATCCCATTCACAATGTTGTAGTACCCTTTCTACCATCCATTACTAGATCTTTCCCTTCACTCCAACAGAAACCCTACATTCATTCTGCATTAACTCCCTATGACCCCTGACAACCTGCACTCCACCTTCTGTCTCTGAGTTTCCATATACTTTGATATTTTTTTTGTGATTGCTGTGGGGCTTAAATTTAACATCATAAATCTATAATAATCTTGTTTGGTTTGATACTAACTGAATTGCAGTAACATACATAACTGTGTTCCTGTGTCTCTCCATCCCCCATCTTTATGTAGTTCTTGTCACAAATTACATATTTATATGGTATGACTCCAATACCATTAATTTAGCATTACACTTTATTCATTTGCCTTTTCAATCCTGTAGGGAGTAAGAAGTAGAGTTACAAATCAAAAATACAATATTACTGGTATTTATATTTACCCATGTCATTTTATTAACTGAAAGTCTTTATTTCTTCATGTGGCTTTGGTAAATTGTATAGTGTCCTTTCCTTTCAATCTGCAGAACTCCCTTTATCATTTCTTGTAGAGCCTGTCTAGTGGCTTCCTCAGCTTTTGTTTATTTGGGAAGGTCATAATTCCTCCCTCATTTTTGAAATACAGTTTTGCCAGCTTTAGAATTCTTGGTTGGCAATTTTTTGCTTTCAGTCCTTTATTTTTTATTTATTTATTTATTTTAAATTTTATTTTTACTTATTTCTCTCCCCTCCCCCCCACGTTGTCTGTTCTGTGTCCGTTTGCTGTGTGTTCTTCTGTGTCTGCTTGCATTCTCGGCGGCACTGGGAATCTGTATCTTTTTTGTGTGTGTGTGTCAGCTCTCCGTGTGTGCAGTGCCACTCCTGGGCAGGTTGCACTTTTTTTTTTTCCACACAGGGCGGCTCTCCTTGTGGGGTACACTCCTTGGGCATGGGGCTCCCCTACCCAGGGGACACCCCTGTGTGGCATGGCACTCCCTGTGCACAGCAGCACTGTGCATGGGCCAGCTCACCACACCAGCCAGGAGGCCCTGGGTTTGAACCCTGGACCTCCTATATGGTAGGTGGATGCTCTATCAGTTGAGCCATATCTGCTTCCCATGCTTTCAGTCCTTTAAATATGTCATTCCACTGCCTTCTTGCCTCCATGGTCTCTGATGAGAAATGGGCATTTAATGTTATTGAGACTACCTTGTATGTGACATATTGCTTCTTTCTTGCAGCTTTCACAACTCTCTTTATCTTTGGCATTTGACCGTTTGATTATAATGTGCTACGGCATGGGTCTATTGGGTTTACCCCATTTGGAGTTTGTTGAATGCCTTAGATGTGTATATTCCTTCTTTTGTTAAATCTGGCACATTGTCAGCCACTATTTCTTTGAATATTCTCTCTGCCTCTTTCTCTCTCTCTTCTCCTTCTGGGACTCCCGCAATGCAATATTGATACTCTTACTGATGTCCCACAGGTTCCTCAGGCTCTATTACTTTTCTTAATTCTTTTTTTTTGCGCCTCAGACTGGATGATTTCAATTGTCTTATCTTAAGATATTTGACTCTTAATTATACCAGTTCTGATCTGCTGTTGAACCCATATAGGGAATTTTTTATTTCTGCTGCTGTGGTCTTCAGTTCTGTTTGGTTTCTTTTCATAATTTCCATCTCTTTTTGTTTGTTTGTTTATTTCCATCTCTTTTTTGATACTCTCATTGTGTTCATCTATTATGTTCTTGATTTCCTTTAATTCTTTGTGTATGTTTTCTTTAGCTCTTTGAGCATACTTAAGACCATTTTTTAAAAGTCTTTGTGTGGAATGGCCCAGTTCAGATCTTTCTCATTGATGGTTTCTAATGTTTCAGTTTTCTCCTTTGCCTAGGCTGTGATTCTGTTTCTTTGTTAGTTTTGTAATCTTTTACTGAAACCTGGATATTTAGATATCTTAAGAATTATTGTTGGAATTTAGTCTGAGGCATCTGTTCGTTCAGCTTGTATCCAGCTAGTGTTATGACAGAGGTCTCCTTGAATGCCAGGAGCTAACAACAACAACAAAAAAGGAAAACTCCTTTTCCAGTCTTTGCAGATTGAGCAGTGCCAAGTGCTCATCTTCAGGGCTTATCTATACAATGAATTTAAAAAATAGCTCCAGGCCATAGCATCTGCGCCTCCCTTATCCTTTCTGCATGCATCTTACCTTAGGTGCTTGTGTGTAGTCCTAGGAATTCCTCCATTTACATAGTTCAAAATGTCCCCTCTCCCATAGGATCCAGTTCTTCATGATTCTGGGCAATGCACTCTATGTCTTACAGTCAGCAATCCCTTGCCCCAAGCAGTATGACTTGACTGCTCTCCCACAGCATTCTATAAAAGAGTTCCATGAGCTGCCTTCTATATGCAGGGCAAGTTCTGGGACAGCAAGTCTCCCAGGCCACACCAGGCAGATTGGGCCAGACATACAGTAAGAGTACTGTTTTCTTTCTTTTCTTTTTTTTTTAATATACATATCCTGGCATTCAAATAAAGCTCTATTGTAATACTAGCTGGATATAAGCTTAAGGAACAGATGCTTCAGAGTCTAAATTCCACCAATAACATATTAAGATATCAAACTTGCCAGGTTTCAACAAAAGATCACAAAACTTACAAAGGAACAGGAACATGATAGATGAACACAGTAAGAGTATCAAAAAAAGGGATGGAAATTATGAAAAGAAACCAAACAGAGCTGAAGACCACAGTAGCAGAAATAAAAAATTCCCTACATGGGTTCAACAGCACATCAGAACTGGCATAACAGAGTCAGATGTCTTAAGATAAGACACTGAAATCATCGAGTATGAGGTGCAAAAAGAAGAGAGAATGAAGAAAACAGAGCCTGAGGCACCTGTGGGACATCAGCAAGAGTACCAATATATGCATTGTGGGAGTCCCAGAAGGAAGAGAGAGAGAGAGAGGCAGAGAAAATATTCAAAGAAACAGTAGCTGGCAATGTCCCAGATTTAACGAAAGAATGAATATACACATCCAAGGCACTCAACAAACTCCAAACAGCGTAAACCCAATAGACCCATGCTGTAGCACATTACAATCAAACTGTCGAATGCCAAAGATAAAGAGAGAGTTGTGAAAACCGAGAGAAGCAACATGTCACATACAAGGTAGCCTCAATAAGATTAAGTGCCCATTTCTCATCAGAGACCATGGAGGCAAGAAGGCAGTGGAATGATATATTTAAAGTGCTGAAAGCAAAAAACTGCTTACCAAAAACTCTCTATCCAGCAAAATTATCTTTCAGAAATGTGGGAGATACACAAAAGCTGAGGTACTTCATCACCTCACTAGACTGGCCCTACAAGAAATGCTAGAGTACTGTAGGTTGAAAAGAAAGGACAATAGATTGGTTAGATTAACACTTCTCTTACTACACATAAATGATCCAAATGATTTTTTTCTCTAGAGGCAATGCCACTTGCTTTGCATATGGACAGACAGGTGCTGGAAAGACCTACACCATGATAGGAACTCAGCAGAACCCAGGATTGTATGCTCTGGCTGCCAAAGACATCTTCAGACAACTAGAAGTGTCCCAGCCAAGAAGGCACCTTTTTGTGTGGATCAGCTTTTATGAAATTTACTGTGGACAGCTTTATGACCTCCTGAATAGAAGAAAAAGGTACTGGTTATGCATAGGAACCTATAAATCTGTTCATCATTGCTTTAAACCAGTGCAATAATCAGGTGATTCATTAAAGAACTGCATTCAGAACAGCTTGATATTCTGACTGCCCCTTCCCCCAAACAAACAAAACATACACCCAGCCCAATGGTGGCTTTTGTCCTCATAACAACTGTTCTCTAAAGAAAATGGGCATTCTAACTAGAAAGGACTCCTAAGGAGGGCATTGGGGCTTGGAAGAGAAACGGTGATTGAGCTAACTCAGGCCTCAACACCAAACTGGATCATGGGACTGCATAAAAGGCTTTGGTACATTAGTGCCCTTTTGTGAAATGTAAACTGGATCATGGGACTGCATAAAAGGCTTTGGTACATTAGTGCCCTTTTGTGAAATGTGTCTCCTACATTAGATACATATATTTTTAACTGTCTATTCTGCTAGAGACAAATGTAAATTTGCCTTCCATTAATATGAATTTTTAATAGATTAATACCCTAATATCTATTAAAAGAGCCTTTTATTTTGGTCTGTGAAAAAGATAATTTCAGGGAATCAGCAAATCAACATGTACTTAAGTCCTTTCTTTTGACCTATCATTACACTGGAAGAACTATCAATGTTTCCCACTTTCTCTTCCTTTTCCTCTCAATAATCTTAGGGTAAACTGCATGAGAGTTTTAAGAAATCAGTAAAAAGATAAGAAAATCTCTTTTCTTCACATTAGACTTTAACCTTTTAAGGCTTAAATGGTTCAGTTCCCCTTACAATAAAATACAGTAATTTAAAAGTGTATTCAGTAACTCTGCTTTTAAATCCCTATTACACTTTTTTTGGCTTAATATTCTTTTTAGGTTGGAACATGACAAACTAAGTAGGAGGCAACAAAATTGTGAAGGGATCAACTGACTGGGAGAATAGGGAACAGAGAGGGAGTAGGGGAAATGGAAAGATAAATGGTTGTAACAGAATTAACCAGATGTGAGAAATGTGGGAGCTCAGCCACACCAGGTAGAAAGGAGTGAACTGAAGCTGAGCATGGCGGAAGGCTGGAGAAGCCAAGTCAGCTTAAGAGACTATAGCTTCCCTTGAAAGATATCCAAGCCTATTTGGAGCTGTCCAAAAAGACATGCAGTCTCCACATGCTCCAGGCAAGCATTGGTATGGGGGTGGAGTGTGGGAGACAGGTCCACTTCCACAGGGGAGACATAATATGGCAGGCCCCCATCGTAGAGGGATGTAAGGGTACTGGAAGGGTAACTGGAGAAGCCAGTGAGTGGGCTTAGGCCACCGTCAGGGCCTTCAGGTATGCCGCAGTTCAGAGACTGTTCAGGGTTCAGTCCTGATACAACTGCCAAATAAAGGAGGGCACTACTCTGAGGAGGCTTTAGAGCAGTTACTTTTCTTTTTCCCCCCTCTCTCTGCTGGTGTTGAGGCCTGAGTTAGCTCAATCACCGTTTCTCTTCCAAGCCCCAATGCCCTCCTTAGGAGTCCTTTCTAGTTAGAATGCCCATTTTCTTTAGAGAACAGTTGTTATGAGGACAAAAGCCACCATTGGGCTGGGTGTATGTTTTGTTTGTTTGGGGGAAGGGGCAGTCAGAATATCAAGCTGTTCTGAATGCAGTTCTTTAATGAATCACCTGATTATTGCACTGTATAATGCTATGTATATTTCTATTCTTTAATTGTAGCCAGGGGGAGGGGAATATGCTCACTGCTGAGTTTTAAGCTTCTCTGAAACACTCTAGGGAAGACCCATATACTATAAGTGTCTTGAGCTGTTGGTGTTTCTTGTTTTTTGGGTTTTTAAAAAAATATCTATGGTTAATTGGCTAATATGATCTCTTTGTTTCCCTCCTTATTGAAACTTCTGAAATGTTCTGGTCCACTGATGACACTCTTTCTTCTTATTTTTTTTTAGGCTTTTTTTTTTTTTCATCCTGTTGCTTTTACAAATAAAATATATTTTCTACAATAATAGTGGGACTTGGACAGAGGTGGATAGAGTGTAGCTCATACTGTCTCTTAAAATGGAAACCAAAGCTTAAATATCTTCAAATTAATTCTTCAAAGTAGGTGATAAATTGTTTTTATGCTCTCACAAAGAAAGAATAACCATTCATTACTTTATGTGAAGGCCTGAGGCATTCAGTTGCATTACCATCTGTTCCTTGCTGCCTCAGCAGATGTATCAGAATTCCTTGCACTGCAAGTAAGAGAAAACCTCACTTACTTGGCTTAAGCATTTAAGGAAATCATTGGCTCATGGTGGAAGGTTGGAGAAGCCAAATCATTCTAAGAGACTAGCTTTCCAGCAAAGGTATCCAAGCCTAGAGAACACTCAGGCTTCAGGGTCAGTTTACTCGAGCAGCTCAGAGATGTCATAAGGACCCAGTTTCTTTTCATCTCTCTCCTGTACCTTCTACAATGTTAGTAGCTTCATCCTGCAACTCACTCTCTTTGTGGATGCAAAATGGCTGCCATTGTGCTTAGGGCAACATGCTTTCACTTCCAGAGAGTGAGGGAGAATACCTCACCCTTAGGCACTTAATGGTCAGAATCTAGGATTTCATTTTGATTGAACCAACAGAAATCCCATATCCACCCATGAACCAATCATTGTACCCAGAAGTTTACCATCTACTGATTGGCATAGTCTGGGTCATATGCTAATTCTTTTCATTATAGCCAAATATGCTGATTTGTTTGCAACCATCAAGGCCCATCCCTGAAGCTAGGGGCTGGAAGCTGGAGGTTTGTAAGGGGAAGGATGCATATCAATCCTATCCAAACAGCAAGCTGCTACTTAGTGAGAATTGGAATGGTTTCTGGGGAGGCTAGAACAAAGTCCCTTACAGCAGTACCAGCATACCAACCATGTTTTTGCATCTGCAGGCTCTTCGCAAGAGAAGATAGCAAACATGTGGTACAGATAGTGGGACTGCAAGAGCTTCAGGTGGATAGTGTGGAGCTCCTCTTAGAGGTAACTCTTCCCTTCTCTACTACCCCCTTGTAGCAGCCTCAGTATGGGGAAATAATTTATTTTGTTTTCTGACAAGTATAGTGGACTCAGATTTAGGCAAAGGGCAAATGACAGGCACATCACTTCACTTTTGTAAAATGTGAGTCCTCTTCTGAGAGGTTAACTCACTTCTGTACATGGTAGATGTCCCAGTGTCATGGTAGTGGGAGAGAGGGCATGTGCAAAAACCTAATGCATGAAGGGATATTCTTGGGTTGGTTTCACAGGCTGCTAATGTGTATTTCTATGGAAATGGGCTTTGAGAAAGCTACTGGAGAGAAATATTCTGCTTCTTACTTTAAACAAAAATGTTAGTGGATAATACTTTCACATGGGTTCAAAATTTAAAGGTAGCATGAAAATATCCCACTTATGCTTCCAAGCCAGTTCCCTTTTCCTAAGGCAACTAATTTTATTAGTTGTTTGTGTATCTTTCCAAACATATTTTAAAATCTGTTTCTTTTATTTAAAATTATCCTTTTATTCTGATAAAAAATTCATGCTTATTTTTAATCTAACATTACAGAAATAATATAAGATGGTAGAAAGTTTAGAGTATTTACATTTTTTTCCAGTCTTGGCATTAACTCCTATACAAATATATTTCTGGTGTACTGTCTTTTAATGTGGTGACTCTCAGCTCTGGCTGTACATTAGATTATTGGAGAGCCTTTTTCCTTACTTAAAATTAACCTTTTTTTAATTGTAAAAACCAGCACAATACAGAAAAGTACATAAAATTTAAAGTGAGTACAGTATAAGGAATAATCACAAAACAAACACCCTTCTAATCAACTACCCAAATTAAAAATATATATAACATTGTGGCACCCCACAAACCTGTGTGACCCTGCCCAATCACACACCTCCCTCATTAACGTGACTTTATGCTAATCACATCCTTGTTCTTTGTTACAGTATTACCCCTTTTATATTCCTCCTTAAAACATATAACACCTTGGGGAACTCGAGGTGTAGATGTAGTTTAAGTGGTTGAGCGCCTACTTCCCATGTACAAGGTCCTGGGTTCAATCCCCAGTGTGTCTTAAATATATGTGTGTGTGTGTGTGTGTATTTAAAACACTTTTTTTGTTTTTTGTTTTTAAAGATTTATTTACTTCTCTCCCCATCCCTCCCATCTCCCCCCTATTGTCTGCTCTCTTGTGTCCATTCTTGTATGTTCTTCTGTGCCTGCTTGCATTCTCGGCGGCACTGGGAATCTGTGTCTCTTTTTGTTGCATCATCTTGCTGTATCAGCTCTCCATGTGTGCATGGTGCCACTCCTGGGTGGGCTGCGCATTTTTTGCGCAGGGCAGCTGTCCTTGTGGGGTGCACTCCTTGTGCGTGGGGCTCCCCTATGCAGGAGACACCCCTGCATGGCACTCCTTGCGTGTGGCAGCAATGAACATGGGCCAGCTCACCACATGGGCCAGGAGACCCTAGATTTGAACCCTGGGCCTCCTATATGGTAGGTGGATGCTCTATCAGTTGAGCCACATTCGCTTCCCTAAAACACCAGTTTTTAAACTTTATATGAATAGAATCATACCGCATGTATTATTTTGTGTCTTCTTTTATTCAACATAATGCTTTTAAACTCTTATGTTTTTGTATATATCTGTAGTTTTGTTCTTTTTAAATAAATTTTGCTGTATATTCGTTCATCATATGATTATGCCACAATTTATTTATTTTACTGTAAATGGAGATTTGGGTTGTTTACATTTAGAGGCTTTATTAGTCTGCCAAAGGTGTGTCTATAAAAAGTACCAGAAATCTGTTAGCTTTTATAAAGGGTATTTATTTGGGGTAAAAGCTTGTAGTCCCAAGGCCATGGAAAGTCCAACTCAAGGCACCATAAGAGGTGCTTTCTCACCAAAGTCAGTTGCCAAAATGGGGGGCAATCTCTGCTTGGCCTCTCCTTCCCCTCTGGACTCCCTCTTCCTTTTGAGTTCTGTGTGCCCAGCCTCTTGAGGCTTTATGCTTAAGTGAGCCTGTAGTCCTCTCTCTCCTGGCATAGGGCTTGTTTCTTTCTGGGCCTTCTATATCTGTCTCAGTTGTTTTCTCTTCCCAAGGTCAGCTGTGAACTATCAGGCAAATGGCTCATCCCTCCCTGGAGCCTTCTCTTTTCTGCCTCATGGCAGGATAAAAAATGACAGAACTCACTCTTCCATTTGTCTGTTCATTTTAGTCCAGGCCAACAGTGGTTTTGTTCATATAGATGTTACAAAAAGCTCATTGGTTTAGTATGCAGGAAAAGGGGTCCAAGCCATCAGATAGTAAGACTTTCCACAAACCCTTCCTGGATAACTGAATTTTCAATCCTGACTTACAAGTTCCAAATTTAGTTATTTCCTCAAATGGGGCACTGTCTTTTGGGAATTTGATTTCCAGAAGCTTGGAATTTCCTAAATCAGTCTCTGGTTTCTTTGTGCCCCACAGTTCTGTTCTCAGCTTATCTCTTTCCTCTCACATTTTGCTTTTTTTTTTTTTTTTTTAAGATTTATTTTATTTATTTCTCCCCACCGCTTCACTGTTTGTCCTCACTATCTGTTTGTTGTGTGCTCATCTTCCTTTTTAGGAAGCACCAGGAACTGAACCCGGGGCCTCCCGTATCGGAGGGAGGCACCTAATCGCTTTAACCACCTCCGCTTCCTACTTTGTTGTGTCTCTTGTTGCATCATCTTGTTGCATCAGCTCGCTGTCCTGCTCGTCTTTTTTAGGAGGTACTGGGAACTGAACCTGAGACCTCCCATGTGGTAGACAGGAGCTCAGTCGCTTGAGTCATATCCACTTTCCTCACATTTTGCTTTAAGCTGCAAGGAGAAGCCAGGCTGCATTTTCTACATTTACTTCGGAAATCTCAGCTTAATGTCCAAACTCATCTTTTTCAAATTCTGCCTTCCATCTAATATCAGGAGTCAAAAAAATTTTTTTTAAAGACCTGGCATTTTTTTAAAGATCTCTCTCTTTCTATTTAATCCACCCCCAAAATGCCTCCTTTATCTATCTGCTCATTGTCTGCTTGCTGTGTCTGATTGCTTTGTGTGCTCTTCTTCTCTAGGAGGCACTAAGAACTGAACCTGGGACCTCCCACGTGGGAGGTGAGTGCCCAATCATCTGAGCCACATCTGTTCCCCGCTGGCTGTGTCGTCTGCTGATTGTGGTGTCTGCTGGATGCGATGTCTGCTCATTGCGGCAGTTGCAGTGTCTGCTATTTGTAGCATCTGCTCATTGTGGCGGTTGTGGAGTCTGCTCATTGCATCATCTGCTTGTGGTGGTGGTTATGGCGTCTGCTAGTTGCAGTGTCTGTTCATTGCAGTGGTTGCAGCATCTGCTCACTGTGGTGTCTGCTTTTTGTGGCATTTGTGGCCTCTGCTGGTGTCAGTGTCTGCTCATTATAGCATCTGCTATATTTATTTGGGGTAGAAGCTTTAGTCACAAGGCTTTAAAGAATCCAACTTAATGTACCGTAAGAGGTACTTTCTTACCCAAAGTAATTGGCCACATGTTGGAGCAAGATGGTGAGTGATATCTGTGAGTGTGCAGCCTTTCTTCTTCCTCTTAAGGCTCTGTGGTCCCAGCTTCTTCCAGTCTCAGCTGTAGGCTAGTATAAGGCTCATCTCTCTCCCCAGGGCTCATTTCTTTCTGCACTCAGCTTCTCATTTACCTTCACAAGGTCAGCTGTAGACTTTCGGGCTCATCTCTCTTCCTGGGATCTCTGCTGTGTCTAATAAGCTGTCTCTCTTCCTATGTGTTGTTCTTCTCTGTGTATTCACTTCTGTGTGAGCATCTGTTTTATCCCCAAGGGGGCTGGGACTTGATGCTGAGTCATACTTTATTGATGGGTTGGATCAGAGCCCTAATTTTAACATAATTTAATCAGACATCTCAGCTGAATCTAATATAATCAAAGGGTTCTTGTGCCAGAAAAACTGACTAGTTTACAAACAGTATCTATATTTCTTTTTGGAATTCATAAGGAATATCAAACTGCTACAAGAAGGCACCAGGAACCAAACCCGGGACTTCTTATGTGGGAGGCGGGGGCCCAGCTGCTTGACCCACATCTCTTCCTAGGAATCAATTTTGCTAAGTTCTCTGCAACTTTAAAACATGGATTTCCTTTCTTCCAGTTTCCAATAATAGTTTCATTTCCTTCTCAGGTCTTATCAGAAATAACTTTAGGCTCCATATTACTACCAACAATATCTTCAAAGCAATCTAGGCCTTTTCCATCAAGCGTCTCACAAGTCATCAAAAATACCCCTTATCCATTTATAAAGCTGTAGCATTTTTGGTAGTTGTAAGCAGCACAATCTCACTCTCTTGGTACCAATGTCTGTATTAATCTGACAAAGGCATGCTGATGCAAAGTACCAGAAAGCTTTTGCCTTTTATAATGGGAATTTATTTGGGGGTAAAAGCTTACAGTTCCAGTGCCAAATGAAGGCATCAGTAGAGATGCTTTTTCACCAATGTCAGTTACTGTTGGTCACGGTGTGTTACCACCGTGAAGCAAGATAGCCTCCGATCTCTGTGAGGTTTCAGCCTTCCCCTCTGGGCTTCCTCTCTCAGGTTCAGCTAATCGCTTTCTTCCCACTTTCAGCTGCAAGCTGGCATAGGGCTTATCTCTTAGGGCTTCCTCTGCCACAGGAGCTATTATGACAGTGCAGCTATGTGTCTTTATACCTGTATTTCAGTACACAGGCACATGAGTTCTCTAGGATACATACTTAGTTGTGAAATTACTGGGTCAGAGGACATGCATATCTTCCCTTTACTAGATATTGCCAACTGTTTTCTAAAGCAGTATACATACCCACAAGCAGTATATAAACAATCCCATGACTCAACTTCCTTGCCCACACTTTGTATTGATACATTTTTAAATGTTTGCCAGTCTGGAGGTGTTAAATTATATCTTGAGGTTTTAATTTGTATTTCCCTGATTGAAATTGAATATCTCGTCATATTTTTCTTCTTTGGGGAATGTCAGCTTGAGTATTTCATTTTTGGATTGCCTGTTTTTTTCTTACTGATTTCTAAGGTCTTTTTGTATTCTGAATATGAAACTTTTTGTCAGTTATTATGTCACAGGAATATTGCCTCATTCTGTGGCTTGTCTTTCCATTTTCCTCATAATATCTTATAATGCTCAAGTCTTCTACAGATCAGTTGTATTGGTCAAGGTTCTCTAGGGAAACAGAACCAACAGGAGATATCTGTAAATAGTATGATGCTTTTATAAAATTGTTTCTTGTAACCATGGGGCTGCACAAGTCCAAATTCTGTAGGGCAGGCTGCAAGCCAGGGACTCCAATGAAGGTCCTTGATGAGTTCTGGCTCTCTGAAGTAGAGATGGTAGTTCTCTCCTTGAATGCTGAAATTACTTCTCCTTTTAAGGCCTTCAACCAGTTGGGTGAGACGTCACTTATTGTTGACAGCAATCTCTTCAGTTGGTTGTACATGTAATCAGACATATATAAAGTCAACTAATGAATGATTAAAGTCCATGAAATGCCCTTGTGTTATAATTAGCCCATTGCTTGCTTGACAAACAACTGGGCACCATTACCTGGCTGAGTTGACACATTAGCCTAACCATCACAGTCTACCCTTTGTCACCTTGGCAGCCATACACATCACCTTAAATCAAGTAATCTTGAAATATTAATAAAAACAATAACATATTTATATTGTCACCTAACAGTACTAAACTGTCCTGTGTATAACTGGAAACACCAAAATTCCTCCAGAATAGGGTGAAAATCCTGGGGTAATATTTACTCTTAAACTTGACATCTTTAAATACTATGACATGAAACTAATACAACTTATGTCATGATAAAGGGAAAGGATAGGGAAGAAGAAGATATGAGTATGTTTGCATATGTACATAAAATGAATAACAAAACAAGGAAGAAATATTCATGACCATTACAGTTCTCATTTCTTTAAGTGGTCACATGGTCGAAGTTAGTATTTATCACTACCTTCTTCCACTACCCATCCCATATTCCCTTTACTCTCAGCAAACATCTCAGCTGGCCATGGTTCTTTGCTTGGCAGATGACCCAAACCTTTATTCCTGAAGATTCTTGGCCATTGTTAGTCCTGCCTGAATTGGGTTGTTGCAGTTTTCTGTTGACTTTAATCACAGGGCATGTTTGTACTATGAGATGCCCTATGCGATCTCCTGTAATCCAGGCAAACTCTTCTTTACCTCCACTGTGTAGGTGCAGTCCCATTTCCTGTGGTAATCAGGATCAGTCACCCCAACCAGTATAGTAATTCCCTTTTTTGCCTGTTGATTCAGAGGCATGAAGAGCCCAAAGTGGCCAGGTGGAGGTCTTAACTGTGGCAATTGAATGGAATCATTTTTGTGTTTCTTGGTAGAAGTACTCCTCTTGGAACTAAGACCTGTAGAACAGCAGAGCTTAAGGTTGCAGGGATAGGAAGCAAAAAGTTTCCTACTTGATCACTATGTGTAATAGTATAATGCCACTTCCATTTCCACCCCTTGATTCCTGGATCTGTGAATCCTGGCTATGAGAGGAACAGCACCGTAGAGTGGACACCAATTTAGATCATACGCAGCCTCCTGGAGAACATTGCCCCAGCCCTGCAAGTTATTGTCACCTAGTTCATGCTATAATTGAGTCTTTAAAAGGCCATTCCTCCATTCTGTCAATCCAGCTGCTTCAGAATGGTGGGGAAAATAGTAAGACCAGTGAATTCCATGATCATGTGCCCATTCTCACATCATTTACTGTGAAGTGGGTTCAGAAGCACTACTGTGTGGAATGCCATGGAGTGGATAAGACATTCAATAAGTCCACAGATGGTAGTTTTGGAAGAAGTATTGCATTCAGGGAAGGCAAACCCTTATCTGGAGTATGTGTCTATTCCATTTAAAACAAATCTCTGCCCCTTCCATGATGGAAGTGGTCTAATGTAATCAACCTGCCAGTAGGAGCAGGCTGATCACCTCAGGAAATGGTGCCATATCGGGGGCTGAGTGTGGGTCTCTCTGCTGGCAGATCGGGTGCTCAGCATGGTTGCAGCCAGGTCAGCCTTGATGGGAATTCCATGTTGCTGAGCCTGTGCATAACCTCTGTCTCTAACAGCCTGGGCAGTCTCCTCAGTTGATTGTAGATGCAGTCAGCTGTTTATTCAATCTCTTTTTCAACCAGGAATCATTTAATGGATTATTAAAGTCCATGAAATTCCCTTTTATTACAATTAGCCCAATACTTGTATGATGGTTAGGCTATTGTGTCAACTCAGCCAGGTAATTGTGCCCAGTTGTTTGGTCAAGCAAGCACTGGGTTAATTGTAATACAGGGGCATTTATGGATTTTAGTCACCATTGGCTTTACTGCAGTGGTAAATCATAGATAGCTGGTTTTAATTATATCAATCAGGGAGCTTGCCATCAGCAGTGAGTGATGCTTAACCCAGTCAGTTGAATGCCTTAAAAGGGGAAGTGATTCCAGCATTGAGAGAGAATTTCCCAGCTCGTCTTTGGATAGCCAGCATCTCCCAGAACTTGTCAAGAACCTTCATTAGACTTTTCATTGCAGCTCCCTGGTTGCAGCCTGCCTGTAAAACCTGGACTTGTGCATCCCCACGGCTGCATGAGAGACTCTTATAGAATCACATACTATTGACAGATATCTCTTGTTGATTCTGTTTCCCTAGAGAATCCTGACTAATACAACTTGCTTGACCAAACACCTGGGCACCATTACCTGACCAAATTGACACAGTAGCCTAACCATCATATCAGTTAAATCATAAACTTTCAGTGTGGGGCTAAGGTATGGGTATTATTGTTTTGAATTGAAATATAGTTCTTATACTATTCTTTTTTTTTTTTTTAATGTACAATTGGGTGATTTTTTAGTATATTGCCAGAGTTGTTCAACCATCACCATTATCTGATTCCAGAACATTTTCATCACCCAAAATGAAATCTGATACCCATTAGCAGTCACTCCTCATTATTCCCTGCTCCTAGCCCCTGGCAACCACAAATTTACTTTCTCTCTCTGTGGATTTGCCTGTTCTGGTCCATGTAGTATAAATGGATCACAACTGATAATTTTATGACTGGCTTACTTCATTAGCATAATGTTTTCATGGTTCATCAATGTTGTGGCATGTATTAGAATTTCATTCTTTTCAATGGCCAAATAAGATTATATTGTATACATAGTCCACATTTTATTTATCCATTCATAAGTTGATAAATATTTGGGTTGTTTCCACATTTTTGGCTATTTTGAATAATGTTGCTATGAACATTTGTGTGCAAGTTTTTGCATGGCCATATGTTTTCAGGTTTTTTTTGATATGTTACCTATATCAATTGTTGGATCGTACTTTTTTTTTTCAATTTTCTAGATTTTTTATTTCTATACATATTTGCATATGAAGATGTAAAAGCAATTGATAGCTTATTTACCAAATTCAGAGCAGATCTTAACTTGAGAGAGTAGGTTGATTCCAACAATGGGGGTGATAATCAAGGGGACTTTAGCTATTAAAATTTTTTTTTTAGTAAGAATGCTATCATGTTATTTGAATAATTAAAAAATAAGGTAAGGGAAACAGATGTGGCTCAAGCAGGTGGGCTCCCATCTACCATATAGGAGGTCCAGGGTTCAATGCCCAGGGCCTCCTGGTGAAGGCAGGCCCACGCAGTGTGCCGGCCTGTGTAAGAGTACTGCTCTGCATGGGAACGCCACCCCATGCAGGAGTGCCAGCCGATATAGAGAACTGGCGCAGCAAGATGACACAACAAAAGACACAGAGGAGAGACAATAAGATGTAGCAGAAGAGGGAGTTGAGTAGTGCAAGAGAATCCTAGCCTCTCTCCCACTCTGGAAGATCTCAGGATCAGTTTCTGGATCCATCTAATGAGAATACAAGCAGACACAGAAGAACACACAGCAAGTGGACACAGAGAGCAGATAACGCAGGGGCGGGGGGAAAATAGATAAATAAATCTTTTTTAAAAAATGAGGTAAAATAGGTTTGCTGTTCATTGATATGCAAATTTTTATAACTTATGTCTGAGCTAGTTGAGGAAATATCTCTGGATCTCTCTTTCAACAAGAAAGCATCTTTCTTTCTTTCTTTCTTTTTTTAGCAACTGTTTTCCAAAGTGTCTGTCCCCTTTTGCATTCTTATGGGAAATATATGAGGGTAGGTATTATTTTTAAATCTCCCCAGTTGATCATAACGTGTAGCCATGTTGTCATTCTTCTAATAGCTTTCTCTTCCAGCAGGCCTGACTAGAGTAAAGGGAGAACACTAGAAGGACAGGCTGGGTATTTGACAAAACCTACCTTTAGGACAGGTCTACAGTGCACTCCTCCAACGAAAAGGGTCTTAGCCTACACCCGAACTCTAGGGACAAGGTAGGACAATCAGGTTTGGCATTGTAGAAATGCCTCCAGTGAGCACTAAAGTTAAAGCCTCCCTAGTTAATCCTATATTCTGTCTGTCTCCCTCCCCCCACCCACTGCCTTTCTTTACATTCTGTTCTAATAATTGCAAATGTTTACTGAGCACTTACTATCTACCAAACACTCTTCTAGGGGCTTTTGTAAATGTTATCCCATTTAAGCGTCACAAAATCATGAGGTAAATTTTGTAGATCTTATCTTAGATAGCAGAAAACTGAGAATAGTGACAACTGAGGATCACATAGCTAAAGGCTGGCAGAACCAGGATTCCAACCCAGATGATCTCACTCAGAAGCCTATACATATCCTCTCACTATATTATATACCTGTAGTGTATCATTAGAGATCAGGTTTTTTTTAAGAAAATAAGAAAAAAGATGCATTATTGAATGAATTTATACTTTTATGATAATATCTTGTGTGGTAGATAGTTTGCTTAAAATTAAGTGTTTAAAGGGCTGTAAACTTCAAATGTCAGGACTTGCAGGAAAGATTGTAATTATTTTTTTAAAACTAAGAGTGTATGAAATGACAGGGTGACCCACCATTGGTGTCTTTTTTTTCCTTTTTTCCTAAGAGTTTCTTTTCCCTGGAGCAATAAGTAAGTTTTGATTATGGACTGGAACCTCATGTTTATGTTATTCTCCAATCCCTGAATCCTGGGATCCCAAACCAAAGGATGGTATCTAAATGTGACTGCTGTAGAGGGGCACCTAAAATCCAAGACTCCTTTCTAGTGATTGCGAAGGCAGGCACAGAATGAGTGTGGGACATGTTGAAGGGGCTTCTCCACGGCTGTCACCATTCCTAACCTGCCCAGAGCTCCCTCCACTGTGGAGTCTTAAGGAAATTGCTTCTTACACATCTATTCCCGGTGGTCTCTTTTCTTCACCTCCTCTATCCACTCCTTCCTTTGGCCAGGAGTTTCAGTTAAGTCTGGACCTCAGGATACCTTTGTCCCTGGATATTAGCCCAGTTGAATGGAAAAGGAACAAAGACTAAGAGGCAGTCCCTTTTCCTTGGCTATGGACCATATCTGTGCTACTGGGCATGGTGGTGGTGCGTCAACCCCTGTACTCTGGAAGAGTTAATGGTATTGTCCTATCCTAAAAGTATCATTCCTAAGAAAGGCAAAAAGAACTTTCTTTTTAGTCAACATACAGGTTGAGAGAATAAGTATGACCATTGATACCCTTAATCTGCAGTATGTGTGGCATTGTGCAAGAAGCCATTCAGCTCGAGACCAAGGTGGATAGCAGATATAAATTATGGATATCTGACATGGTTACCCTCATAAACACTGATTGACACAAAACAACAGCACTTGCTACCTCAGGTATTACACTCTCACTCTCAGGTATCACTGCTCATGCACTCTCAGGTATCACCCATGTGTTTGCTCAAGGGTCACCTCAGATGTCATCAAGTGTCACCCTCACATATTACCTTCAGGCTTACTCAGACATAGCCATTTACTGCCTGCTTACACGACTGGCAGCTTTATTTTTCACACAAGATCTTCCTTCATCCAGGAAATTTCTCCTTTCAGTCATATTCTTTTACCTGTTTTTATCAGTGCAGATGTGAGGTCTGTCATTGCTCTGGCTGTCATTGGTGGCAGAGGTCCACACAACAAGGGCTTCCCCTAGATGGGCCTCACTTGTATGTGTATGATAGGGGCTTTGTCTATATATCTATACCCAGGGCTTATGTTGCTTAAGTACTCAGAGTGCTTTGGCATTTGTGCAGGAGAGCTTAGTGAATAAAGCCTTTTAACTCAACATGGCTGGGTCCTAGTGCTGTATATCCTTGAGCATGTCCTTTACCTTTCTGAGCCTGAAACATACAGATGATAGTAGATGGTTGGGTTGGATGATGGAGAAGGAACTAAAATAATGTATATAAAATGCTTAGAGCAATGCTGGTTCATGTCACATCTACTATTATTATTAATTCCCTGAATGTTCCCAGCACACAGAACTCAGCACTTGTCTCTACTCCCTACTGTAGCAGCTCCTCAGTCACTACTCACATAATATGTCTGTCTGAACAATTGAGATTTATAAACATGCTCTATAGATTTTAGTTTGAGAAGGAGGAAGTGAGAGGAAAGAGAAGCCTAGTGATTTTTCAGATGATTGTGTTAATTTTTCTCATCCTTTGATGACTTGCATTTATCCCAAGGAGATTCTCTCCTTTTCTTTTCCTTTTCCTTTTCTCTTTTCCTTATTTCCTTCTTCCCTCCTTTCCTCCTTTCTTCCTTCAGACTTCACTCTTTAACGATTACACTTAATTGCATGTTGTCTTAGTTTGCTAAGGCTGCCAGTGCAATATAGCAGAAATGGGTTGGCTTTTATAATGGGAATTTATTAGGGTTCCAAAGCTGTGAAAATGTCCAAATCAAGGCATCATCAAGAGATGCTGCCTTACTAAGTTGCAGCTGTGGGCAGCCAGGCACATGGTAGGGCATAATGGCAGCCCAGTCTTCTCTGGGCCTGTGGCTTGTTCTGCTTTGCACTGTCCTGTCTCAGGCTTCTCTCTGTTACTGCAGTTTTTTCTGTGTGTCTGTGGCTTTTTAGTCCTCCGTTTATAAAGGGCTACAGTAAGGGGATTAAGACCCATCTTGAATGAGGTGGGCCACATCTTAAGATCCTACTTACCAAAAGATCCTACTTTACAAAAAGTCCACACCCACAAGAATGGGTTAACATTAAGAACATACTTTTCTGGGGTCTTCAAAAGACTCAACCAGCACACATGTCATTTACAAATGTTTATCTGGATGATCTTTGATGTTTACAAACAGCCTTGTTTTTATTCCTCAGAGCTCAGCTGCTTTATTCCACAATTTCTAAAGGCTTGATAATAGTGTTGCCAGATTTCCTCTAGGTTCTTGCTGTGTTACAAAAAAGAATTTTAAGTGCATGCCAGTTTAGTTAGCCTAGCAGTTTATTAAGAAAATGAGAGAAGAGAAATGGGAGAAAATAACAGATTATGGGTCCCAGGTATAGTTGGAGGTTGGTCCAGGCAGAGAGAGGAAAAGGGCTAAAAAGGGGTAAAAAGGGTTGATTTACAGACTACAAATCCCCATTACAGATTACAAGTCCCCAGGTGTACTTGTGTGCTAATCCAGACAGGGAGAGAAAGGACAATACAGGGCCGATTTGGCTTTCGCACTTGCTTTTTAAATCATTAATTTTTCCGCCCCATTGCTAATGTCAGGGGAGGAATGCAAGTTGTTTGCTGTTCTGATTGGTTCCCCCACCTGTCAATGGCCTGGGGAGGAGGAGGCCAATGACAAGGCCCCTTGATAATGTCTGGGCTTTTCCTTGATCCAGGACAAAATTCTGTCCTGAATAGGGGTTCTCGGGGGGTTTTCCCAGCAGTTATCTTGTGGTGTCTCCATGGCCACATGTTTCACAGCCATGTTTTTCTGCCAGGTCCCAGATTCATCTCTATTCACCAATGTAGCCTGCCTCAAGTGCAGTGTGTTACTGAAGCCGAGGAAACTGTACAAAGGACCAGAAATTCCTTCATGCCTTCCCTAAAAAGAATTTGGCCAGGAAAGTTCACCTTAACACGTTAGATTTACTGAGACATACTCACAGCTACCCAATACGTTATGGTGGACAAGGTGAAAAGCCAACTGTAAAACTTTGTCAGGAATCCTAGCTGCAAACAGAGAGAGAAAGAGGATGAAAATAAAAAATAAATAAATAAAAACAACTAAAAAGAAAACACCAATAAAAAAAGAAAACAAAAAACCTCTATGAAAGAATCCTAGGAGCCAACTTTTCTTGACTTCCCTGAGGGTGAACCACAGGGCCATCCTTTGAGCCTCCTGTCACTATCCACAGAATCCTAGGAGCCAACTTTTCTTGACTTCCCTGAGGGTGAACCACAGGGCCATCCTTTGAGCCTCCTGTCACTATCCACAGTTCCTTGCCCAGTATGTCCTTGAGGCCTCTCTAAGTTCTATCTGGGTCTCAGTAGAAGTAGCAACACATGTGGCCTAGAGCATCTGGCTTCTGTCTTTGGTGTGACCATATTCTACCTATGTGGCCTTGGATAAGTCGCAGCTTTTCTGTGTTCCTTCCCTCATCCTTCAAGTATGTTGCTTATACAAATGTAGAGCTTTAAAAAGATCTCTCGTCTCCTATCAAGGCATTTGTAAAAGACAAAAAAAGCCAGAGTTGGCTAAAACTCTGGGAGGAAATGAACCAGAATCTTAACCCTGAGATTGTTTAAGATACATATTTTATTTTAAAAGAAAAAAATAAAGTTTGAAAAAAAAACAACATAAAGCTAAGGTGATCCATCATCATTGTGTTACAGTGTATTTACACATGAGGTCAAAAAGGAATAGGGTAAGACCAGGATAAGCAAGAAAATTTACATTATATGGGTCAATCACAGCTATAGCCATAATTGTCCTCCTGGCATCTGAGCTGCCTTTTTTTCAGCACTTGCCTCATCCCTTATAAGGGATTACCACTCTAACTCTTATTTTCTGATCAGCAGCAACATGCTATCTGTGTAGTTGATAATCTAGTTTTATAAATTAGCAGGTTCTTCTCTTACAAAAGAATTTATCGTGTAGTCTCTTTAAATGGCAAGCTATTTTAAAAGTAAGTACATTTAAAATATTGTAAAATTTGATCTTAAATCTCAAATGCAGAAAATCTTTAGGAACATAACCATTGCTTGGACCGTGGAGAAACTTACTTTTAGTTAGTTAAATCTTTAAAAACCACTTGGCCTGCTTAAGATATTTTATAGCCTATTGTTAAAGTTTTGCTCTGTCAACTTTTGACCTCTAATTTGGAAACTGTGACTATATTCACCATGATATAAGTTAAAATTTTGAAATCTTGAGAAAAAATTTGATAGGACTTCCTTTCCTTAATTCACTATAAAATAAATGACGGTTATCTTAAGTGCCCTACAGTGGAGCAGAAACCACAGGGATTTTTGGAGTCAGACTACTAGATGTAGAATTTGGCTCTTCTATGCAAGTATGTGATCATGAGCAAATCAACCTCTGAGTTTGTTCCTTATTTGTAAATTGGAGATAATAATTGTACCTACCTCATATTTTTTTTTTTGATTTTTTTATTTTTTATTGACTTTGTAATAATATTACATTAAAAATATATATGTGAGGTCCCATTCAACCCCATCCCCCCACCCCCCCTCTCCCCCCCCCAACAACACTCGTTCCCATCATCATGACACATCCATTGGATTTTGTAAGTACATCTTTGGGCACCTCTGCACCTCATATACATTGGTTCACATCATAGCCCATACTCTCCTCCATTCCATCCAGTGGGCCCTGTGAGGATTTACAATGTCCGGTGATTGCCTCTGAAGTACCATCCAGGGCCGCTCCATGTCCCAAAGACGCCTCCACCTCTCATCTCTTCCTGCCTTTCCCCATACCCTTCGTCCACTATGTCCACTTTTCCCATTCCAATGCCACCTCTTCTATGTGGACATTGGATTGGTTGTGTCCATTGCACCTCTATGTCAAGAGGAGGGTCAGATTCCACCTGGATGCTGGATGCAATCCTCCCATTTTCAGTTTGTACCTACCTCATATTAACCTGTTGTGAGAATTCTATCAAATAATGTTTTTAAAGCTCCTCAGCTTTTTGAGTCTCAGTAATCAATACTCCTTCCCCAGTTCAAAATCAGGGCAGCATATTCATATATGACTATGTTTTCAGGGACTGCAGGCCAATCCTAAGGCCTCACCCTGCTACACAGCAGGCCGACCTCTTTTCTGGCTGCATCCTGGTAGAACAGAAGTGGATGCAATCAGTTATTCTGTGATGTACATTTCTGTCCTTTGTTTCAGTTATTAAGATAGATGGTTGTCATGGGACCTTGCTTTGGAGCTGAGCTGTGCTCTGGGGATGTTAGGCTAAATCTATCAAAGATATTAAAAAGAACACATGATCAGGAAGAAAATTCTCTCTTGAGCAATTGAATGTTCTCCATCAAGGTTAGTATTCCACACTGTTTTCATTGCCATTGGGTACTTACTTTGTATGATTTGGTATTTGGGCAAATTTCCACATGGAGGGATAAATCTGCAATATACTGATGAAGTTGTAGTTTTGTATCTACTGCTTCTGGCCAACTCTCGTGAATCAGAGGGCTTTGTTTACTGTTTGGAGAAATCACCCTCTGGATTTTATTTTCAGGTGATATTAAAGGGCAGCAAGGAGCGCAGCACTGGAGCCACTGGAGTTAATGCAGACTCCTCCCGTTCCCATGCTGTCATCCAAATTCAAATCAAAGATTCAGCCAAGAGGACATTTGGCAGGTGAGCTGGAAATACGCTGGGAACTGGATTGACTGCCTTTCCCTAACATGACTTTGAAATATGTGTTATCAACAGCAGGACACCCTGCCACCATGGAGTTGTTCATTTCAGGGATACAGAGCAGAGTCGTTAGCCCTAAAATAAATCATTGTACTAAGGTGCCATCAGTTGATTAACTGTGAAGTAATGACCTATTGTTGGTCAAACCTAACTTATTAAAAGGGACATTGATTGCTTCTAACTTGAAACTCCATATCAGCAGAGGAATAGTGGGGAATGCATCACAGAACTTACGGACCAAAAAAAGGAAAATGAATCCATCCTTGAAAGAAGCCATAAGACAATTGGGTACATTCATTGCTTTGCTGCTGCTATCTTAGCAAACTCTCTTGCTGCAATGACGGATGAGCCTATCACACTTCTGAGTAATGACTCTTTTTTTGGCTGGAAAGTAGCACACAAAAGTGTTTCCATTTAATCATCTAAATGATCACCTAAGTGATTTACATTGTGGTCACTTAGCCTCATGGAAATTTATTAATTTCAGTCATACTTTCTCACAAATGATTAAAAGCCATGAAATGTCGGAGTGAACAGTGCCAGCAGCAGCTGACAGATCAGAATCTTTTGAAAATTTTGGAAAACTAACAGGAATGTCTTTCCTTTCCTGAGGCTAGACCAGTGTTAATTTCTTCCTAAGGTTTTACGTCATAATGCTGACTGATGTAAAACTAAACTGAAGCTCTAAAGAAGTCATCCCTGCTGTGTCTTTTTCTCTAGGATCTCTTTTATTGACTTGGCTGGCAGTGAACGAGCAGCAGATGCCAGGGACACAGACAAACAGACAAAGATGGAAGGTGCAGAAATAAACCAGAGTCTTCTAGCTGTAAGTTGTTAAAAAACTTTACCCCTGAAATCCTTGCCCTTTTTTACCTGCAGTTAGAGGGGATGAGGGTGGGGTAGAATCAGAGAGCAGAAGGCATGCTCTTACCTGGAAGTAGAATTCCAAGGCTGGACGTAGAGGCTGCCCATTTAGACTCTGGCAACTCTAGGCTACTCTTCCCTTCTCCCCCCACTTCTCTTCCTCTGGTCAACCCCTGCCAATTAGTCACATAAGTATTGGTAAAGTTACTGAATGATTAACTCAGGAAAAGTTTCTTAACCTCTCCAAGTTTTAAAACTTTACTAATTTTCAAATGTACAAAAGTAGAACTAATAGTGTTATGATCCTTCATATAATGGTCACCCAGCCTCAACAGATTTCAACATGTGAACAATCTTATCAGCTGCATCTTTCCCCCTTGCTGAATTATTTTAAAGCCTAGTCATTAAGTAATTTCTTCCACAAATACTTCAGTATGTATCTTAAAAAGATAAGGACTCTTTAAAAAAAAATAACTATAATACTATTATCATACTTAAAAAATAGTTCTTTAGTGTTATCTGATATCCAATGAGTGCTAAGATTTTTTTAGTTGTCCCATAAATATAATTTTTTTCTTTTCTTAAAAACATTTTTATTTTGAAATAATTTCAAACTTAGTTATATTTATAGTTACAAATATTATACAAATCCCATACAGAGAACTCCAGCGTAGCCCTAACTCCCCCATACACAGATGTACCAATTTTAACATTTTATAACATCTGCTGTATCATTCTATCTTTCTATCTGCCTATCCATTTATCAATCCATTTTCTGAGAACTTGAGTGTAGATTGTATATCTCATGCATACCTCATGCCCCATGAACACTTAATACTGCCACATACATTACTTAAGAACAGGATATTCACTTATATAACCACCTTAAGTGCAGTTATCAAGTTCAGGATATTTAACAATGATATAAAATTTACATCTATATTCCATTTTTCCCCAAATGTCCCAATATAATGTCCCTTTAAGCCTTATTTCCTCCCTTGCTAGATCCCATCCAGGATCATGTATTGCTTTTATTTATTTTATTTTTTAATTTTTAAAAACTTTTATCTCCCCCCCATAGCTCCCTTGTTTGTGTGCTTGTTGTTTACAGTCCTTGTCTGTCCATTGTGTCTGTTTGTTTTTCTCTTTAGGAAGCATTGGGATACAAACCCAGGACTTCTTATGTGGGAGGCGGGTGCCCAACTGTTTGAGCCACATCCACTCCCTATTTGTTTTGTTTTGTTGGTTCATTGATTTGCTTGTTGTTTGCTCTTTGTTTTTGCTCATTGTCTGCTTGTCATTTCTTTGTCTTCTTTAGGAGGCACCGGGAACCAAACCTGGGACCTCCCATATGGGAGGTGGGTGCCCAACCACTTGAGGCACATCTACTCCTCTGTATTGCCTTTAATTGTCATTGTCTCTTGTCTCTTTATTTGCTCTGTCTTTCTGTTTTAATTGTGGGAACATTTATACATTTATCCAACATGAACTCTCCCATATCAACCACTCCCATTCAATGGAATTGATCACATTTACAGTATTACAGTGCCCTTACCACCTTCCATTATTAAAACTTTCCTACCTTCCCAACAAAAATCCTACACCTATTATGCATACTCCCATTCCCCCTGTTCCCAGCCCCCTGGCAAACTGTATTCTAATTTCTGTCTCTGTGAGCTTTCATGTTCTCCAATATTTTCTTTGTAGTTAACACGGGGCTAAAATTTAACATCCTAAATCTGTAACAATCTCATTTGCTTTGATGCCATCTTAACTTCAATAGTATATACAAACTATTTTCCTATACTCCTCTATCCCCACACCTTTATGTAGCTCTTACCACAAATTACATATTTATACATTATGAGTCTACAACAATTGATTTATCATTACATTTATGCGTTTGCCTTTTAGATCCTGTAGGAAGTTAAAAGTGGAGTTACATGTTATCCATTGCTATCTTGTCTTGGTGGTTTCCAATGAGATAGTGACTCTTAATCTTATTGAGGCTACCGTGTATATGACATGTTGCTTCTCTCTTGGGGCTTTCAGAACTCTTTATCTTTGGCATTGGGCAGCTTGATTATAATATGTTGTGGTACAGATCTATTTGGGTTTATCTTGTTTGGAGTTCATTGATCATCATGTCTTTAAATTTGGGGAGTTTTCAGCCACTATTTCTTTGAATATTCTCTCTGCCTCTTTCTCTCTCTCTTCTCCTTCTGGAACTCCCACAATGCGTTTATCTGTAAACTTGATGGTGTCCCATGGGTTCCTCAGGCTCTGTTCATTTTTCTTTATTCATTCTTCTTTCTCCTCAGACTGAATGATTTCAATTTTCTTATCTTTAAGTTCACTGATTCTTTCTTCTACCAGCTCCAATCTTCTGTTAAACCCATCTAGGAAATTTTAGATTTCTGTTCCTGTGGTCTTGAGCTCTTTGTTTCCTTTTCATAATTTCAAGCTCTGTATTGATATTCTCTTTGTGTTCATCTATTGTTTTCTTGATTTCCTTTAGTTCTTCGTGCATGTTTTCCTTTAGCTCACCATATTTAGGACCTTTTTTTTTAAGTTTTGTTATGTCCCATATCTGGTACTCCTCATTGATAGTTTCTAATGTTTTAATTTTCTCTTTCATCTGGGCTATCACTTCCTGTTTCTTTGTATTTTTTTAAATATTTAGTTCAAACCTAGACATTTTGCTATTTTAATGTGTTATTGCTGGAATTTAGTCTCTGAGGCATCTGTTCCTTAAGCTTGTATCCAGCTAGTGTTATGACAGAGCTTTCTTTGAATGTCTCTAACTAACCAGAAAAAGGTGGGGGAGGGGGTAAAAAAAACTCCTTTCACAGTCTTTGCTTGTTGACCTGTGCAGCTGGTGTTCTCCTTCAGGGCTTATCAATGCAATGAGATTAGAGAATGGTCCCAGACGAAAGCATAGGGATCTCCCTGATCCTTTCTGCGCATATGTCTTCTCTTGGGTATGCATGTGTAGCTTTAGGAATTCCCTCATTTACACAGTTTCAAATGTCTCCTGTTCACTATGAAACAGTTTCCTCACAGTCCAGGGCATTCTGCTGTATGTTCTACAGCTAGCAATCTCTTGCTCAAGCAGCACTTCTGAACTGTTCTCCTACAGTGATCGCTAAGAGAGTTTGGTGAGCCACATTCTACACACAAGGCAAGTTCTGGGATAGTGAGTCCCTCAGGTCACCATCAGACAGGATGCCCTGTCCTTTAACTGTTCGTTGGAGCTTTGAGGAAGATGTTTCTGCCGGTTCTTGCTGGTTCTTCCAAGCTTTTGTGGGAGTCAGAACCCTGAAGCATCTTACCCTGGCAGCTTGATTGGTGCACGGTATATAAATATCTTTGTACAGTTGGTTTGTTCCAATCAAGATGTAAACAAGATCCCTACCTTAGGGGTCTGATGTGGGCAGCAGCCTTGCTGGCAGAAGACAGGGGTTCTTAACAAGGGGTCCATGAGCTTGAATTGAAACTCAGAAAATCATTATTCTTGTGAGGATGTGTTGGTGTAGGTGTGATATATTTATTAAATAATACACCGTATAGTGTGGACTTAGTAGAGGTCTGTGGTTTTCATCTGACTGGCAAAGGGGTCCATGGAACAAAAAAGGTTTCTACATTAATTAGAATTCTGCTCTAAGGAGGATCTGTCCTTTCTCTTTATTTTATTTATTATATTATTTGTATTGGTAAATGGATATTTATTTCATTCACTGGATTATACCCCCTTACTATCATTATTTATTTTTCTGCTCACATTTTCCCAGAATTGGCCATTGGGAGTTCCTTCCAGTTGGCCTTTGTATCCTTTTCACATGCCCCCATCATATTTTAGACATCTCCTAACTTTATAGCACTACCAGATATCTAAGACTCATCTTCCCCTGCCCCAGCCCTGGAATCAAGCATTTCTCCAAGGAAGCCTGGAACTAACGTATTTTGAGTGTTTACTATATACTTGTCTATATATCCTATGAGGTAAGTTAGGCAAATTCTCTTATCCCCACCTTACAGATTAGATTCTAAGGCTCAGATGAGTTAAGTGAATTGGCCAAGGGTCCATAACCTTAGCCAGTTTTCTGTGATTTGGATACTTTTAACTATGGTCTGGGAATCAACTGTGAAATCTGGAAAAAAATACCTATGAAGTTGTACCAGCCCTTTGGAACTTGACTATATCTCAGATGGACTATGGCATGCAAAAAGGACTGGGAACAAGCTTTCTAGAGTAGAATCAAAACCATGTGCTTTTTGAGGTATTCATCCCTTCTGGAAGATATTCCCTATACTAAAGGTTGGGGATATTGGATTGATTTGTAATAAAAGAAGAAATTCCCTTGTAACTTCTTATATCCTGAAGCTTCTTGGAGCTTTATACCTTCTGTTCAAGTACACAGGGCAGAGACAAGTGCCTTGAGTCCCAGCTGCATGCCTCTAGGGCTGCTGCTAAAAATAACCACAGCTCTCAAGGCTAATTACCTGTTTTTGGTGAACACCCATTACTGGCCCTTCCAAGGGATTCCTTCCATCCTCTTCTCTCTTTTACTTTTCGTTTACTGCTTTTTAGACTAGATGCATGACTCAGCCGGAGAAGAAATAGGAAAAGATCTCCCCGCTTCAACTCCTACCTCCCCCACCCCGCTTCCTGCTGTTTCTAATGGGTAGGTTTCCCCTGGAGGTCTATATATCTGGGCCTCTGCTGACACTAGTGATATCCAATGAGTACTTCTCACTGAGGGGCTATGCCCTGCTTTTCTGAAATGAGACGGTAGACCTAGGTGGTTTTTCAGGTCGCTCCTAGTTCTGACTTTGTAGAATTACTCCTGCCCCACTGAGACAATTTATATCTAAATCCACACTTGAATCTAAGCCTATAGGTGTGTGTGTGGGTGGAGAGGGGAAAAGTGGGTATAGATATTTTCTCCACTTAATGTCTGTAGCTGGAAAGAGTGTGAGGAGAGGACAGAAAGGTAGCTGGCAAATCAGCACTATCTGTTATCTTCCCACTACAAAGCTTGGACTCTGGGACCCAAAGGTTAAGTTCCTGGGTTCATCTGTACCCCTTCATCAACTTACAATTAATCCTAGGACCACAGCCTCTTTGGGGAACCCCAAGCTAAATAGCACAGGATAGTGTTTCCCATTCTAGTTTGATTTTTCTAGGTGAACATATTACAAGGACCCTTTGACTTTCCTTTGCAGGGATTGCCTGGATGTGGTTTATTTAAGAAACCACTTATAAGGAAAAATAAGCTTCTTATGGATGTAGCATCTGTTCTGTCCCTCCCTCTTTCCATTCCACTATCTTTTTTTTTTTTAAGATTTATTATTTATTTATTTCCCTTTCCCTCCCATTGTCTGTTCTCTCTATCCATTCGCTGTGTGTTCTTCTGCATCTGCTTGCATTATCCAGCAGCACTGGGAAACTGTGTCCCTTTTTTGTTGCATCATCTTGCTATGTCAGGTCTCCGTGTGTGCAGCACCACTCCTGTGTGGGCTGTGCATTTTTCATGCGGGGTGGCTCTCCTTGCAGGGTGCACTCCTTGCATGTGGGGCTCCCCTACACGCATGGGCCAGCTTGTGTACCACAGCACTGCGCATGGGCCAGCTTACCACACGGGTCAGGAGGCCCTGGGAATCGAACCGTGAACTGTCCATATGGTAGGCGGACGCTCTATCAGTTAAGCCACATCCGCTTTCTCCATTCCACTCTCTGATGTGCTTGTTGTTATACTCCCACTTTGCAGCTGAAGGAATGTATCCGAGCACTGGACCAAGAACACACCCACACTCCATTCAGGCAAAGCAAATTAACTCAGGTAAAGTTAAATGTGGGCTTTGAGTTTGTTCTGGTTTATTCATTTGTTCCTTTTTCTGTTCATTTGTTTATTCAGCAGAGCATTTGCTGCCAGCAAGCCATGATGCTAGGCATAGTGAGGTAAAGAGACAGGAGTCACACTCCTTCCAGGAACTTTTAGTCTAGTAGGAGAAAGGGGCATACTCAGGCAGAGATACCTGTTGTATGAGGGGTCTGATGTGGGTAGCAGCCTTGCTGGCAGAAGAACCATCAACAGCTCTATTCTGGTCACCACCCAACAGCTTTCCATTTATTTCCAATGTGAAAAAAAATTGATTTAGTGGAATCTCTGAACCTTTGAAGAAGATGGTGTAGCTGTCCTTGGTACTTCCTTGGCTGTAAAACTTAAACCAGTGTTTCAGGGTAAATATTAATGGTTGAAGTTAAAAACAATGAGATATCTACATGTACAGATAGGAAAAATGGCCAAGATCTACTGTTATGTGAAAAAGTAAATTATAGGAATGTCATCAAGGTGACAGAGTAGGACACTTCAGGGCTTCACCACCACCACCACCATTCCCCCCGCCCCACATACACACACACAATATACACACACAGAAGTTGTAAGAAATAAGCAAGAACTGGCAGAACCATCTTCTCAAAGCTCTGGGAAACAGTTAAAGGGTTACAGTGACAAGTCAAGTG